>NW_014639009.1:1934057-2397122 GCF_000747765.1 Moesziomyces antarcticus | reverse complement strand
AACCCTAACCCTAACCCTAACCCTAACCCTAACCCTAACCCTAACCCTAACCCTAACCCTAACCCTAACCCTAACCCTAACCCTAACCCTAACCCGTCCGATCGCGACCTGCGGATTGGCTCACGCAATGGTTTCCGGCGAAGAAAGGCTGTCCCGGCTTTTAACGGACCAGGCTCTAAAGCTGTGCTCACGAGCACAGTACCACCCAATAGAGCCGCTCTCGGACAAACGCAGACATCTCTATATTCTGACGCGTGGATAATCATAGACTGGAATGGGACGAAGAAATGAAAAGGGACGAAGGATCAAGCACAATGACATGCCGCTTTTGCTGCAGTTCTGCTTTACGGAAGTGCAAGCTACAACACAGAGCTGGCGCTTTCCTAGGCCGACTCAGACGAAGCCTCGACCTTATCGTCGAAAGAAACGTTGACGACCGTGAAGGTCTTGCCGTCCTCAGTGCTAATCTGGGGGCGTTGCGAGTCAAGGTTGTCGTCGAAATCGCATAGCCACGACTGTCCGAAGTTGTGGTCTTCCTTGTCGAGCTCGACGACAACCTTGCTCCACTTGTGCGTCTTGTTCGCAGAGAAAGTGAGCACCTTCATCCCCTCGCGAGGTGCCTTGAACGCTCTCTGTATTTCACCAATCTTTACCGGTCAGTGACGTCTTGGCAGCTTGTCATGAATGCGTGCGTATGTACTTACGTGAGCGCAGGTTCCGGGAACGCGGATCTTCCACATCTGGAGCAGGTCGTGGAAGTGAGCTCGGAAGTGAACGTCTTCCTTGGACTCGGCGGCGGCGAAGGCAACCGAGGTGCCCCTCTGCCCATATTCCGGGTCCGAGTGCGTGACATCGGCGCAGGTGTTGTCAAGCAGCTGCTGGATGTTGTCTCGGTTGCAAGCCGGGCTGCTGGCCTCTCCAACGACCCGACGGCAATCAGCGCCGGTGTGACGCAGGGTGATCGCAGTCTCGGCCGTGTCCACCGACTCAAAGTAGTTCTCTATGTATCAAGAATGGAGGAAAGTAAGATACGGTCACTACGGTCTTGTTGTACCGACGTGCGGAGCTCTCTGCACTTACGAGTCAGAGTGACGGCAGCCTACCCACCCGACTGCATGTTGCGGTTCAGGGAGGTAGCCAGATCCTGGGCGGAGAACGCGTTGACTTCCACAATGTTGGCCTTCAAAGACTGAAAGCTGCACTGGAAAGCGGTGCATGCACCAGGCAGCAGAACAGCTGCAGCGAGCAAAGCCGGAGTGATCTTGATCAACATGACTGGGAGTGGGAGCAAGAAAGAACAAGAGAGGTTTCGAAAGCTAGATAGACGGTTGGGATGATGTGCAGTTAGGATTGACGAGGAGAGAGACGGCTGTATTTGTATGTTTGTCGAATGAAGTGCCGGGACTGTCTTTCCGTGCGGGTTCGGGCAAGGCAGCGAGTTCATGGCCATCGGCGAGGCGGCAAGGAGATCCGAGCTCAGACATTTGCGCCTCTCGGTGGGACTAAGGGGATTGAGAGCGCGGCCGGTGCCACTCGGCGAGTGGGTCTCTGTGCGGTGCCTCTGAACCCACACGAACCCACATGGCGGTATCAGTCTCAGCAGACACAGCGACACATGAAGTCCGAGAGCAAAAGGGCGGACAGTGTCAAGGTGAGCTCAGATGCTGCGGGTCTCTGGACACGTGTCACACACACAAAAAAGATGCAATCGACCCACACCGAGGTGGTACCATATGTATCATAGAAAGAGTGAGTGAGAACGTGGGCTTGTGCCTGGCGATGGTAGAGTACAGCATGTGGGTAACGGAGCGACTCGCCCGAGCGACAAATGAAGAGGAGGAGAGCCGTGCGTGTGAGTGTGGGGCGAGGCGAGGCGGAAGAGGGCGGACCTGTTGTAAATTTGTTGGAAAAGAGGGACTGAAACGAAGATACCGGTTGCAGTTACTTGATCTCAACCAGCTTGACGTCGAAGACGAGGGTGGAGTTGGCAGGAATGCCGGGAAGCTTCTGGTTGCCGTAGGCGAGCTTGGCAGGGCAGGTGAGACGGCGCTCGGCACCGACGCGCATGCCCTTTACGCCCTCGTCCCAGCCTTTGATGACCTCGCCGGTGCCGAGCTTGAAGCTGAAGGGCTTGCCGCTGGTGTTCTGGTCGAAGATCTTTCCGTTGGTGAGCTTTCCGACGTAGCGCATGCCGACCTTCTGGCCGGACTTGCAGGCCGGGCCGTTGCCTGGGCTCTTCTCTTCGATGACGAGGCCCGAGGGAAGCTTGGTGGTGGTCATCTTGGAGGCGGGCTTCTGAGCGGCCTTCTTGTCCGCGGCCTCGGCCTTGGGCTTGACATCCTTGGGGCTCTTGGCCTGCTTGTCGGTCTTGGTCTCGGTGGCCTTGGTGGGTGTCGAGGCAGCCGAGGCGGATGCAGCGGCAGCGGCGTCGGCCTTGAGCTTCTTTGCGGCGATTTCCTTGACAGGCTTTTCGGCAGCACGCTTCTTGGAATCCGAGGCGGGTGCGACAGCGGCCTTCTTGGGCTTGGTTGCGGGCGACTCGACAAGCTCCTCGAATCGCTCGGGATCATCTTGCATGTCTTCGTCGTCATCGCTGTCCTCCTCGTCGAGCTCGTCCGAGTCGAGACCGTACATGATGTCGTCGTCGTCGTCGTCCGAGTAGATTTCGTCGTCCGAGGGCTCCTGGTCGTAAAAGTCGGGCGAGGCGACGTAGTTGCCGACGAGATCGACGGTGGCATCGCCGGTGATGGAGAAGCCGATGAGCTCCTCCTGGCAGAATTGAAGGTCGACGGTGGCGTGGTCCTTGTTGGCGGCGTTGAGGCTGCAGAGGGTGTAGATCTTCTCCTCGATCTCGTCCTCGTCTTCGACGGGCTTGGATTCGTCTTCGTCCTCGTCGTACTCGTCCTCGAAGCCGGGAACGTGGGTGTAGTGGACCTTGACGAGGGTCTTTGTGCCGGACTTGGGCTGGTCGGCGTAGGAGACGTTGGTGATCTTGAAGTCACGCGAGACGTCCATCCTGTGGACCTTGCCCGGGACGAGCTTGAGGCCGAAGAAAGCGATAGGTGTGGCCGCCATTGTGACAAAGTGTGTAAGAGTTGACGATGCCGATGGATGCAGAGGAAGGGGAAGAAGAAGCAGGTCGTGCACGGGATGTCCTCCACAGGCTGGCTGCGAAAAAAAAAGACTCTGCGCAGGTCAGGGCGAGAAATTTGCTGGTGGGGCGCTTAAATTTCAGGCATCGTCTTGGAAGAACTCCATGCTAAATTCTGTGGTGGAAGTTGTAGGAAATCTCGGATCGCGGAAAGTTCAATTGGGAAAGCGCATCAACATCGGTGATCCGCCTTCGGCTTGTCGGACTTGACCGTGAATCGATGCAGAGACCTCACGAGCTTTCGATGCGAAGCTCAATTCCAGCAGAGTCGGCCTCTCTGAGAGGTTGCCGCAAGGTGCTGGCGCCGCGCAGGTCAAGTTGCGGCTCAATAGGAAAGCTGTCGTTGGTACATGATTGAGCCCGGGGCGAGTCAACGGCACTTCATAACGTGGCATCGACTTCGACTGATTCGAGTGTCTGGTCACACCGTGAATGAAGTGGCATCGGCGACCTAAAGTCGAGCGTTGTGTCTTGCCGCCTTACAGAAACTTCGAATCAAGCAAAACCGTCGGAAATTTGGTGCGAGCGAAGGAGGACCGACCGGTGCCTCGGGCGTCGGACGCAGGGCCAAGCGAACTGCGGCCGTCGCTTTTCCGGAACAGGGCGCGCGGAAGCGGTGATGTGATGGAGCTTAGGCGAGACGACCGACGAGATTCCGAGCGAGCTGCAGGGGCGATGCAGGAGCCGCTTGTTCTATCCTGGGCAATTTGAAGCTGCTGCCGACCGCGAGTTCGCCTCCGGCTGCATGTTGGGAAACGACAAAGGCGGCAAGGCGCAAGGGCGCCGACGTGGGCGCGCAGCGTGGGCGTGCGGCGATCTAGCTTGAACCGAAGCAGCGTCTGCAGGTCTCGGATGTCGGTCGATAACAAACTTTCGGGTCTCGACTGGCTTGGCGCCGTATGCATGCTTTTTTGTCTGCTTGTATGCGACGGCCCCGGCTCAACGGATCTTCTCACGGCCCACCAAGCATCATTATAGATGGCTCAGCTTCGCTGCTCTCAGTCGAGTGGAGATGATCGAGTCAGAGAAGACGCACGAGCATGCTGTAGCCAGACGCGCCCGTGCGTGGCAGAAGCAGAGCGCGGATCGACGATGCGGGCGTCCGAAAAAAAGAGGCGCAGCGCATCAATTTCACGGTAGACTCATGGCATCATCGCGGGCTGCGCGCGACACTGGCCATGCGCCTGTCCCTCGCTCTGGAGCAGAAGACAAAAGAGTCGCGGTTGAAACTCAGAACCGATTGCGAGAAATAAGCCGTTCCGCTGAACTGGTCCACAGCCAGCTCCGACCCAACTGTTGCGCAACGGCAACTTAGTCTCACGATTGCTGCCTGCGCTGCTTGTGAATCCATGTCGAGTCTTGTTCTTGCAGTTGCGAACTCACGCGATTCTAGACGCCAAAGGTTGCAGGCGAATGCGCTGCGGGCTAGAGCCCAGCTGTGCAACCGTGTCAAGACCCGCTTGTGTGGGAATGAAGCGACGGTTGTTGAATGCAGGCATCGCTAAGCAAGGGCAGGGCTTACCGCGTGCATCATGAGAGCGTGAGGGCGCGTCGCCGCAGCCATGTGACGAGACGGGATGTGTGCACAGGGCTGACGAGCCGATGGATGCGACAAGTTTGATCTGCGCTCTCGCGCCACGACGATCCCTTTTTTTCAAAATTTGGTTGGAAATGTACGCAGGCTGTGCAGGGCTGCAGCGGTGCGTCGAGCTCGCCTATGCACGACGCAAACAGATCCACGCACTCTTTGGCGGCGGCGCTTCGCAGGCGGCGCCTGAGATGAACAGCAGCTGCGGCGCACCCGCCCGCACCTCATTCCGATGCAATTCCCCGATGCTCTCTCTCTTCGAAGTGCAAGTGCGGCAACTCACGGTGGACAGGTCCTGTGGGGTCGGCGAGCGTGAGGTTCTCTGCTTTTTGCTACGTACAGACCCACACATTTCACATGGCCCACGGTTTCGTCGGATATCCGAAGCGAGTCGGTCGCCTTGACAGTCAGCCACATATCCTCCTCCTCTGCCGAGGTCGGCTGCGACTTCTCTGCCTTTATCGGTTGCCACAAGGAAATTCGCCTTCGTCCGCCCGTCCGGGTGGATGCGGCGACGTGGATCCGTATCGATAGCCATCCACCTGTCTGGCCACGCTGGATCGCCTTGGCAGCATGTGCTTGCCGCAAATAACCTCGACACGGCCCATGTACTCTGCGCCAGCCTCGTGCCCCATTGAAGGTCGGTGCCCTCATCATCATCGCTTGTCTGCCTCCGCCGGATCTGGGCTCTCTCGTCCCTGCTTCCCTGCCCTGCACAGACTGTCGCTGCCGGCGTCGCCTCTGCTTTCTGGCTCTGAGCCTGTTCCGTCTTTCTGAGTTTGTCTACTTGCCGCCGCCGCCGCCGCCGCCCCCTCCTGCTCCACCTCGTACTCCGTGCAGGGATACCTATCCTTCCCTTCAACCTCCATTACCAATCCCATTTCTGGATCACAGACCCGACCTTTCGCCCGCTTCACCTCACCAACACCATTCTCGCTCATCCCTTTGCGCCGGTTGCGCAAGTGGTGGGCCCTCCTACAACCCTGTTCGTTGCTCAAGCCTGCACAGCACAGATCGACTAGCCTCAAAGCGAAACCGACCCATAGCGCCTTCATCCCGACCGTCGTCTTTCAGCCATCATGTCGACATTCACTCGTCCGTATCCGTACGCCATCTTCACCCATTCGGTCGGCGCCAACGTGGCAGGTCACTCGCTCTTGTCCAAGCTCCGCGCCATCGCAGACGCCGGCTTCGATGGCATCGAGCTCTTTCAGGATGACCTCGATGCATTCGCTTCCTCCGACGAATTCCGTCGCATTCAAGAAACGGGAGAGGCCAGCACCGCAGCATCTTCCTTCGCCCCGCTAAACCTCACCCCTCCCGACTCGCCCATGAACATCGACCGCCGCTACTCGGGCTCTTCGTCGGCGAGTCACTCGTCGGACGATGCCAGCACCTCATCCCTCCCATTCAACAGACCGCTGCCCCAAGACAAGAAGCACTTTGCTGTCGCAGGCCTGGATGATGATCTGCTCGTGCGCGATGCTAGCAACGAGCTCGTGATCGGACTCGATGGCTTGCCCATGACGTACAACGCCTTTGGCACCTGCACGGCCACCGCCTATCGTCAGGAGCTTGCGGCCGCTTCCTATATCGCTGCCTTTTGCGACACTCTCGGCATCCGTATCTACAGCCTTCAGCCGCTCCGCGATTTCGAGGGCTGGGCAAAGCAGCAAGACCAGTTGCTTGCCCTTCGCCGCGCCCGCTCGCGCTTCGAAGTCATGCGCGCCCTTGGCGCCGACTTGCTGCTCATCTGCTCCAACAATCAGCATGCTCCTGCCACCGTAGGCGACGTCGAGCGCATCGCGATCGACCTTGCCCAGCTCGCCGACTTTGCGGACCGTTTTGGCTCCGTGCTTGTGCCTCTGCACAGCAGCGCCAGCAACGCCGGCACCATCGAGCGCCGAGCTGTGCCTATTCGCATCGGATACGAGGCGCTTTCTTGGGGAGCGCACGTAGACGTTTGGTCCCGCGCCTGGCAAGCCGTCCGCCTAGCCGACAGATATAACGTCGGCCTCATCTTGGACTCTTTCAACACACTCGCCCGCGAGTATGCCGATCCATGCACTTCCACAGGCATCACCGACCGATGCGACGACCCTTACAGCGGGGTCATGCAGTCGATCCGTGCCCTCAGAACGGTCCCAGCAGACAAGATCTTCTTCCTCCAGATTGGCGACGCTCGCAGGATGAAGCAGCCCCTTGCACCGTCTCCCAACGCTGACGAGCCCAGGCCGGCACGCATGATCTGGTCTAGGAGCAACCGGCTCTTCCCGTGCGAATACAAGGAGGGAGCCTTCCTGCCCGTCAGAGAGTTCGTCCACGCAGCCGTCAAGGAGGCGGGCTATCAAGGCCCATGGAGCATCGAAGTCTTCAACAGTAGCTTGTCGGATGAGGGCGAGACAGTGCCGGCGTTGCACGCCCGCCGTGCTCGAGCTGGCCTTGATCGTCTGGTCGAGGAAGTGGACGCTTGATGATCTTATCCGATGCTCTGTCTATGACACTCTGACGTCTCCCTATCCTTACTATGGACACTGTTCCGATTCCCATTGGTTCTCCTGCTTTGCATCGCATTCCCTCGAAGGTCCGAATTGCCCGTCGAACAACATACCCCTGGACCTCATCCTTCTTTTGCACTTGTATTCTTTCAATCTGTCTTGCCCTTACCGTCACTCCGAGCTTCCTTGTCGTCGCGGTCCAATGTTCCTCCCGTAACGATATCGTCTTCGCGAATGGAATTGTCGAATGCTTTTCACATTGCCCGTATCGTCAGACTGAGTGTATGAATGCGAGGTGATCATGTGTTTCTGATCTGTTTGAGCAGGAGATCCTCCATCCCTTCGCCTACCGCGTTTGTCGAAATGAGTGTCCTCCTCGCTGCCAGCTGGCCAACCCTGACGGCAAGGTCGAGCTGGTCACCAGGAGATGACCTCCCAGCCACCGCTCGTGTCCCTTGACTCTGCGCCAGCAAGTGGAAGAGGCTGGCTGCGAAAGCACCGGCAAAACTGTCGCCGCAGCCAGTCGTGTTGACGACTTCTACCTTGCCTGCAGGTACGGGATGATGTTGAGCGCGCGAGGCATCGATCGTGACAACTCCGTGGCGGCCCACCTTCAACAAGACGGTTTTAAAGATTCCCGCCTGCACCAAATCATGAGCTTTGTCGAGCACGGTTTGAGGGAGAACAGAGGAGGGGACCGAGCTGGCTAGCCTTGTGGGTTGGATCTTCGTGGGATCGACAAGGCCATAGTCCAGGGCGGCAGCGTGAATCCGATCGAGCTCCACTGCGTTGGGGGTCGTGAAGCTGATGGGCTGCTTCTTGGTGCCGTCCGCCGCTGCGGCAGCAAAGTGCGAGAGCACAGTGACGGACTTGGCGACACTTGTCGGCTCAAACACCGTCAGGACGGCCGGCCGGCTTCCTCGCACTGTCTCACTGCTTGCATTGTAGGCTCGACAAGCCTTCAAAAGCTCGTCTGCGTGGGCTTGGCCAATGTTGCCGTCGAAGACGACGAATCGAGGTGCTTCGAACTCCAGTAGCGACTTCACGTCGACAGAAGTCGAAGTCGAAGTCAGAGCCGCCTTTCCGATGTCCATATCGGCAACACCAGAGATGAGGTCGCCGGAATCATCGATCATGAGGGAACAAACCGCCGTTCTGTGGTTGCCAGAGGGCACGAAGAGCCCATCGGTACGCATGCCTGCGTGCTCCAAGCCCGTCCGCAGCAGGAGACCAAAGTCGTCGTCGCCGTGAGGGGTTACAAGCTTGACGGGCGAAGGTGTGCTTCGAGTGTGTAGAGGCGAAAGAATGCGGGTAGCCGTCTCGGCCATGTTTCGCGCTACACCGCCAAGCGTGATCGACACGCGGCCAGGGTAGGTGGTTGCGGCAAGCTTGGACGCTGTTCCCGCCGATTGCGTTTGCGAAGTAATGTCCACCGCTGCGGCTCCGAAGATCAAGATGCCCGCCTTGCCTGTTGATGGCTGCTGGAAGTCGAAGCACAGGAGGAGGCAAATGGAGCTTCAGCACAGAGATTCACACAGTGGCTGGCTGGAGAGTCTTGCTCGCAAGCTGGGATTGGAAGAGGTACGTCTGCGGTGACTGCCTATGTACATGGAACGGCTTGCAAGCAGATCGAAAGCCAGGAGCATTGGCAGGAGAGGCTCGTCAACTCACCGTCTGCGGGATGCCACCGAGCGCATAAGTGCCTGCTGCCTGCTGCACCTCGTTCTCGATGCGGTTGAGCTCAACGGCAACTTGTGCGGCCTTCTTTGCGTTGTTGACGACGAGGGCACGGTTGCTCTTCTTGCTCTCGGGGATGAGTTCAGCGAGGCGCTTGAGCAGCCACGGCGTCACCTCTTTGCCCTTCTTGTCGATGCCTTGCTGGACCGATTCGCGAACCGCTTGCTCGACGCTTTGCTGGATGCGCTGTCCGACCTCGTTCCATTCCGATGGGATGGGGTTGGCAAAGACGTGGCCGCTCTGCAAGCCCAGCTGAGCATTGGCGAAGATGGCGGCTGCTGCCTGGGCGTCCGTTCCAGCATAGGGGACAGAGAGACCGGAGTTGGATGTATAGAAGGCCGGGAATTCGCCTGTGGGGTTGAACGTGGTGACAGATACTCCGAAGGTCTCGAGGACCTCGAGCGTGCGGGGAATGTCGAGGATCGACTTGGGGCCCGAGCAAAAGACGGCGACAGGGGTACGACCGAGCTCGGTCAAGTCGGCAGAGATGTCCATGGCTGGCGTAGAAGCAGGTGATGAGGGATCTTGTCAGCCTGCACTGCGCATACGAGCCGGGCGGACAGATTCAAGTGCGGTTATGGACTTACTGGACTCGGCGCCACGGTGGACACCTCCGATACCGCCGGTCGCAAAGATGGGAACACCGGCCATATGAGCGAGCACCATGGTGCCGCTGACGGTGGTGCCGCCTACGGATCCGTGGCCCTTTGACAAGACGTGTGCAATATCTCTGCGGCTCGCCTTGATCGCCGTGTTCTTGCTCGGATCGATAGCGCATCGTGCCAAACGCTCGAGCTGAGGCTCGTCCAAGCCGACCAGAGGCTTTCCATCGAGCAGCGCAATAGTTGCGGGAACGGCGCCGTGGTCGATCACTGTTTGCTCGAGCTCCTGTGCCACCTCGAGGTTGTAAGGGTAGGGCAGGCCATGTGTGATGATGGTCGATTCCAGCGCGACGACGGGCGCCCTTGTCTTTGGATTCAAGGCGGAGCGGACAGCCGGGGAGAGAGCTAGTGTTGGGTGGGGCGTTCGGCTGAGGGCGTGCACGGCTTGCCGCAAGATTGCTGTGGATCGGACCATGATGGAGTTTGCCGAGCGTGTGAGCAAGAGGAAGCGAAGCACGTCCGCCGACCTCGAGCACTTTATACGATACGGATGCGAAGAGAAAGTGGCGCTCGGGAGAGCATGTGGAAAACCGGGAAGATGGCAAGTCGATTCCGAGCTGCCTCCGCTTCTTCCGCATCTTCTGCGCCGGCTCTTCGGTGCGGTGGCCCGCACTTCCATAACTTATTTTTCGGAGATCAGCAGAGTCGACAAATTCGCCGAGCCGCACCAGTCGCGTGGGTGGAAGTTCGGAAGCTCGGTGAGCCGCGCTGTGCTGCCTCGACTGCCGCCTCAACTGCTGCCGCTGCCGCTTGCACCGCTTCGGCTCATCAGCAGGGCACCCGACTGGACAGGGATCCCAGTTTGACGACGCTGGTGTCACGCCCGATTGCACGCCACACAAGCCGCCTCAGGCCATCTTGGAAGTCGTCGGATATGATGTCGCGACATCTATTGCAAGAAAACTCATGGCCGAAGCCTGCAAAGTGCAACCACTCTAGATCGTCGGATGCACCAGCTCCTGATCTCAGAGCTCCGAATGCGCAGGAGTGTCTGATGCAGATTCGGACGCTGCGCCAGTGCGACCAGACGCCGCTTCGAGGGCTGGCGAAAAAAAAGACGATCGGAAAGGAGCGTCAGCAAGTTGGGAGATGGTCATCGTCGAAATAGTATCATTATGCTCACCCTTTCGAAGAGCCGGGTCCACGGTCTCGGGCAGAACCAGCTGCCACTCGATGTAGAGCTTGCCAAACAGCATGTCGCGACCCGCGCGCATCTCGTCATCTGATGCCTCGGACAGAGTAGTGCCTTGCACGGGCATGCCCTCGTTGTCCACCACCGACACAAAGCCGGTTTGTGTAACGCCGTCTCGCTTCACCGTCACCGTGCGGCCGTCCATGTGCGTGAGGTTGCGTTCGAAGCCTAGCAAAGCATCCGACAGCGAAATGGGTAGCGTCTTGTAGAGCGAGGTGCCTCCTCGTCGGAATTGTCCTTTCGAGCGTCTGGAACTGTCATCACGAAAGGCCGCAACAAAGCGCAACAGGTCGGATCAGTCAAAGATCCATCTTTGGCCATCGAATCTACCATCACCGCTCT
Organism: Moesziomyces antarcticus; assembly: GCF_000747765.1. Classification (NCBI taxonomy): domain Eukaryota; kingdom Fungi; phylum Basidiomycota; class Ustilaginomycetes; order Ustilaginales; family Ustilaginaceae; genus Moesziomyces; species Moesziomyces antarcticus. Next base: position 2,385,952 of record NW_014639009.1, on the reverse strand, counting down.
GGACTTACCTGATCTTGACGATCACATCGCCGGCTTCATAGTCGGGCGCCTCGTCTGCCTCTCCCTCGATCACCACTTCCACGCCGTTTTCGGCTCCGCGCTCCAGCTCTACTTCGATCGATGCAACCTCCTGCACGATTTTCTGACCATCGCACTTGGAGCACTTGTGCGCGATCACCGATCCCGCACCTCCGCACCGGTCGCACGTCATCTGGGCGTTGGTGATGAAGCCGGGCATGATCTGCTGCCGAACGATGCGCACGCCGCGCCCGTCGCACGCATCGCACGTGTGGATGTCGCCCGGCGACTCGGCTCCGCTGCCGTCGCAGTGCGAGCATACGACGTTCCTCTGGTACTCTAGCGAAAACGTCTTGCCTCGGTAGAAGTCTTCGATGTCGACGTCCACGTTGAAAGCCTTGTTCGGACCCTTGCGGACTCCTCCACCGCCGCCGCCACCGCCGCCGAAGAAGCGCGAGAAGATGTCGAAAGGGTCCTGTGCGTGCGCGTGGGGGTTGTCCTTGCGCGCTTGGTGCTTCTTGACCCCGTCCACGCCGTATCGGTCGTAGATCTTGCGCATCTCGGCGTCGCTGAGCGTCTGGTACGCGTCGCTCAGCTCGAGAAACTCGGCATGCTTGTCGGGATGTTTGTCTGGGTGGATCTTTTGTGCGCGCTTACGATAGGCACGCTTGATGTCCCGGTCCGACGCCGTCTTGTCCACACCGAGCACCTTGTAGTAGTCCTTCGCCGCAGCTACCAGCGCTGCCGTCCACAGAGCCACCAACACGGAGAGCAGCAAAACCCAAGTCATGCTCCCGCGCCGCAAGCCGGCACGCGACCGTATCAAGGGCTTCATCTTGTGCCTACACTTGTAGCCTTGCCGACGTGCGCTCCCGATGCGCAGCCCTGCAGATGTTGGACGCAGGCTGATCAGCGGCGCCTCTCCGAATCGACCAAAAGACGAATCGACTGCGGTTGGCGGATGTGCGCGCTGTGTGCGAAGCGAGTCCGCCAATCGGAATGATCAAAGTGCGAGAGGAGAAAAGTCACGAAGGAGCAACACGAGGTCCTAGCGGCGAATGCAGGTAGAGGATGTGGCCGGGTGTGCCACCTCCTCGGCTTTCGGACTGCATGAGCTGGAAGGCTGCGTGTCACTTTTCTTCTCTCGCCGGGCCAGCGCGATTTTCGGTTCGACGTGTTACATCGCCAAAAAGCCAAGGTCTCTGCTCGGTTGCTCGGTAACAGCAGAGCGTCGAAAAGTCGGACACTCGTTCACAAGCCCTTGCAATCAACCTGCTGCTGTGTCACGCATCCTCATGATGCTAGCTTGGCTGCCCTAGCTCTGAAGCTCAGATCGTCAGCATATGGGAATGATACAGTATCGTACATCGGCAAGGATCCGTACCATGCCACCAAGACGAGAATTGTGGAAGAGCGGGCCCGGTCGGCTCTCGCACCGCGTCAAAAGGCCCAGTTGAAGCACCCGACACTTTTGAGGAAGAGGCCCCAGTCCGTGGGTGTGAGACCGCTGTCAACCAGACTCCAAAGATGCTCGTTGAGCTTCTCCATGCGCTCGAGGTCGAACTTGTAGTAGGGCCGAAGCTCGTTGAGCATGGCTCGGATGCGATCGCGGTCGTGGCCGCGCGCCGAGAATGCGGCAAACGAGAGCGGAAGAACCAGACTTGGCAGGCGGCCAAAGGGATCGATGGAAAGGCAATCAATGATGTCAGCATACTCGTTTTCTTACCACAGGGATCGACGACCCTTACCCCTTGGTTATGCCAGCCTGGATGGCCTCTTCGGTGCGGTTGAGTACCACGGCTGTAGGTTCGGCAAAGCATGGATGGTCGGCAGGCTTCGAAAAGATGACCGAGTGGATGTAGAGCTCGGCTGTGGCGACGTAGAGGTGGTTCATGATCACCGGTAAAAGCGCCTGCAGCGTCCGTGACGCTTCCGCTGGGAAGGGCATCTTTGCCCAGATGGGGATCTCCGCCACCAGGGCGCGTGCCGTCGACTCAAGCCAAAGGCGCGTCTCCTCGTACTCTGGTGGCAGCGTGGGAGGTGAGCCGGCGCCGACCGCCTCTGACAGAATGATGGTGACGCTGGTGCGTTCCTGCAGTTCTCTTCGGGTGGCCTCGACGCGCGTCATCCTAGCGAGCATGTCGATCATGCCACGATGGAGACCAAAAGTTTGGAGCACGCTGTCCTCCTTGATGCTGCGCGGAGAGTCCATGAGCGCGTACCACCAGTCATCCCACGGTTGCAGGAAGAGGGTATAGTCGTCCGAGGTGAGCGAGCTGAGTGCGTCAAAGCAGGCAATCTGCTCGATGAGGAAAAGGCTCGACGGATCGGATTGGTCCACGAAGGCGGCGGGTCCGCCGAGCTCGGCGATGGCGCGCGAGGCAATGTGCAGCGCGTCCTGCCAGTCCTGTTGCGCAGCGAGCCGATCGCGCGTGGCAAGACCGAGCACAGTGGCGAGCATGATGGCAGCGTTGCCGCGGTCGAGGGGGGCGCGCCTCTCCTTGAGAGTGGTTCGCAGCAAACGAAGACATTCCTCTCGCCTCAGATTGCTGAGCTCGAGCAAGACATTGGATACGATGTTTGCGGTTCCAAACGAGTCTGCCGCACCACCCAGTCCTGGAGTCAGGTTGGAACGCATATTTGGCGCACCGAAGTGCGGGGTGGAGCCATGCGGTGACAGCCCGGATACGCTTCGAGTGCTGATGCTTGCAGGATGATCCGAGCGGGGCGACGGGTCGTCTGGCCGCGCAGCCTCGGCCGGGAAGGAGTCGGGTATGGGCGTTTGCGACAGCTTGTGACCGATATCGAGACTTGCCATGCTCAAGAGTGCTGAGCGAAGGGCATCCTCGTAACCATTCTCGCCGGCCGGATGTCTGACTGCAAATGTGGCATGGTACAGAATCCAGCGGTTGTCCGAGAGCGGGATGCGGATGACACAGAGCTGCGGCGCCACCTCGAGGATGTAGTGGCGGAAGAGGCACTGCTGCTCATAAGTAGGAAAGTAGGCATCGAGGTTGTCGAAGCCGAGCCCGGCCGGCAGCTCTGGCAGTTTGACCTTGGCGATGTCGATGGGCGAGGAAGCATAGGGTGTCGAGTAGACATGCGAGTGGGGCAGCGGACGATGATGGTCGTACTCGGCGCTGGGCTGACGTAGTGTATCTGGCCGCGAAGAAGCCTCCGGCTGAGAATACGCGCTGTTCCACTTTGTGCGGTATCGGTCGTGATGGGCGGTGGCAGATGCGCGGTCCAGCCCGTTTGCTTGGTGATGATGAGCATTCGTGTCTCTTTCGTCGGGGGCTGACTGGGGAGAGGTAGACAGTGAGGATACCTTTGTTTGATGTGACCAGAAGACGCGACTGGCCCCGTCGGGTGGGGACGAGTGGGATGCATCTGCCGTCCCGAGGGTGAATGCCGAGTGAAGTGGCGGAAGTAGAGCCGGCTGGTCAGGGTGAATGAGCGAGGAGACCTGGATTCCTGGTAGGGGCTGCGAGCTGGTGCTCGGCGTAGGTGCTGTCGGAGCGGATCGTACTGACTCTGGATAGTCGGTCGATGCGGAAGGAGCGGAAGGCTCCGCGTAGGCGCAGTCGCGATCACCGCAAGCACATCTGCGGCAGATTGGTTTGGCCTCGTCGCATTTGACGCGCCTTTTGCGACATGTGAGACAGCCGGCCAAGGACCTCTCGTGGTAGCGTTTGACACGATTCGGTATGTACTTTGCTTTGCCTTTGGTTCCTTTGGAGGGACCGGGCCGCGACGGGACTGGATCCGCGGACGACTCGAGCGTATCAGCACGCGGGCGTTTGGGCGAAGTAGCGTCTGGCAGGGTGGAGAAGCTTTCGTCGACAACATCGCGCGACGACGGTGAGCTCGGAGAGCGAGCTTGATTGTCGAGATCTGTCGATGGAGTCGCCTCGGCCGCAGGACGGCCGGTTGGCGAAGTCGACATCGAGTTGCGGCTCGTCATGTGCGAGCTGCAGACATTTCCTGCTGCCGTCGCTGGGAGCGGGTGTGCCAACGTGCTGCTGAGCCAGAGCGTTCAGGTGCGGGGCGGGACAATCGTGAGGGCGAGATTGGAGGGCGACGGATGGAAAGGGACTCGGCCACCGGACGGAGCGAGATGCATGGCGGACACAGATAAGTCGGCCCGCAGCGCTTGCTCTCGTGGCCGGCTGCCGCTGCCTCTTCCCCCACAAGCATGGTCGTGGAGGAGGCCGGAGACAGGCGAAAAAGCCGCAATTTTCTCGTGGCTCGCCCCGCGGCTGCATAGAGCCGAATGGACGGGTCAAAGCGCCTGCCTGCTTGACGAAGCTTGACGAGCTGGACCCTGGCCTTCTTCTTAGCCAGAGCTTTCCCGCTGACTTATTGGCGCAAGCATACGCGCTCATCAAGACGACACAAACGGCTGCGATGACTGCGGCATGACAACCTCGTCGCCAGCCCGCTCCACGCGCCATGGCAGATTCGGGTACACCAGCTGCTAGTGGCACTGGGTGGCAGCTCAGCGCTGCAAAATCGCGCAGCTCTCCGCGAGATCCGGAGATTGCGGCAGGCGCTCGCATAAATGCTGTTAAGTTGTTGTGGGCCTCCTTATCTTTCCGCGCGAACGAAGGGCTCAGAAGAGATTGAGCTTGCTCACGCTCGACCGCAGCGTTGTTCAGCGCATACTTGCATGCACCCTTGGCATGGCATCGGCTCGCTTTGGCGCTCTGCGAGGGTCGTGCGAGACGTGTGAATGCAACGACGACATCGGCGCTGACCAGCACTGGTTGTAGGCTCGGCAGAGAGTTCGTCGCGCGGCACGCTGCAACTCGAAGGCTGTGCTTGGCCTACGCCCCCAAAATCCAACCGCAAAGCCCGGCAAGGTTGGCCGTCGAATTCGCCGAGCTGCACTCGCGAAGACAGCCAAGAATCCAATGCAAGCCCGATGAGACGGCAAATCGGCAATGGCCCACCAGGCCGGCGCTTGCGTTGAATCGATGATCCCCCCTCCCCCAAGATTCGACGCGAGTGGCGAAGAGGCAACAGTTTCATTTCCGAGGCGGGCTGAGGGCGCAGCTGTGGCGGTCAGAGACGTGTGACAGGTCAAAAAAGTGCACTGCGCATTCATTGTTGCGCTGCCGATGATGCATTAACTTACCGCATCGCCAAACTTGAGTTTCCAATGCCCCTGCTGGCACACGTCGGCGTGCTGTACTGTACAGTACAGTATGTACGCTGGCTCTTCATGGCGCCGGGTGAAGTCATCCGACAAGGCCAGGCGGTGCACCCAGCCGTGCGGACAGCCCCCAATTTCTCCTGATGCACTACAGTCCAAAGACGGCGGGTCGATCGAGAAAAATGCTCCTGCCGAGAGGGTTTCCAGGCGCGCAGCAGCTCGCGGCGATCAAGCGAGCCGCCAGACCGCATGGCATCCCTCGCCTCTCCTGCGAAAGCCGACAGCGATCTTGGCAGGCCGTCTTGTTCAGTCGGTCCCCGCCAGCCTGACCACCGGTAGATGGCGCTCGAAGCTGCGACCGCTTTCCCATCCTCACTTTGACCATCTTGCTCGCTCCGACCCCGGTTGCCACCTTCTTCCTTCTCTGCGCTGGACGCATCCTTGACCGACCGACTCTACCGCGTTCTTTTCCCGAGAGACTCGTATAAGACTGCTACCTTCGGTGACGCCTGGTGCGCACGTCCATCCTCATCTTCATCCAACATGAAGCTTAATTCGACACTTTCTGGCTTGGCGCTCGCCAGCGTGCTTGCCTCCTCGTGGACACATGCGTTGCCGTCTGGATTGGATCGACGCCAAAGCGAGACGCAAGGCTACTACAGCCCCGCCACCAACGGCGGCTCGATGCTGACGGGCAACACGGCTTCTGGCCTCGGCGAGCCGCTCAACGTCATCGTCTCGGGCCAGTCGGATAGCGGCGTGCTGAGCCAGGACGGCTTCGAAGAGTTTTCGCGCGCGCTCTACTTTTCGCCCGGCAGCTGCCTCAACATCAGCCAGGGCGGCTACCAGACCGCCAACCTGGGCGATGGCAACGGAGCCAAGCCGCAGACCAACATCATGCGCTACAACTTCAAGCAGGGCGACGGCGGCACCTGCCTCGAGTCGCTCAAGGGCGGCAACCACTTCCGCTACTGGATCCAGAACGGCACCGCCGCCAACTCGGGCGCCATCTTCATCGCCGCCAGCGTCGAGCTCAACGCGACGCTCAACCACGCCATCGCGCCCAACGGGTACGACGACGGCCGCGACCAGCTCGTAGGCAACGCCACCGCAGGCACGCTCACCAGCCCCGGTGGCTTCCAGTACACCGTCAGCCGGCAGTCGTCCTCGCAGCTGCTCAGCGGTGTGTCTGCGAGCCAGATCAACCACGATATCGGCATCGACGGCGTCGTCGATGTGCTCACCGTCCGTATCACCAAGAACGGCAGCATCGGAACGGGTCGCTCCTCGGCCTCTAGCGGCGGCTCCACCAGCACACCCCAGCAGAGTTCCGCGGTGTCTACCCTGACGCTCGATCTTCGCACCTCGGCAGTCGCAATCTTGCTCGCTGTTAGCGTGGCATCAGGCCTTTCGCTCGTTCTCTAGCGCAGAGTCGCTCCTTTGCTTCCGAGGAGTAACTTTGGAACCGCATGCATCTCCCTACTTGAGACATCGTGGGGACCGGACAATACAGATTTGCGCGCAAATCCTCTGTCTCCATGTTCTGTGACTTTGACAGAGAGTGCGGGCCAGCAGAGCGATTGATAATCGATGCCGAGACCAGGACATGGTCAAGGCGAGAGCTGTCAATGATCCTCAACCCTCCAGCGTCCCGTCAAGAGGTCGTGGTAAGAAGTCGTGTCGAAAACATAATCTGTTAGAGTGAGATGCTGGCACTTCCGCTGTAGGCAGACGCAGCCTGCACTCTCGCAGCCAACACCGCAGGTTGTGTCGGGCGAGCCGCTCGTATGCCTGATCAGCTGGACGTGCAAAGAGGCACACAGACAGATACGCCGACGGAGCGTCACGACAGGACGATGCCAGTTCCACCGTGTGATGGATCCGGCCGAGTCTGCAAGGCGGGCCTCGATTCTCGCACGGGAGGCAGCGCGTCGAGCTTGGACCGACGGCCGATAAAGCCTCGACGTTTGTCGGGACCCTGAAGAGCTTTCGTGCGGAAGCCGCGGCGAAGGGTTGTGTGGGGTTGGAAATGCGCACGTTTGCCTGCTGCAGGCTTCTCCGGTCTGATGAAGCAACGAGGATTCCTGAGGTGGCGCCGCCTCCGTCAGGAAGCCGAAGGCGTGTCGAGATGTGCACCGAGAAGTGGTCAGTCCGCCAAGCGAGCTGCTCTCTGGACGGCTGTTTGCCGTCTAGCCGCCCGGGCTGGGCTGGCCTCAACACTTCGGGAATCACGGCAAATGTGCGCGACTGCCTGCCGTCCGCTTTCGCGATGCCAATCCCGCTGGCTCGGCCTAGTGAAATGCGGTGCCCCGGACGACAAGCTCGTCCTCCCTCTGCTGGGCACGCACACATGGAGCTTGCCTGCGTTCTCCCATAAAAGCACCTCAGCACGCTTCGCATCGTCGCCGCTTCCAGAGTCTCCACCGTGTCCCTCCTCGAGCACATACAGGCGATCCATACGATCTTGCCCTCTTGCTGCGCCACCATGCCTGCCAAGATCAGCGGCCTCGACGTCGCCTTTCCGCAGGACCAGAACCTTCACACGTTCCTCTTTAGCAATCCACTCCAGAACCTGCCCAACCGCTTTGCCGACGAGTATCCCAACCACACCTATGATGGCGCTCCCATCCCGCAACAACGTCCCATTCTCGTTCACGACGGCACCGGAGCACAGCTCAGCTGGGCGAGGTTGAAGGCGGATAGCCTGCGCCTCGCACGGTCGCTCCAGGCACTCACGGGCCCACCGCCCGCCTTTGCTCCCAGTTCCAGACGCCCACTCGAGCCCATCCATGCGCCTCGTACTACGGTGCTCATGCACATCCCCAATGGCATGGTGTGGCCCCTCGTCGCCCTCGGCACCGTCGCCGCCAATCTCACCGTCTGCCCCATCTCCACCTACCTCAGCCCTCGCGAGCTCGCCTACATCCTCGCCAAGGCGCGCCCACAGCTCCTCTTCACCACCGTCGGTGCAGAGGGCGAGGTGCCCCTGCGCAAAGCTCTGCAGCTCCTGCTCGACTCTCCTCCGTCGGACCTGGGTCAGGTCAAGGCGGCCGAAATCCGAGCTTGGGCCACCGAGCTCGCTCGTGACTGGGACCAGGCCAAGGCCGCCCGTCTCGAGAAGAGCAACCAGATCCCCTTCCGCCGTCGCCGCGTCTGGACCGTCGACATCTCGTCGGGCATGGACTACTACGGCACCAACTTTGACCGCAACGGCGTGGCATCGGCACACGACCCTCGCGACTGGACCCACCTCTTGCTGCCGCCCCCGGGAAGCAAGGCAGAAGGCAGCATCGCCAGCCTCGACAGGCCTGCCTTCACCCCCGCACCTATGACGCCCGAGGAACAGCAGAGGCGCATTGCCTTTGTCCTCTGGTCCAGCGGCACCACTGGCCAGAGCAAGGGGGTCCTCATCAGCCATCGCGCCCTCGTCAGCAACACCCTCGGTATTTGGGACTCCAATCCTCATTTCAGCGGCTCCTCTCGCGGCTCCAACGGCGGCGGCGAGCGATGGATCACACTCGCGCCTTGGTACCATGTGTACGGGTAAGTAGAGCTCCCCCTCCGATTCCACCCCTCTTGCCGCTTTTCCGTCCTGACCGAGCTCTCGTTTTCGACGCTACTCGCAGTCTTGCCACCGTTCTTCTCCCCACCGTGGCGTTCGGCACGACGCTCATCATTCCCGCCTCGCCCAAGTTCGACCTGGGCTACTACCTCCGATTGGTGACTCGCTATCGCGCCACGTTCAGCCACATTGCTCCCGCCGTAGCGGTTGCGCTCCGTTCGTGTCCGCACCTCGACCCGACCTCGCCGCAGAGCAAGGGCATCGATCTCTCGAGCATCGCCGCCTTCCTCACCGGCGGCGCTCCCGTGCCTGTCGAGGTGGTTCGCAAGGTGTACGAGCGAACGGGCAAGTACATCCACCTGGGCTTCGGCACCACCGAGACCTGCTCCACCGCCCAGACCGCCGGCCTGGGGCTCGATGCCGATGCGTGTGGCCCGCGCGATGAGCTGGGCAGTGTGGGCATGCCTGTCCCCAACACCGAGATCCAGATTCGGCCCCTGCCTGGCACCAGTCAGGAGCAGGTGGAGCAGAGGCGCGAAGAGATTCGCAGCATGTCTCGTCAAGCACGTGCCCGCGGCGAGCGCGCGCCGCTGGACCCGGAGCTGGTGGGCGAGGTGCTCATCCGTGCGCCTGCCGTCATGTCGGGCTACTTTTCGGGTCTTTCCTCCGAGACGCACTCGGCGCTCGATCCCGAACTCACCCAGGGTGCTTTCACCGAAGACGGCTGGTACCGCTCGGGCGACGAAGGCTGCCTCGACGCCAACGGCCGCCTGTGGATCACGGGCCGCACCAAGGAGCTCATCAAGGTCAAGGGATTCCAAGTGTCACCCGCCGAGCTCGACGATCTCTTTGCTACTCATCCCGAGCTCATCGATGCTGCGGCAACGGGCTATGTCAAGGACAAGTCGACGGGCGAGGAGCATGTTCTGCTGCTCGTGGTGCCCAAGGACAAGTCGATGCTCACCAAGGAACGCGAGATGCACGAGCTGGCCTCGCGCCTGCACACCTGGGTTGGAGACAAGACGGCCTACTACAAGTGGCCCAGCACCTACCTCTTTGCCGAGTCGGCCCCGAGGAACCCGACGGGCAAACTGCTGCGCAAGGACATCGCCGCGACAAAGGGGCACACAGTGGACATTGCGAAACAGTCTAGAAAGGCGGCCTCGCCAAACCTGCAGGCCAAGCTCTGAGCCGACCTCCCTCCTGGCTCGTCTTGCCCAGCGTTACCGGCACATCCGGCCCTTGAATGCAAACACGATTGCTGGACGGAAACATCCGACTGCAAACTTGAAAGAATGGCATTAATGGTTCATGAAAAGGATATTTGAGCGCTTCGCAACGGAACTGAACTCAGTTGTGGACGCCCTGAATGACGCGTGGGTACTGCTGGCGGATCATCTCAAAGAGCTCCGGGTTCTTGCCCTGCAGGACGTAAGGATCCTCGGCGAGCGCGACAAAGTAGGTGCTGACGCCCGAGGCGATGCTGCCGGCGCCGACGCTGAGGGCGATGTTGAAGCCGAGGCCAAAGGCGACGAGGAGGATGATCGAGTAGTAGCCCGAATCGTTCTGGAGGTACTGCGGATTGGTCTTCTGCTCGTAGATGAAGGCGAAAAGCGCGGTGAGGAGGCCAATGATGAAGGCGCCGCAGTTGAAAACGATGTTGACGAGGCTGTCGTTGATGATGGCGTCGATGCCGCGATCGGCGAGGAGCGACCAGGTCTCCTTGGCGGCGCGGATGTAGCTGTTGCCGTAGAGCGCAATGTTGATGTAGGCGTAGCGGTTGAAGAATTCGACGAGGTACTGGATGCATGCGACGCAGCACGAGGCAACGCAGGCGAGGATGGTGCCCACCAGATCGCCATCCGATGCGGCCTGGCTCTGAAGCAGGTTGAACAAGGCTCGGAGGAGGTCGAGCAGCGCGACGATGAGCGAGCCAAAGCAGATCGAGCCGAGACTGTAGGTCATGGAGCGGCGGAAGGCGCCCCAGGCAGCGTGGGAGACCTTGGTGGCGTTGTAGTAGGCGGTGCCAAAGATGCCAGCGACGGTGGTGAAGGCGACGTTCTTGATGACTTCAGAGATCCAATAGTAGGCAAAGACGACAAAGACCATGAGACCGATGACGGAGGCGTTGCTGGAGCTGGAGCCCGAAGCCTGACCGGTGGGCTCGAAGCGCTGGTAGGTGGCGACGACGACCCAGCTCGTCCATGCGCTGAAGGCGGTCTCTACGACGAGACCGGCGAGAGCGACGACGTATACGCTCTTGTACTCGTCTGCTGTGCGGATGATGGTGACGAGGAGCACCTTTGCGAGTGGGATGCGCTTGCGCATGAAGAAGTAGGCGATGACGCTGAATACAGCAAAGATGGTGAAGATGATGGCAGCGGCGGTGTTTCCACGCACCCAGAGGTAGACGCAGAAGGCGACGTTGCTGAGGGTGGTGAGGAGGAGCGTGGCCTCGAGGATGAACTTGGGGAAGGTGCGCACGAGGAAGATGTAGATGGCCGAGAGGACGAGGCCGATGGCGCAGCAGATCATGAAGAGGATGGCGGTGTGGCCGTTGAGCGTGCGGCCTGCGACGTTGGCCTGGCCGATGTTGGCCGAGATGTCGGAGGCGGAGTATCCGCGCAGGCAGATGACGGAGAGGGCGATGAAGCCGCAAAAGACGAGCAGGAAGAGCACGAGGAAGATGGGATCGTTCCACTTTGGCTTGGGCTGCAGACGCTCGCCCTGGAAGCCCTCGGGTTTGAGGGGCTGCTTGTAGTCGCCGCCGTAGTACTGCTGCGGAGGTGGTTGCTGGCCGTTGTAGTACTGGTTCTGTGCGCCGTTGGGCTGACCCTGGTAGGAGCCGGGACCGTACGAGCCGGGCTGCTGCATCTGAGGGGGCTGCTGGGGCGGATAACCGCCTCCGCCGCCGTAGTATTGCTGTGCCATGGCGAGCTGCGCTGCGAGGGGAGGGACGGAACGGGCGGAGGTGGTGAGATCGGTCGGAAGGTGCGGTCGGATTGTATGGAAGAGGATGGTGGTAGATGTGCAGACAGAGGCGACGACGGCGCCAAGAGAAAAAGCGGTGGGGCCTATCCAGCCAGTGTGGGAGGCAGGCGGTGAAAAATGAGGTGTGTGACCAAGCACGCTGCAGGACGATTCCGTAGAGGGGAATGAATGCAGCCGATGTGGTTCGAGAACCGCTTCCCTGAGAACGGGTCGGGTCGGATGCGGCTGAAGGGCACTCGAGCGTCACAGCGCCGCTGCCACGGCTGCCAAGATCGACGGGCGGCATGTCGTGCTGCTATGCTTGCATGTCTCGGCTGGCTGCCTCTGCCCAGTCACAAAAGCAGCCCGAAACGCCAAACGTCGCTTTGGCTATCGACCCGCGTCCAGACCGTCGGTTGCGGGAAATCGAAATCCAAAACACGAGCGGGGGTCGAAAAAAATATTTCACGGTGTGAGAGCTGCTCGATCTGCACACGCAAATTTTCCCTCTCCGCCCTCCACATCCGAGCTCCAAGGGTCCAGATCAACAAATCCGCAGTGCTGACTCCCAGTCCTCGCCTTTCTCTGCGATCGAGCCACCTAAATCCCTCCACCCGACTCCGAAGGGTGAATCAGCGACGGCCGGCCTTCCCGCGGAAGCGCAGCAGCAGAGATATCGTGCTTCGCTTGCCTAACGCAGTCGCGGGCGTTCACCTACGCTCAGCAGCTTGGGCTCGATGATAAGCGCCCGTCCATCCGGTCATCTGTTGAAATAGCTAGCCAAGCTTTCGGGTTCTCCCTCGCCCGCTCTCAACCCCCGACTCTCATCGCGTCCTTTCCACCATGAGCATGTACACTGTGGGCCTCAAGGCGCTCCTGCCCACCTTGGGCGTCATCTACGGCTTCCAGGCCGCATGTGCTGCCATCGCCGTGCCGCTCAAGACGGAAAAGTACTACGACCTCTGCGGCTCGCTCGGCTTCATCTCGGCGGCAGGCCTCTCGCTCTACATGCCCTGGATCCGCGCACGCTACGTCGACGGCTTCAAGAACGTCGCGCTGCCCACCTCGCTCTCGGCCTTCCATCCGCGACAGACGATCATGACCGCATTGACGCTCGTCTGGGCCGCCAGGCTCGGCAGCTTCCTCTTCCAGCGCATCCGCAAGTCGGGCACCGACACGCGCTTCGACGAGATCAAGCAGAGCCCGCCCAAGTTCTTTGGCGCGTGGATGATGCAGGCCACCTGGATCGCCATCACTGCGCTGCCCGTCTACCTCGTCAACTCCATCCCAAAGGCCTCCCAGCCGCCGCTCGGCACGCGCGACGCGCTCGGCCTCGCCATCTGGATCGCCGGCATGGGCCTTGAAGTGGCCGCAGACCGCCAGAAGTCGCAGTGGAGGCAAGACAGGGATGCAGGCAAGCACAACGAGCCCTTCATCTCTTCAGGCGTGTGGAGCTGGTCCAGGCACCCCAATTACTTTGGCGAGGTCAGCCTCTGGACCGGCCAGTTTGTGCTCGCCACCACCGCTCTCGCCAACGCCGGTACCTTCTACCCGACCTGGGCCGTAGGCCTCGCCGCCCTCAGTCCGCTGCTCGAATACGGTCTGATCCGCTTCATCTCGGGCGTGCCGCTGCTCGAACAGAGCGCAGAAAAGAAGCACAAGGACAACCCGCAGTGGAAAAAGTACAAGAACGAGGTGCCGTGCTTCGTGCCCTTCATCGGCAGTAAGAACTAGCTCTGTGAGCTGCTCGCCAGCCGTCACTCGCATTACTCCAGGCGCCCAGTCGCAATGGATTCGCATTGTTCGCGCCTCCACCCATCCTGCAAAGCGTCGTCCCATTGTCGATGCTTGATAATATCGAACCATTCCTGCGGAAGGCTAAGATCCGCAACCGGTTCTGCATCACATATGGTCAATGCATCGCATGAAACGGGTCTAAGCGTGCTGAGCGCGAAATGACGCAGCTCCATGAATCCCAGCTTGCAGATGGCGGTGCAGAATACGAGCTGCTATGCCATCCTCCATTTCTACTTGTGTTTTTTTTTCTTTCTTTATTTTGCAAAGTTATCTAGAGGATAAGATATTGGGCGAGGCGGGTGATCCTGATTCACCCCCGCTCCAGCTCCGCCCCGACTGCAGGTCCTCGTTCCATCCAAGCGACGCTTCGTTGAGCCCATTCGGTGCATACATCTGTTCGCATGCAAACGGCCGGCTCAGAGCCTAGCACCGGCCCGGGGGCAGCGCAATGCCACCAACCGACCTCCTCATCTCGAGACGATGCTACATAAACGAGGCTGCAGAGCGAACTGATGTCGCCATCCTCCCCCGCATCTCTGCCAGTCGCCCCAGACTCAAAGAGGACGTATTCGCGACCGACACTCACCTGCAGCCCCGCTTAGAAGCAGCCTCGCACCATGTCCAGGACGACTCCTCGAACTTCGGGCGCGCCCCCCATCCCGCAGCTGCCGCCGCCGCCTTATCAGATGGGCCTGCTGCCCGACTACGTGCGCCACGCCACGCCCATCGCGCTGCGCATCCGCGAACATAGCATGCCCTTTGCCTCGGACGACTTCACGGTCAAAGACGCCGTGACACGCCAGCGCATCTTTGAAGTGCGCGGCAAGGTCTTGTCGCTGAGCCAGCGCAAGACGCTCCACGACCATACGGGCAAGCCGCTCTTCGAGTTCTGCAGCACGGGTGGAGCCTTCAGCAAGTCGTACGCCGGCTACCAGTGTGGCAACAAGCGCGTCAATCTCTTCACCGTCGAAAAGATCGGCTTGCTCAATCCCAAGCTCGAGATCACCTTCGTCAATCACGTCGCCGGCGGTCGCAGAGAGAAGCTCGTCCTCCGCGGCAGGTGGCTCAGCCGTGACGCCGAGATCACCACACAGGCCGGCGTCGTGGTGGCCAAAATTTCTCGAGAGTACAGCTTCTGTAAGTGCCGTCTGCTCGGGCGAGAGCCAGGCTAAACGCAGACGATGCTAACCCAGCAGTCATCCGACCTCTTGCCGTTTCTGCAGTCGATCGTCAGACGTACGGTGCCGTGGTGGCGCCCGGCGTCGATGCGGCGCTCATCACCGCCCTTTGCGTCTGTCTCGACGAGGCGTATCACGACGGCAAATCCAGACGTGGCGGCGCCAGCGCTGGATTCCTTGGCGGAGGCGCTGGATCCTCTGGCGGATGTTGACCCTGCGCGCCCCGTCCAACGCCAGACAACTTTTGGCACAGCTGTCGTCAGACGAGCTGCCGTTCTTTTCCAACCCAAAGCATGCGCTGTTTCCATTTCATGCTCGATACCCGACCATTCTTAGCATTCTACGATGTCATACCTGACCACTGTAGTCCACGATGTCATACCTGACCACTGTAGTCCAGTCACAACCGTGCCGGTGTGGCGGCGGCAGCGTCGCATTTGAGCATCTGAAAGTGACCGACTGCTCGTTGCGATGAGGCGGGTCTTGGCGCGTCGCATTGTGCCGATGCCTCCACTTCGGCAAAGCCGAGGATGCCGGTGGCGCTTCTTGGTTGGGCACAGCTTCTGGTCGATGCCAACCAACGCATTTCGAGTGCCATGCCGAGCAGCCTTCTTCGACTCAACCTCTAGCTCTCTCTCTGTCCCTCTCTTTCGAGCACCCATCTTTCTGCGCGAAATCTCGCCATCCTCCTTACCGTCCTACCACCAAAGAAAGACACATATCGATGACGGCTCCTCCCTATGGAATTCAGCAAAGATGACTCTCAAATCCAACTTCGAAGAGATACCCGCGCTGCTTGCCCCACCATCGTATCTAGACAGCACAGCCACCGACGATCAAGTGGCAGAGAAGGGCTTGCTGCATCCCCGCACCAACATTGCGCCTCGCTATACTGCCTGGAAGCTCGTCCTCGATGCATTCATCGGCACTGCGTATCGTGCAGCCCCCGACGACCTGGACGAGGAGGAGCGCAGGGCCACGGCGTTGCGAGAGGTGCTGTGCAATGTCAGGCTCGTCTCTCGGCTTCTGTACTCCGTCTCGATGGCACTCTTGCGCACGAGAATCTTTCCCGAATACCTCGATGCTATTCGCGCCACGGTCTACTCGACCAACCTCGGTCGGCAATCCCTCGATCACCCCTGCCGTGAGACGCGCGTTCTGGACCACTACATCTCGTATCGCATCAATCGCCGCTTCCTAGCATCACAGTCTTCGCTGCTGCTCAACGACGATGACGCCGAGCTGGATCATCGGCAGGTGTCCCAAGATCTCTTCAAGTGGCTCCAGCCGCAGACCTACATCGAGGACGAGATTGGCAAGGCGCTCGAGGCCGGTACGGCAATCGCCAACGGCGTCCAGTTTTGCGACCTTCTCGTGCGATTCCAGTTCACTCGCGCGTCCATCACACTGCCCTTCTCCGTCGATGCAGCCTCCAACCGTTCTGCCGCTTCCGCGCCGACCATCATTCGCAAGGAGTGCGTAGCCGTTGACAGAGCCTCGAGTGAGCCGGTCTTTGTCACCGCACACAGACTGCTCGACCAGCTGCAAAGCCTCGTCTTCGTCCGCAAGGCGCACTCGGGCAAAGCGTGGTACGAGCTCGTCGGGCGCTCCACTTGATCAGCCGGCATTTGAAGAACGTCACCCTCATCGCAACGCAGCAGTACCAGCACGGGCTTCGCAAGGCTTGATCTCTATCCGATACCTCTGTTACAGCAATGATCCCAACGGGTCGACGGTCACGCCGACTATTGACGCGCTTTGTTCATCTCGTCCATGCTGCGATTGGAGCCAAGCGACCAGTGTGCAAAGTCGGTCGCCCAGCTGGGAAGCAGCGCGAACGCCTCGGACCAGTTCGCGTACCAGGGAAGCGCAATGGTGCCTCCGCGTCGCTTGCCAACTGCGGTCACTATGCTGCGAGCCACGGCGTCGGGCTCTACCGAAGGTCCCAGAAAGCGCGCCAGCCAGCCGGGCCGGAAGCCTCGAAAGAGCGGCGTGTTGACGTGGCCGAGCACCACGAGCGTCGTGCGGATCTGCGGGCAGCCATGGCAGTAGTCGAGTTCGTATCGAAGCGCTTTGTGCAGCCCGACGACGCCATGCTTGGATGCGCAGTAATCGACCATTTGCGATACGCCGGTGTGGCCCATGACCGAAGCGACCGAGACAATGTGTGCAGGCGTACCGTCGAGCTTGGCACGTTGCACCATGCCCGGGAGCAGATGCTGGAGCATCCACAGATGCGAGGTGAGGTTGACGTTGATCAGGCGCGAGAGCTGTGCGGGCGAGAGCGACGTGATGGGCTGCGAGTGCGTCAAGCCTGCATTGTTGATGACCACGGTCGGCACGCCGTGGATGGCGAGGATGGACTTGAGCACTTTGGCGAGCGCATCCTCGGAGGCGACGTCGCAGATGTAGGCCGCGATGTTGGACCGCGCCGAGGATTCCAGCGCTTTCCAAGAAGCAGTGCCTGACTCTGCGCTGGGTAGCTTTTGAATGTCGATGACTACCACCTTGGCGCCTTTGGCTGCGAGACGCACTGCGGTGCGGTAGCCGATGCCCGAGGCGCCTCCCGTGATTACGACGAGTTGATCCTGCCACTGTCTCTTGCGTATCGAAGAGAGGCGTGTACGATTGTACCAGACGTTGGAGCTGAACGTGAGCAGCCAGCCCAGTAGCACCACCACCGCTGCACCGGCGAGGAGCCACCTTGGCGGTGATTCGATGGGGAGATAGGCTCGAGTGTGGCGGAGCGCGTCTTCCAATGGCTTGTACTGGACCTCGCAGCTCGCAGGGTCGCAACTGATCGTTATCAAGTAGGCGATGCTGAGTAGTGGGTCTGTGTTGAGGATGAACCGTATTTGGGCCAAGAACGAGGAGGCAGGCAGAGGGTTGTGAGCACGGGTCCGAGAGCGGGTGACGGGTCGGGCGAGCTGCACTTACTGAGCACAGTCCACTTGAGGCCACCGACGACGGTGTCTAAGCTGCAGACCGACATGTTGCCGGCTCAGGCTGCGACGATGGCGAGAGGTGTTGCTTAGGCCGCGCTCTCGGATGTTCTTGGCGTAAGATGTTGTCCTTCTCGGGAACGCCTTGGGCCCGTGGCACTGTGAAAGCTCGGCCGTTTTCCGAAAAAAAGGCTCCGAACTGCTGCGAGTCGAGTTCATGTGTGGAGGCTTCGGCGCGTAAAGCCAAGACTGGCCGCGGCGGATTGGCTCGAGCCTTAAACCAACACACGGAGAGCATCATCCAGGCTAAGGTCCGGTCTTGGCCAAGGCTTGGCTCCCTGATGCCACGCACATCTTATTGTGTCACCGTAATCAACCTAAGTGGGTGCGAAGATTTCGGAGACCCAAGCAAACCATCGGACAATCCATCAAGGCTGAAGCAGTCGAGGTCCTGCTAGCGGAATCGGCTTCTCGTACCCCTGAGTGGGATCGGGACAAAGCCTGAACTGCGAACCGAAAACCGGCTGTGCTGGGCGGGGCACTGCAATGGGCGCGGGTCGGAGCTGGCGAATCGCGTTTCGCGCGTGTGGCTCCCACCGCCATCTGCACACAAGTGCTTTGTTTGCACACAAGGCTGTGTGGACACTCAGCACCGCAATCGGCATCCGTCCGAATCACGGCTAGCGCGTTGCAGACGGCTCGAGCGGCACGCGCCGAAAACCCAGACCGAGTCGCAGAGCCAGACCCTGTTGCGGGAGTCCCAGCAAAACTAAAATTACAATTGCAGCTGCAGTGCCGTTTCCAGAGAGGTGCCGACTCTGCACTGGAATGACGTCGAAGCGGAATGGACGCTCCGCTATGGCAACACACGTTCAGCGTCTGTCTCCTTTGGGGCCTCGGTCGACTCGGGGCTGGCGCTGCACTCTCTCAGCCCCAACGTCACGACCATAGTCATGCATGCGCGCTGAGCACCAGCCACTGATTGCACGCTGCGGCCCCCGAGCTCAGTCCCGTCCCCCAAGTGAGACGCCCACCATTCCGCCCACCTGTGCCTCAGATTCTGCCGAGCCCACACCGCTAAATTTGACCGTCAAGTCTATATAAGATCCGTCCCGACAAGGCCATCATCTGCATCCCGAGTTCACCACCTTTTCTTCGACTCACGACCACCCTTCACGAATCCGTCCGCACACCCGCACCCGCCCATCATGCCTTTCACTTGCAGCGACATCGTCAAGATCATCTTGGCCATCTTCCTCCCGCCTCTTGGTGTCTTCCTCGAGCGTGGTTGCGGCGCGTAAGTATTCAGCCCTTTCCTGCGGCGATCCGTACACCGTCACACTCTCTCCTCACGACATGCTGACGTCTCTTCTGGCTTGTTCCTTCGTCTTGCTCGCAAACAGTGACTTCTGGATCAACGTCCTCCTGACCATCCTTGGTTACCTCCCCGGTATCATCCACGCGCTGTACATCATCTTCAAGTATTGAGCACCCATCTCGCTACACGATACACGAAGCGAAGCAGGACGGATGCGATAACACGGGCTCCTGCTTGCTCTCGATGTCGCATTCCGCACCTTTTTCGCCATGGACGACGCAAGCTATTCCCCCATCATGCGGCTCTGTAGCCTCACTCGATGCTCCACGCACTGCCTCTCGACAATTTGATACCATGATGCTCAGTTTTTCATCCCGGCGGCCGTTCGCGACCGTTGCATGGGGACACACCGATTGCATTGAAGTGACGCAGCTCTATCCCGTCAGATGGCCATCGCTACATCATCTCTAGCAAGGGCTGTCTAGATGGCGCCTTTGGTTCCATCCTGAGCCTGGATGGGAAGAGGCTTGGGCTCGGCATCTCCGCGCGCCTGCACCGTGCCTGTAAAGTCCTTGAAGATGATGTAGGCATCGGTCAGCTCCTCGCGCCCGTCCTCGGTGCGAAGCGCGCCTGCCATGGGCAGTCGGCCAACAATGGTGAAGCCGAGACGTTGCCAGATGCGCACGCTAGCCATGTTGTTGACATAGACCAGGTTGAAGACGGAGCCCTTGTAGCCTGCCAGCGGCGCATAGTGCAGGAACGAGCGACCCAGCACACCGCCCAGACCCAGGCCTCGCCCGGTTGGCGGAACAACGAAGCCTCCGTTGCACAGGTGCGACGATCGACCTGGATAGTTTGGCTTGATATAGTAGAAGCCTGCCACTTGAGCTGTGTAGTCCAACTTGGCGAGATCCGGGAGCTCAGAAAGGTTGCGCACCTCCAGGCCATCCTCGGGAATGGAAACGTCGGGACTGAGGGCAGTCAGTTGCTGGGCCGACACGAAGAATCCGACAATGAGGTCGTATCCGAGAAAGTAGCCTTCAAACTCGGCAAGCGGCATCGGTCCGCGCTGCGGATAGCTCACGCCGCGCTCGAGCTCGTCGTTGAATACGCCGGCCAGATATTCGACCAGTGCCTTCGGCGGACGGAGCGTATGCTTGTCGCCTCGCTGCGCGTGCAAGTAGCTTTGCTGATCCACGCCCTGCGCGTTCAAGGCGAGCGTCACGATGGCTCGACGCTCATCGCTCTGTGCCCGCTCCGGAAGCGAATAGACGCGAGGTCGGAGCGTGCTGGGGTCCGAGCCGGCTGGTCGTGGCACATGTCCGTACGCCATCGTGTCTTCCAAAGGGCAGCGCTGTCAAAGAGACGCGATGAGAAGATGGTCTTCGGGGGAGATGGACGGGATCTTGAGTTGGAAAGACAGACCAACCACATTTGCACCCCAGTCAAGATCCGCAAGCCCTCGCCAAGGAAAGCGCGGAGATGAGCGTTCGCCGAGGTCGGTGTCTAGGTCGGCGAGCATCGTACAGACATCGGCGATACTATCTCCCGATCCAGCGGCGAACTACTCCGGCTTGCTACAACCCGACACGCAAAGATCGACGGGCCAAGCACAGACACGCGCGAGGTCACGTCATCGCTTGCACGGCCTCTGAAGTCACAAAAGGTGCGGTGACAAGCTTCCACTTCCTGTGACACACTCGCCAAACTCCACACAGACCTCCTTTCTTGTCTCTCGAGGTTGCGCCCTCCGACATTCGTTCAAGCATTCATTGGAAGCTGCGGCTGAGCTTCTCCAGCCGTAGAAAGGAGGGGCGACAGGAGACAAGGGCGTCGTCTGCTCCGGCAACGCGGGTCAGTCTCACTCGGCAATACAAAAAATGTTCGGTACCGTTCGACACGGACAAGATTTGACACACTTGTGAGCGGCGGGGTATGCTTTGGCGTAGGAAGAAATCGAAGTAAGCACAGCCGCACATCCGGCAAACAGTCCACGCCGTGTCCGAGAGTAAAATAAGCTGCCTGGTTGCGTGTGCTCGACTTCTTAAGTCCGGCCGGTCGTAGTCTCCATAAGTCTGCATATATATCGCGATCCCGGGTCGAGTTGTTACCCTGGAGTCTCAACCACCTCCGCCAACATGTCGCACCTCGAAATTCTCAAAAAGCCTGTCGTCTTCTCCAACGGCCTCTCTGCGCCCAATGCGACGCTCAAGAGCGCCATGACCGAGCGTCTCTGCACGTGGTCCGACACCGACTTCAAGAAGCGTGGCTGGCCCACGCCCGAGTACATCCAGCTCTACAAGACGTGGGGCGAGGGCGAGATCGGCACCATCATCCTCGGCAACATTCCTTGCGACGCGCGCTTCCCCGAGGCTAAGAAGAACGCCTGCATCGACCCCGAGATCGCTTCGCACGACGAATACGTCAAGGCTTACAAGCCCGTCATCGATGCCGCCAAGGCTCACGGCTCGCTGGTCATCGCGCAGGTGACGCACGCCGGTCGACAAACCTCGGAAGATGTTGCCCCCACGCCGGTCTCGTCGTCCGACGTGCAGTGCCCGCCAGGCATGGGAATGTCGTTCGGCAAGCCGCGTCCGCTCACCGTCGATGAGATCCACGACATTGCGCGCCGCTTCGGTTTCGCTGCCAAGGTCCTCTACGAAGCGCAGTGCAACGGCATTGAGCTGCACGCTGCACACGGCTACCTCCTCTCGCAGTTCCTTTCGCCCCGCGTCAACAAGCGAACCGACCAGTACGGCGGTGACCTCGAGGGGCGCTCGCGCATCGTTTTCGAGATCATCGAGAGCATTCGCAAGGCGGTGCCGGACCCCAAGTTCATCATCTCGATCAAGATCAACTCGGCCGACTTTGCCGAGGGTGGATTCGAGGCCGAGGAGTCGTTCGTCATTTCCAAGAAGCTCGAGGCTGCCGGCGTCGACCTGATCGAGCTTTCGGGCGGCACCTACGAGAGCTCTGGCTTCGAGCACAAGAAGGAGTCGACCATCGCACGCGAGTCGTTCTTCATCGAGTTTGCCGAGCGCATTCGACCGCACCTGACCACGACCAGACTTGCAGTCACGGGCGGCTTCCGCTCTTCCAAGGCGATGGCCAAGGCAGTGGAGGAGAAGTCGTGCGACATTGTCGGTCTCGCGCGACCCCTCTGTGGTGAACCGTACCTGAGCAAGGAGCTCCTCAGCGGTCAGAAGGAAAAAGCGAGGGTGACGCACCCGGACCTTCCCAAGGAGATCGAGATTGCTGCCTGCGTTGTCCAAATCCACCAGGTCGGCAACGGCGCCACGCCATGCGACACCTCGACCTCGGAAGGTGCCAAGTTTGCCACCAACGCCGTCATGAAGCTCAGGGAGCCCCAGCACGGCGCCGAAAAGGATCAGAAGCTGTAAAGCCTGTCTCCCGTTGTCCGATAGAGATACATACACTGACTAGCAAAACAGAATGCAATGACTCTTGGAAATACTCGGGTGGTCAAATGGCTGCCGTTGCTGCGTGAGGAAGTTATGAGTGCTCCTGAAGTGCGAAGCTCACTGGCACCGACGATCCGAGCCCTTCCATCTGGAGGGCAATGCCTAGGTGGCTTGGTCCATTGTTGTTGTGGCCAGCGAACAGAGCGCTGCATCCGCATGCATGGCCCTTTGTCCTTGTGGGACCGGAGCGTGGGACATCATCTTAACACACCCTTTGTTCGCTGCATGTGCCGCCCAACGAATCAAACGCAGGCTTTCGTGATCAGGCAATTGACACACAACGCTGCTCCCATCCGGAACTCTGATCTCTTATCCCTCATTTCGATCAGCTGATGTTCAAGTCACCTTGAGGCCGAACACACCAGTCTCCGACACTAGATCGCCTCCACAATGTCTGCTCCAAGGTCACGAGATGACAATGCTGCGAGCCCAAATTCCAGACCGACACACTTTAGCCTTGGCGCTCGCGTCGGCGTATCCTACGATCCGGGCAGCGGCTTTTCACCGCCAACGCAGGATCAGCCGTTTTACGGTCGTCGAGCAGCAAGCGACTCTTCTCGCAACCCAGCTACTGTTGCCATGACTCCGGGGCGGCACGTCTCCGCTCGACCAGCAGAAGCTCGCGTGCTCGAGCATGTTCGAGCTCCTGAAGCAAATTATTCGTCCGAGCAACGCGTGTCCCCTCAGCAGATCGTCCCTTCGCAGCCCGCTCGTGGTCCGCGGGATCATGGCGCCAAAGTCGCTCAACTTGCAGCAGAGCCGACGCGCCATGTCACTCCAGACTCTCAGCCTTCTGAGATCTCGAAAGACAGTGCTTCAAGAGCTTCCCAGCGCCTGACGTTGGATGAGCACGAACCTGGATCGATTGGCGCTGCGCGGGCTCAAACGCCACCGCCCGACATTACCGAGTCATATGAAAGAACAGTCATATCGATATCGAGTGAGTCAGAAGACGAGCTGTTGAGCTCTTCCGACGGCGACAGCGACAACGACAGCAGCAGCGACAGGCCTCTTCACCAGGGCCGCGCCCCTCAAGCCGATGGGTCTGGAAAAGCTCCTTGCGGTGTCATGCCCCTGGATACTTCGAGCGAGCTTAGACATGCTCCTGAGCGACAAGAGTCGAGCCTGCAGGCAGAGCGCCCAGCTTCCACACCTGAGCCCGGAGATCCACTCCCGATCACAGCCAAGTCACCTCAAAGCCCCGATTCTGGGCCACTGATCATAGATCACAGGTATCAACGCGATGTGGACTGGGACAAGAAGTGCGATCGCTGTCGGGACGAAGGCTTTCGCTGTTACACTGCGCAAAACTCAACGACTTTGGCGAAATCGTGCTTTCTCTGCAAAGAAGGCCACAAAATTTGCGCGATCGAGGGCATGCGCACCTACAAAGGCCGCTCTGCAGACGCAGATACGTCCTACAAGACACCGAAACAAGGCGGCACCACAAAACGTCTGTCAAAGCAAATGCAGAAGAAGCGTACCTCTACTCGTCTTGCGGAAAAGAAGCCGGATGCTTCCTCCTCGCGTGCCGCCCTTCGTGCGTCTCCAGAACCACCCACGACTCGTTCATCGAAGCGGTTGAAACGCGAAATAAGAGGTCGCACCAGGAGACACGCCTTGTCACCCACAGCCCGAACAGCATCGGAAGAGGATTCAGATGCCAACGACGCACAGCCCAAGGCGAGGAAACGGCGACCGAATGGCACATTTCGTCCCCTTTCAGGAAGCGACGAAGAGCTTAACCGGTGCTTGAGCCTCATCTCGATGCACGAGAACGAGAAGTAGAGCACATCCACGTATCTTATTACCCACCAAAGACTTGCACAGCCTCCCTTGAGCGTGAGAGCAGCGCCCCTTTGTGCAACTGGGTCCAACACGAGAGTCCCTTTGTGTGACGGTGTGCGTGAGAGAAGAACGGACGGCCTACACGCACACGCGCACGCAGCCGCCCGGGCCTCATTCGCCTAAATGGAAGAGCGGAGCACTCTTGCATGCGGAATGCAGCTTCATCTCATTATCGACCCGTGCGAGGTGGGTGGAGGCAGTTGCTTTGGCCCTCTCGCACTCGCAGTTGCAGTACGCGAAGGTATAAGAGGGACCACTGCTTTCAGCTCGTCCATCTTTCTTCCTCTCGACCAAGCATCGTCTTAAGCTGCACAAGAAGTCTGGCGATCCAGCCGGAGCACCGCCTCGATCGCAAGACCCTCATCCATCAAGCAAACATCGCCTACCTTTCCTATGCCACAGCTCCGCCTTCAAATCAAGAGCGCATACGTTGACGATGTGCCGACGTTCTCGGAAGGCGAGCAAGAGCCCCTCACTTTCAGGACAGCACGTCCCACGGCCATGTTAATACCCAAGCCCGTATTTCGGCGCCAAGCACCGTTCCCACGGTTGCCAGGACAAAGGGACCTGAACAATGACCTGGCCGAGGGCAGCGTCGAATCGCGCTCTGAATCAGGTTCTACGCCGCAGCCAAGTGCGGGAAATTCGTCCACGTCGAGTTCCGCGCGACGCGGCATCTTGCGTTCGGCCATCAAGCGCCACGGCAACACCTCGACTGCCCGGAGGCGTGTCCATTTTCAAACCGACCTCGGCGCCAGGGACCGATTCACCAATGCGCCGTCGACACCGCGGCATCCATCTCTCGTCAGTGCCTCGCCGGAACCGGTGAGAGTCAAGCTCGAGGACGAAGATGGATTGGGCACTTGCCTCGGCGCGCCTGCGGGTCGCAACGAAGCAGGCGGAGTAGACTCCCTGGGTCACGGGAGCAGGACAGAGGCAAATTCTCTGTTTTTTGCTCAAGACGAGCCTGCGTGGCAACACGAAGAGGCTGCGACGAGCCTGGGAAGAAGGACAAAGGGCCGTCGCCGCAAGGTCGGAGTGTGGCGTCAGCGCTGGCGCTCCTTCCTCCGGTTTTCAGCTCAAGGCAATCGTGCCCGAGCTTGTAGAGGCAGCCGCTGAGCAGCTGTCTCTCTGTGCCCACTTGTGAGGCGTGCTCATCACATGCGCGTTGCGGTCAGTGGCACAGCTGAAGTGCTTGAGAAGCGTCGTGGGAGAGCTCCCACACAATGTGGGTGCTGCATAGGCCCAGGCATGTCCAGGGGCTTGTTTGCCAAGCTGCTCGAGATGCCATTGAGCGCCGCGGGAGAATCTGCTGCTCAGCGCAGGAGGCCCGTGATTCGTGCGGTGCGAGAGTCCAAGCTTCGTCGTAAGGCCACGCGTACTCTGCGAGAGGCTAAGCGTGCATGCCCTCCCACCAGCGTACCTTCCATTGTAGTCGCACCCGCGACGGAGGCGCTGAGTTCCGACCCGGCGAAACCACCGCCTGAGGCACTTCCTGTACGGCAGCTGTCTTTGAGCTACAGCGCGACCAACGTTCGCGATTTTCTGATTTGTGCGTCGGCGATGCTGGGCAGCAGCAGACACATGCTACACTTTCCGCCCCTCCAGCTGCTCAGCGGGCTGCGTGCCCTGGCACACGACCTGCTGCAGCGCTCGCAACCGATCCGCGACGCAGAGCATCAGATTCCAGCTCACGAAAGAAGCACGATCCGCAGACTGCGTGATTTGCTCAAACACATCCTCGTCGCAACGCAGATCACCAAACTCCTGCCCGCCAAGGTCAACCTCAAAATGTGGGAGCAGTCGCGCTGCATCAGTCTCGACAAGGTAGATGCCATCAAGAGGCTGCTCGACCGTGCTCTGCTGCCGCAGCCGGCATGCTCGCCATCCGTCAAGAGTGAGAAGCTCAAAGTGCCGAATGCATCGACGCAACATCTCCTTGTCCCTGCTCGAACTCGATGACAAGAGCGAGGAGGGACAACGGTAGCGAGCCTACCCTTTTTTCTCGTTTTCAGGCATTTTAATTTCATTTCTGTGATTTCGCATTTTGTCATCTCCCGATTGGTGGCCCTCCTGAGAAGAGGACTGTGAATCGGCTGCATCGGGGGGCTGTCTGGCCTCCACCTGTTCGTGTGATTTTGTGTGCCTCGAGGGAAACTGCGAATCGCCTCTTCCTCCTAGCACCAACAACATGCCCAACTGCACATTCATCCAGCCGTACGCCTCAGACATGCTCTCCGCTACCAGAGCTGCTGAGCCCCCGTTCCAGCTCGATCAGCCCGACAGCACGGCAGCCATTCATGAGCTGCTCACAGATGCGCATGCGGAAGCGCTCGTGGGTCTGCTTGACGAACCCGTCAATGCCAGGCTCCAAATCTACGCATACTTCCTTGGCAGCGACGAGGAGCGCACCGATGCTCTCCTTGCCTCCACCACGCAGATCCCTGAGGCACTCTACCCAATCTGCCTCGTGCTGAGGTATCTCGTCCTCAAGGAGCATACCCGTCTCGGCGAGTCCAGCCGTCGCTTCAATTGGTCGCTCAAGCAGATCCACGCCGCCGTTGCATCTGCTTATCACGCCCACAGCATCCACAGCGCTCTTGCAGCCGACCCAAAGATGACAACGCTACCATCTCATCTCGCCTACCCCGACGCCCTCAGCGTAGAGCCCACAACGCGCGACATCCACCTCCAGTCCAGCGTCCAACTCACGCTGCTGGCCGCTTGGCAGCTCGCTCAATCGCTGCTTCTCTGCCCCATCCCTTTCAGCGCGCCACCAAGTGCTCTCGTCCTTGGCTCGCTTTTTCACACAATCGCACAGACACCAGATCCTGCTACGCGAGAAGGCATCACCGCGGCCTCCACCCCAATCGAAAGTGCAATGCTCGATTGGATCTTGCACGACACCGAACAGCTTCTCGCCATCGATGTCGAGGCACTGCGCAAGGCGAAACGAGAACGCAAGAAAGAAGAAAAGAAGCAACAGGTAGCGGTTGCAGAGGCCGAGAAGAAGAAGGCTGCCGCCGCCGCCAAGCAGACCACCGCACGTTCGGGCTTCAGTCTGCTCTCGCTCGACAACGACGACCCAGTGGAGGACGACGACAGCGACGAGGAATAGAGACGAAGCACGCAATGAAACAGCAGCTGTTAAGAAGGTCTGCGCGTGCCTTTGACGTCCAGGAAGCCGCCGGTCGAGAGAGACATAGGCCAGTCGCTATCCGTATCACCGCATCCTTCGACCTCTTGCTCGGTCAGCATGATCTCCACCTTGCGCTCACCTTCGGGCGTGCCGGGAAAGAGATCGTCGAAGCTCAATCGGCACCGCGACGTGTGACGCTTGCCATCAATGCGCACCTCGTTGACGAATGCCCTGACTCCCTTCGGGATGGTCTTGCCGATCGAGCGCGCGTCGTAGCCGACCACATTCACCGTCGCCTTGCCCAGAACCGGATTGTGGAGCGTATAGCCGGGCATGAAGGGCGACAGGATCAGCAGCTCCTTGGTGCCTGGCGTCGGGTAGAAGCCGAGCAGGTAGAATCCAAGCAGCGATGCCATGGCTGCGTTGTCGTCATTGCCCGGGATGCCGCCCGGCTTCAGCGAAAAGTAGGTGTCGACCACCTCGCGCACCCGTCGCACGCTGCGGTACGGCTTGCCAATCACGTGGTACAGAGTCGGCGTGTCGAAGCTGGGCTCGTTTCCCGGCGCAAAGTATCCCTTGCTGAAAAAGTGGTCGAGCCGCTTCTCAAAGGTGGCATTGCCGCCCATCAGCTCGACGAGGCCGGCCCGGTCGTGAGGAGCGTAGAAGCTGTACTCCCACGAGGACGACTCGTACACGCCAAAGTCATTCTCCGCCTGCAAGCTGCATGCATGACTCGAGTTGCTGTCAAGCGGCGAGCAGAAGGTCGGATCGCTCGGAACAAACGTGCCGTTGGCACGGCGTCGCTGCACAAAGGTCTTGAAGCCGTCGCTCGCCATCCCGTGGCCGAAGTTGAGCGAGTAGTTGAGCGACGCCATGGCATACCGCTGTACATCTTCAGCCGGTTTGCCCAAGGCTTGCGCCGTCATGGCAGCGGTGAAGTCGCCAAAGGCATACTCGAGCGAGCGGCTCGCCTCGCGCGTCTGCTCACCCACCGAAGCTGGGTCCAAATAGCCAAAGGGAATGTAGCCATACATCTGGTATGGCGCAGCCTGTCGCCCTTCGTATTCCCACTGCGGCGAAGGCACGTCAATGTCGTGCTGCATGGCGCGGTAAAGCTCGTCCGTGTCGACACCAAGCGAGCTTGCCGCCTTGGCATACTTGACCGCAAAGTCGGCCAGCACGGGCACACCATGGTTGGCACCCTGCACGAAGCCCTTGACCTGGTTGGCTCGGCATTCGGGGAGCCAGCCTTCCTTGCGCCAGCCGTCGATGTAGGTCTCGACGATCTCGCCAAACTCGTGCGGACTGGTGAGCGAGAGGAAGGGGAAGAGTGTGCGGAACGTGTCCCAGGTGCAATACATGCCGTCAAAGTAGGGCGAATCGGTGGCAAAGGGACTGTCACCCGTGGCGTTGTTGGGCGAAAGAAAGGTGCGGTACATGCTGGTGTAGAAGAGCCTTCGGATGTAGTCGGGCGTTGCGGCACTCAATTCGATGCGTCGAAGCTTGTCTTCCCACGCCGCCTCGCTGGAAGCCACGGCGGCATCAAAGTCCCAGTCGCCCACTTCGGCTTCCATGTTGCGGCAGGCATTCTCGGCCGATGCGAAGGAGACGCCACGGCGCACCAGGATGGTGACGTCCTCCTTGGCTTCGCGATCCACATCGAACCGGACCAGGGCACCCGCCTGGTATTGGCCGATTTGCTGGGCTACTCTGACCCAGTGGTCGAGATCCTGGCGCTTCGTGTCGTATCCGCGTCAATTTCCGCCAAAGAAAGCGTGTGCCGAAAGGCGTTGCTTGCCCTGGAAGAGGAGGTCGACGCATTGGAAGGCCTGGTAGCGGAAGTCACCCGGGCCGAACGAGCTGCGCCAGGTGCCGTTCATCGTGAGCCGGCCCTGCTGCCAATCGGCCTTCATCTCACCACCGCGGAGCGTACCCGGCGAGTCGTTGGTCCAGTCGAGCACAAGGTGCGGGCTCGACTTGGCCCGGCGCATCTCGGCAGCGGGGAAGGTGTACTTTTCGAGCGTGCTCCTGCGCGTGCTGGTGAGCTCGATGCGGATGCCGTTGTCGAGCGTGGTGGTGAAATAGCCGGGACGGCCGTGATCGGTGCCGTTGCGACGCATGCGTTCGCGAGGCTCGAGCAGCGTGGTGCAAGCATCGAGCTCGTTGTCGGCACACAAGATGGGCATGATGCAGAAGTTGCCGTAGCTACCCGAGCTCGAGCCGGTGCCCGAGTCGTGGAGCGGGCTCACACCGCGCGTTGGCTGGTCCGAGGGCCAGACGTAGCCGGCAGGGGCATACCCTTCGACGTTGATCGTGGCTTTGGCCATTCCGTATGGCACAGAAGCACCCGCAAAGACGTCACCCGGATCATCATTGGCTTCGGTTCCCACAAAGACATTGACGTACTGGGTCAGATTCGTCGCATCTGTGTGCGGCTTGAGTTCGGCATCGGTAGGCGGAGCGACGGCCGACGACGAGGAAGGTAGACCAAGGACGTGCAGATCCGGGCCAGCATCGGCGGGAAGCTGGAACGACTGCTCGTGCACAGCATCGGATGCAAGAGGCGCGCTTCGCGATGTGGCTGCGTCGATCCACACGACGGCAGCAGCGAGAAGGAAGCGGGTTGTCACCTTCATTTGTCAAGAGCGTCTTCTAGAACTTGCTGGAGACCTAGGAGTCGAGGGGAGATCCATGGAAAGCCGTCATCTTATACACGTCCACAGTCTTGTGGTCACAGCGACTCGACGAGGTCGCCACCGCTGCCTCTGGGCGAATCTCGATGAAGACCACAATGAAAGCTCCGCCAAGATCTTGGGCCCCGCCAGGGCTAGTAGTGCGAGGCTTGTGCACACGCTAAGCGCGGCGGTACCTCCGAGAAGCCCACTTAATTTGGTGGGATCATGCATGCACCGCTTGTGACGGATTCATTGTGGGTGCTGCGAGGCGCCACCGGGCGAAATTTCCGGAAGTCGAGTTGCAAGCAAGATGATGAATGGCCATTCCAAGACGATGCCAAGCTGGACTAGCCTACACGCGACGCCAGATCATGATGCGTTCCACATCTGGGCGCGTCTCCGGACCCTTGGGCTTTAGCTCGGCGAGTTCCTGCCACGCAGGACTGCCTTGGGCATTGGTTTGAGATCCCAGCAGCTCGCGTACGAGGTCTGGAGAGAGGGAGAAGGGAGGGCCGCCGGGACGATCGCCTTGGATGGGGTAGACAAGCGAGATCAGGATGGCGTCCTTTGCCAGCAGCCGTGTGTACGTCTCGGCCCAAGCGGTACGGAGGGAGGGGGGGATGGCGCACAAAAAGGTGTAGTCGTACGCTAGGACCGCCTGTGCAGGCTTTGTAAGCGCCTTTGCTGCGCTTTTGTCGGTACCAAGGGTGAAAAAGTCGGCTTCGACAAAGTTGATCTTGGAACCGACGTCGGAGTCAAGGTTTTGATCTTGTAGCCACTGCGACAGTCGGCACGATCGTTTCAAGAATGCAGAATGTAAGTCTGCTATGTTTCGCCGCCAAGGAACATGTCGCACTGGAATTACCTACTTGGTTGGCTGCTGCCACAGCATTGCTACTGATGTCGACGCCGTGGCTCGTCAGTCCGCGTTCGGCGAACACTTTGGCGTCGTAGCCTCTGCCACATCCAGGCACTACTGCTGTGCCAGTCCCCTTGGGAATGACACTTGAGACAGGAACAAGGTCGCCGTTGAGGTCTGCCACCTTGGCATCAGCATCATGCCCACCATTGAGCAGCTCCACGAGCGCCGGCTGCGGTCGATTCGAGTCCCAGGGCGTCGTGGAATCGATCCACGCCTGATCCCATGCCTTGGCATCATTAGGGACGTCTGAGGAGGCGAAGAGCTTCCTCAACTTCTGGACCTGGTCATCCTTCGAGATGGCAGTGGTCATAGTTGCAAGGCTTCGGCGAGAAGGGCTTCGGCGATGGAGTTGCAGAGTGCGAGCTAAGCGTACAATCATCGAATGGAAAGGTCGAGATCTGTCGATTGCGGACCCTTTGCGGGGAAAGCGGTCGCAGGAGAGCAGAAGCGGAATTCGGCATTCGGGACTCGGCATCAGGCTTTGATGACCGTCGCGGCAGATTATGACGTGGAGGAAGGATGCTCCACAGTCAATTTTCCCCTTCCACGCGGATAGCTTCACTCAGCCCCGCTCACTGTCCGCACACCATCCATCGCGGCCGCCGACGACTGGAGCAGACTAGCCATGCCATCCTCAAGTGCAAGGCAGCGCAACAAGAGAGCGTTGGAGTCGACGGGCGGTGTTTCGCGTTCACCGGCGTCCAAGGGCAAGGGACGCCGATCCGGAGAAGGTTCGAAGCTTCAGTCGCTGCTCTACATTCTCCTTGCTACCACGGTGCTGCTGGCTGGATATCAGATCGCCCGCTTCTACTATCGAGGTCACGCAGCGCTTTCGCCGCTTTCCGCATGGACGAAGACCAAGTACGGCGCGCACGGCCGAGTCGGGTCGGTCGGACCTGCTAACGTGGCCAACGCGAGGATCAAGTTCAACAAGCTTGCTCCCGAGGGCGGAGTGGCAAGTGCACCAGCGCTCGTGCCAGGACAGGAGACGACCGACTCGCTGGATGAGCTGCGGGAAAGGATCGGGCGGGAGGGCGAGCTGGATGCGCAGTTTGATGAAGATGGCAACCTCGACCTAGCTACGATCCAGCGCATGCTCGACATCCTGTACAAGCCCGCAAGAGACGGCGCCAAAGGTGCAGCCCGTGCAGCCGGACGCGTTCTCGAGGCGGCCACCGAAGGCGCGGTCGATACCGAGGCGGCGGACGAGGCTGAGGTCGCTGATGAGAGCGCGCCGTGATGCCAGAAGACGCCCACGTCGAGCCTTCCCTCGACACGCAACTGCGACCCAGCGATGAAACCCTGCTGCTTGGCAGCATGCTTCCTCTCGCCGCCGTTTCTCTTTCCAAGACCTCGTCGTTGTTCGGGCATCGGGCTCCCGATGAATAAATCGCTGTTTTTGATTTGTAATGATACGATCTCACATTGCCCACTTCTTTCGAACGTCGCCACCGTCGTCGGCAGCGTTTGCGTGTGATGAGGGTGGCAGCCGGCCGAGCAAGACACGCCAACATCTGGTCGCTTTCCGAGACATCGGTGAGCATGTTGGTCGGCGACTTCCTTTCACGCCAACGCCACCGGCCAGGTGGCGTCCCGAATTCGCTAGTCTCTCGATGCAGCGATCCAGATCTGGGCCTGTTTGACGCTGATGTATTTTAGACCCTGGGGCACCAACTACATGAGGGATGACGAGCATTCGTCAAGGTCCAGACCGAGAATGGAAAGCCTAGCGTGTGTTTTCTCGCCGGGGAAGTCAGGGAACGTGCTCAACCAGTAGAGCTGCCGAGACTGGTGGAGCCAAACTGGGAATGCCGTGAGCTTAATTTGTCGGTGATCTGAGCTTCGCTTCAACGTTTGACCGATGCCGCTTGGCTCGTACAAGCGAGCTCAAGATAATCGTTGAGAAGCAAGTCTGCGCTCTCTCGACTCCAGTGCAGGTGACTCGCCGCGGCATGTTTGGACCCAGGTTGATGCGACGAAAAGCCGGTCCCCGGAGATTCATATGGATCCGTGTGGGCTTGTTCTCAAAGCACCTGGCTGAATCACGTGCCAGGACTCGCAGGATGCTGTTGGCCATCCGAAGACCCACGAGCAAGAGCACGTTCACGCAGGAACAAGGCGGATTCGAAGTTGAACCAGAGGCTGCTTTGCTTCGGCTCAAACCGGCGGCGGCTGGGACATGCACGGCGGATGTGGACGGTAAGTTGGTTGCATGTGGTCCAGCAGAGAAATCAAGCGCGACCGACAATGCAGGTACGGGAGCGGGCCCCGGCCTGTGCAGAATTGCAACGGCGACCGCTGAGCGTTGGAACGCTGAGTGCGCAGAGCTCTGCGAAACAGGTCGGGTGGGGCCATGTGCAAGCCGCGCGCCAGTCTTGATGTCGCTGCTGCGGCCTGGGCAAGACCTGTCGAGGCGCTGTAGCGAGCGCTAGGGCAGCGGTCCACGCTGCGGCGACCAAAGGTCGCCACCGGCTGCCGTTTGATGTGAAGGCTGCGATGCGACCTGTGGATCGAGAGTCACAAGAGAACTCAGACGATGCTGGCCAGAGGACTGAATTACAGGTTCTTGGGGGAGTGGAGCACTTGAAATTCGACTGACGCCGTGTAGAGAGAGTAGGGCGCTTCGATTGCTCGGCCCGCCGTGTAGCGGTCCTGGAACGAGGAGGGGGTCGGAGGACGCTCGATCGGATCGATCCTATTGCGGACCAAACGGGGGAAGTTGGAATTGGCTCGAGCGGACAGCTTCGGTTGTGCGCGTGCATGCCAAGCCCTAATCGCTTGCAGACCCGCACCTGCTGTGGGCCGCTCCGCGTTGGAAACCGGCGTTGCGGCCGTGAGCAGCCTTATTTGGACGAGCCTCGAGGGCAATCATTCGAGTCAACGGCCACTAGTCCGGAAGGTTGGCCTAGTGACACGGTGTGAGGCGGCGATCGCAACAAGGATTGGTGCACAAGAGGCCTGGCGGCGAGCGAAGCTCTACAGCAGAAAAGGAAAGGCCACGCGAGGCTGTTTTGACATTAATTTCGAGGAGCCAATCAGCGAGCGTGAAAGTCGAACGTGTCGATGCGGAGTGCATGAAGCAGAGCTGCATGGCAGCGAACGTGGACACTTTGCATGAATTCTCCGCTCCTCGACAGGGCGCAATTCGCAGACACCCAGGCTCGCCTGTCTCGGTATGGACCCTTGCTACAGCTCGAGCCGAGGAGTCCGCCTCGGTCAGCCTGAAGCGTGCTCGCAACCAACCACGGACGAGATGTCTCCGCACAGCAGGAGGCAACCTCGACGAACGTGCGCTGCGCCAAAGCCAAGCCTTGCCTTGTCTGCGCTCGCTTCGAGGTGGTCACGTTCCGTGTCCATCGCCGTCGTCGCCGTCGTGGCCGCCGCTCGACTCGATTGCCGCCCGCGCTTGGCCGCATCTGCCGCCGTACCGCGGCTGGCTTGGATGCCGCCGACTTGGCAAGTGGCACTCGACCGTCGGGGCCGAGTCGGACGCACGAGTGGCAACACAAACAGGCAGGCCGAGTCAGTAGCGCAGTCGGCTCGCGTGCCTGTCAAGCCCACATCGCACGCCGGGGCGAGCCAATGGCAAATTGCACAATGAGAGCACGCTCAGACGTAGCCGGGCCAATCAACCATCAGCCGTCTGCAGCAACGATAACTCTCATCCCGCGTGCGAGCAAAGAGAGGGCGCAAATCACTGTGATTCGCACCGAATCCGATGCAAGGCTGCAGCC
Organism: Moesziomyces antarcticus; assembly: GCF_000747765.1. Taxonomy (NCBI): domain Eukaryota; kingdom Fungi; phylum Basidiomycota; class Ustilaginomycetes; order Ustilaginales; family Ustilaginaceae; genus Moesziomyces; species Moesziomyces antarcticus. The sequence goes on along the minus strand of NW_014639009.1, from coordinate 2,351,212 downwards.
CAGCCTCTGCCCGAGCGGCAAGCAGAACGGCTCGAGTCTAGATTTGCGTGGTGCTGCAGCCTGAAATTTTCAAAACGCAAGCGGGAAATCAAAATCCAAAAAAGAAGTTGGAGCCGCATCCGCTAAGCCATGGCGCCGGCGAGACCCAGCTTTCACCGTCGGCCTATCACTCGGAACGTGTCGTTCAGAGTTCGTTTCTTCCACCGCTGGTTGGACTCTTCGCACATCGCCGCTTCAATTCCACCCGAGCCATGCAGCGTCTCGAATGAGGTCGCCACGCCCGTCCATCCTCGCCCCGGGTGCCTTGCAGATGAGATTCGCCCGGTCTCGATGTGACTGCGTCTTGCCCGCCCCTCCCCCCCCCCACGGCATCACACGGCGCTACCACGCTGCGATCCGGCCAGCCTCTGCCTGACTCTACGCCCACCCTTCTGTGCCTTGGCCACCCCGTCCGCCCAGACCTATATCAAGTCGGGACCTCCTCGTCCCTTCCCTCTCATCGTTCCCACCAACCTCCTCAAGCCTTCTCGCCTCACACCTCACCCACCCCCCTCCCGTCGCTTTCTTCCCATTCACGAAGAATAGTCACATCCACCAAAATGGCTTTCGGTAAGGACATGGACGCCTGGGCCGGCGACACCGGCCTGTCGCTCGTCGAGAGGAACGAGAAGAAGTCGCGCTTCGCCGTCTCGTGGGCCGAGGCAAAGCTCCTCACAATCGCCGGTGTCGGTTTCCTCATGGACGCTTGGGACCTCTTCATCATCAACATCATCTACTCCATCATCCTCCTCGCCTACTACCCCAAGGGCACCAAGAACATCGACTGGGGTCTCCAGGGTGGTGTGCTCAAGGCCGCCGCCAACATCGGCAACATCGTCGGTCAGCTCTTCTTCGGCTTCTGCGGTGACATGTTCGGTCGTTCCGCCGTCTACGGCAAGGAGCTCGTCATCGTCATCGTCGCCGTCATCCTCCAGATCTCGGCTCCCGACTCGATCGGCGGCCACGGCATCACCATCTGGCTCGCCGTTCTCCGCTTCGTCATGGGCATCGGCATCGGCGGTGACTACCCCATGAGCGCTACCATCGTCGCTGACCGATCCTCGCTCAAGAACCGTGGCTTCCTCCTCTCCTGGATCTTCTCCAACCAGGGTTGGGGTAACCTCGTCGGCGCCCTCTTTGCCGTCATCGTCATCGCCGGCTACCGCCACTACGTCGACGCCGGCCAGGTTCACAAGCTCTCGGGCGCCTGGCGTATCCTCCAGGGTCTTACCCTCATCCCCGCCTTCATCGTCCTCTACTTCCGTCTCACCCTCGTCGAGTCCACCCGATTCACCCAGGCTCGTAAGCTCCAGGACGACCCCGAGCTCATCGCCAAGGGCCACAACAACCTCAACCGCTCCAACTCGGACGACGACGACCTCAAGGAGAAGGCCCTCGGCGGCGACGCCACCCCCATCGAGAACACCGCCGTCGGCATGTCGTTCAAGTCGATCGGCAAGCCCAAGAACGAGTTCATCGAGTACTTCTCCCAGTGGAAGAACGCAAAGAAGCTCATCGGATGCGCTGCCTGCTGGTTCCTCGTCGACATCACCTTCTACGGCATCAACCTCAACCAGTCCTCCATCCTCTCCGCCATCGGCTTCACCAAGGGCTCCACCTGGGGCAAGCTCATGAAGACCGCCACCGGCAACCTCATCATCACCGCCGCCGGCTTCCTTCCCGGTTACTTCTTCACCATGTTCACCGTCGACATCGTCGGCCGCAAGCCCATCCAGCTGCTCGGTTTCACCATGAACGCCCTTTTCCTCGGCATCCTCGCCGGCCGCTTCAACACCCTCAAGAACCAGACAGGCCCCTTCTTCGTCGTCTTCGTTTTCCTCCAGCTATTCTTCAATTTTGGGGCGAACGCAACTACCTTTATCGTCCCTGCGGAGGCATTCCCCACGCGGGTGCGTGCTACGGCTCACGGCTTCTGCGCAGCATGCGGAAAGTGCGGTGCTATCCTGTCTTCGCTGCTGTTTTCGCACCTTGCTAGCGCGACGTCGCTCGGCAACCAGGGAGTCTTTTGGATCTTCTTTGGTGTGTCGGTCCTGGGCGCCCTTGTCACCTTCTTCCTGGTTCCCGAGACCAACGGCTACGATGCCGACGAGGAGGACCGCCGCGAGCTCGCTGCGCGCGCTGGTGTCCAGTAAGCGCGCGCAACGTTGCCTCTGCCGCCTTCTGAGCCCGTCCTACCCCTCAAAAGGAACCCTGACATGCTTTCGGTTCTCACGGTCCACGTATATCCACGGGCGGGCTGATGTGCATTTTGTTTCACCTTCCGTACTTTAATTGGGTTTTTAGTGTAAATGTCACTTTCTAACTGGGTTTTCGCGGTGTCAATGTGTGAACGAGCCGCTGAGCAGTCTCTCATCTCTGAGTTGCGGTGTGAGTGCTGATCTCTGTCAATCTCACCCACTTCGGTGACGGTGCAGAGCGTGCAGGCCGAGCGCAAGAGGTAGCAGGATGAGGAGGAGTCGGCGATGAGGAGGAGCGCGTCTGCAAACACCGCTGTCAAAATGTGCCGTGCGACCTGTCCGAAAATCTCACAATGTGGCGCTGCGACCGCGGAGACGAAACAGGCGGGTGAGCACTGAAATTCACTTTCAAAAATTGAGACAAAAAAGGGAGACGAAATTCAGACCAACGGCACCTCCGCTGTGTCAATTTGCCGGCGAAGCGGACACAGAGAGAGAGAGAGAGAGAGAGCACGGTTCGCGGGTCTGGACCGCTAAGCCGCATTTCCCTGCGTGCCTCCACCGGGAAAGTCAACTTATGGGCAGAGTCAGCACCGCATGCGAGCTGCGACATGCAGCAAGTGCGCACAGTGGATCGTTCGGTGCCTCCACCGGGTCCCAGACGAAAGTTTACATTTCACACTCGACTCATTTCACACTCGACTCGAGACTGAGACGGCAGCCTAGCTTTTGGCACTAGGCTGCACCGTCGTCGTCAACGTTGCTTCTCCCGTCCTCTCACACCGTCCTCTCACGGCTCACGGCTCACGGCACACAGACTCGACATGCTGGATGCTCTGGTCATCAAGGCGCTGCGTGCGATTTTGCCGCTGGCCACCGCCGTGATCACACCCACGCAACCGCCTGCGCCTAAACCGGATGTCACCACCTACATCCCCTCGCCGTTTGTGCCGGGCAAGATTCCGACCAAGCAGCACCGACGTCGGCTCAAGGCGGATATCTACGAGCCGCCCGGTGCGCCCGACGACGTGGCGCTGCCGGTCGTCATCAATCTGCACGGCTCCGGCTTCTGCTTCCATACCCATGGCGACGATTCGCGCTTCTGTGCCCATGCCGCTAGCACGCTTCCCGCCGTCGTCATCGATGTCGACTACTCGCATGCGCCCGAGCATCCGTGGCCGGCCGCGATCGAAGACGTCGACTCGGCCGTCCTCTTTGTCAAGCACTTTGCGCGCGAGAACCGCAAGCAGCGCCGGCGACACGGTGCTATCGGCGCGACCGGACGCAAGGAGTGGCTGTGGGACTCGGACCGCATCGCCCTCGTTGGCTTCAGCTCAGGCGGCAACTTGGCGCTCATTGGTTCCACGCGCGCCGAGGCTCACGGTGGTGTCCAGGCCTCGGTAGCTTTCTATCCCTCGACCAACCTTGACGAGGATCCGTACGACAAGCCGCAGCTCTCGCCGATCAAGGGCGCAGCGGGCGGGACAATGCCGCCGTGGTTGCGGAAGATGCTCTACACTTGCTACGTACCGATTGAAACAGTCAAGGATCGAAAGCAACCGCTCATCTCGCCACTCTTTGCTGATCCAGCTTCGTTTCCGCCATCAGTCACCATCCTGACCGCCGAGCAAGACTCGCTTGCGCGCGAGGGAACGCGCCTCGCAGACCGCCTGGAAGCGAGCGCTGCCTACAAGGGCTCCGTCGTCCACTGGCAGGCGGAAGGCCAGGGTCACAACTGGGACAAGATGACCCAACAAGGTTCTGCAGCCGCTCAACTTAAAGACGAAGCTTATGCGCTGGCGGTCCGTCGCATCCGCGATGCCTTTGCTTCCGTTGCCATCGGCTACGACGATGTCCGCGAACAAGAGGAGGACGAGGACGAGGATGATGCAGATGACGCACAGGACGAGAGTCAAGACGTCCCTCCAGGTGCACGTAGCCCCTCACAACTCGGACGCCGCTCCGATGCGGCCGACTCACGTCCACCGTCACACTCGCGATCCAGCCTCAACACTTCAACGACCGTCGCCGGCCGCGACTCGCTCTCCCGCCCTGCCACTCTCAAGAGCCCAAAGCTCTAAACTCTGCCCCACTGTCTTTTACAAACTCATCACAGAAATATACCCTCGCTCGGTCAAATGTTGTTCCGCACATTGCGCGTTGATTGCTCGCTGAGTCCAAGTTGGGACCACATCCGCTGTGACTCGGAGCTGGAGCGACTCACAACTCTCCGACCTTTTTGATGTGCTTGAGCGGAAGTTGGATGCGCTCGTTGCGGCGCCAAAAGTCAAAGAGGATGCGAGCCGTGCGATCCGGTGCGTCTTCGTGCAGCGAGTGGCCCACGTCGGCAATCACTTCGAGCTGGTACTTTCCCTGCATCTGACCGATCATCAGCTCGCGGTCCAGTCGATCGGTTCCAGCGAGCAACAGGAGGCGTGCGGACCGGACACTGAGGAAGCGCGACGAGAGCCCTTGGAACCAGCCGCGCCAGTACGGCTCGGTGGCAAGCAGATCCGCTCTCCACTTGTATGCGTGTATGCTGCTCGCCTTGTCAATTTCGTCTGCCTCGTCAAGGACTTCCTGCGGCTCGTCCGTGTTGTCCGAATCTGTCGAGGGAGCCGAAGCGGTATAGAGAGGGTTGGGCTCGACGAGGGGCGGAACGCTGACGCGTGCGCTCTCGGCATTGGCGATCGTCTTGCTGTCGACGTGCCAGCGGATCGCATCCTGCACCGAAGCGAAACCAGAGGGGTGGCTGAGCACGACGCTGCGCATCACCTCGAGCGCGTCCATGGCAGTGCCCTCGACGACGTCGAGCACAGCTACGCCCGAGATGCGTGTGAATCCACTGGCAGCCAGCGCATGCGCCGCAGAGACTACCACCGAGCCGCCCATGGAATGTCCGACGAGAACAAGCGACGGCATCTCGTCCGTGCGCGGGTACAGTGTCGAGAGCAGCAACGTCAGATCCGACGAGAGAGTATCGATCGACATGTCGAGCGGAGACTCTTCAACATTGTGCAGCTTGGTCCGGCCGTGACCGCGACAGTCGTACGTCAGCACTCCCACTTCCCCTCCGCTCTGCCGTGTCAGCTCGGCTGCCGTCAGTGCGAACGAAAGTGCGCTGAAGCCCGCGCCGTGGTGGAAAACAAATAGCGTACCGGGGTTCCTTGCAGCCGACGGCGAGGTTGCATCGACCGTGTCCTCGTCGTCCTCGTCACCAGATAGCCCGAACTTGCGGTTAAGTTTCGGCAGCGCAGAGGACTGTACGTCGATGTCGATGCTGTCGATTGACGCAGCTGCGAAAGGTCTGGCGTGCGGCCTCGGTGCATGCGCCGCCTTGGGTCGGGGAGGAGTAAAGTAGACTCGAAACGAGCCGGATCCTTTCCGAAGCGGAACGTCGACCTCGAGTGCCTGCTCAAAGTATCCCTCGGCTGTCCTGGGGGCGAAGTCGTCTGTACGTTGTTGTGTTCTTCGCCTGTTTTGTAGATCTGAGCTCGAGGCAGACGCGATGCTGGGACCCGCATCACCGAACGAATCGCCCGACTCAGCCTCGGCTCGTTCCTCGTCGTCTGCGCCGCTCGGGAAAGGCGGCACGGGCGGAAGTCGACTCAGCTTGCCCTTGAGGAACGAGCGCTGAAGGTCAGACATGGTAGTGCGTCCGTGTGGATTCGATGTCGGAGGGTGCAGACCACAAAGTCCTTACTGGCCGGCAGCGAGGCAACGAGTTCGAAGGACGAAGTCAAAGTCGGAGGAGGGTCCGAGCGGGTGGAGGCGTCGCACTCGAAAAATTCGCACCCCATGTTACGTCGCTTTGTGAACTCAGCATCAGACTTTTCACAGTCGACATCACCATAGACACGTTTGACATTGCACGACCACGAACCGCCAATCTATACATGGTACCTCCAGTCCAGCCTGCGGTCGCCAAGCCGCTTGAGCTCTTCCTGGCTCTGCTCGGCATCCTTGCCGTTGTTTTGCGCCTGGAGAGCATCTCTGCGACGGTTCTCCCTGCTGAGGAGGAACCAGAGCGTTGAAGCGGCGGCGATGCCGAAGCCGAGCCACACGATGCTGAGGCCGTGGCTGATGTGATAGTTGACGTTTCTAAGACCACCGAGAGGCTTGCGGTAGAGCTGGACACCGATGATGCTTCCCATGTTGCCAAACATGATCTGCATGGCCAGCGCCGTCGCACGTTTGGTCTGGCCCGAGACGTTTTCCGATGGAAGCGAAAGCAGCAGCGCGTTTCCTGCGTACACGCCCGGCGTTGTGATAAAGATGGCCACGTAGCGTCCAGCCACTGTCGGCGATGTGATCTGAACAATGTACCCGAGGATGGCGAGCAACGCGCAGCCGATGATGAAGACGAGTCGTCGGTTCACGACAAACGAGATGTGCGCGATCGTCATGGTAAAGATGAACGCGAGAAAGTAGGGCGGCACCGTGAGGAGCTGCGCATCGGCGGCCTTGTATCCGAGGTCCGCGATGATGGTGGGCATGAAGAGAGAGATCGTGTACAGTGCAAAGGCAAAGCCGTGGAAGAGGAGGCCGTAGAGATAGACATACGGGTCGGTGAATGCCTGCTTGACGCCATCCCAAGAGAAGGTCTCCTCATCCAGCGAGTCGCGATCCGCCTGCATTCTCGCTGCGATGATGGACTTCTCGCGATCGGTAAACGAGCGCGACTTCATCGGGTAATGCGGCACCAGCCAGTAGGCGAATAGCGCCACTACAATGGTCAGCAGGCCCTCAAGGATGAGGATCCAGCTCCAGCCAGCTTTGCCGCCGACGCCGCGCATGAAGCCGATGCCGTAGGCAAGGATGCCGCCAAAGGCACCTGAGAAAGCGGCGCCCGATAGCAGCAGCGCTACGCGGTAGTGGCGCTCGCGTCTCGGGTAGAACATGCTAAAGACAAAGACCGATCCTGGGAAGAGACCGGACTCGCTCAAGCCGAGGAAGAAGCGCACGGCGAACAGGCCGGCCTGGTTGTGCACCAAGCCCTGCACCACCGAAATGATGCCCCACACGAGGGTGAGCGTGGGCAGCCAGACGGGCGGCGAGGTCTTCTTGAGCACCAGGTTGGCCGGAACTTCGCCGATGACGTAGCCGACGAAGAAGAGCGTGAGGGCGGTCGAGTAGTCGCGCAGGTTGATGTCCTTGACGAGGCCATCGAGCTTGGCATTGCCGATGTTGCTCCTGTCGAGGAAGGAGAGCAGGTAGAGAACGAGGAGGATGGGCACGACGACAAAGTCGATCTTGCGCACGAGCTTGCGTTCTTCCTGGCGCGTGTATCTCACCTCGCCGTGGGATGCTGTCGTGACGACGAAGACGTCCGTCTGCGCTTCGTGCGCCTCCGAGAGCGAGGCCTCCTTGCCCGAGGGCGGAGTGACCGTTGGCGACACCTCGCTCATTCTAGATAGAATGCAGGCAGATGCAGATGTGGTGGTTGACAGAAAAGGAGGATTACGCTCCGGATGGGACTCGTTCCTTGATAAGGGCCCAGGTAGGTGCTCGTCGAAGCAGGAAGTCTACGTCGACGAAAGCCTCGTGGCTATGGCGCAATGCTAGTCAGGAACGAGAAGGTCGTGTGGTGTTTTGCATCGCCGGCGACGCCGGTCGGTCAGGGATAGTAGCCGGAACGGAGCATGCTCCGACCTCCCGATGTCGGGCCTCAGACAGCGTCGCAGCCGGCGGGTGCTGATGCAATCCGTCCAAGCCGTGAGGTGCATCTTGGACGAGGTCTTGGCACAGCGATACCACGAGAGTCGACAGTCGGAGCGGAGAGGCGCAAGCACGTCAGTCATTCCGTGAGTTGCGGGGCAGGGACAGCCGAGGCCGATGTGGAGACCCAGATCACCATGACTAGCAGATGTTGCGTGCTCGGCTGGAGGAAAGATACGAAGCGCAATGCTGGACAGGTGGTGCGCTTTCACCATCATTCGTGGGCCACAGCACGCCATCTCTCTAAGCGAGTATTCTGGAAGCCGGTCATAAATGAGTTTGTGGATTGTTCCGGTCTGACAATTAATTCATATTAAGACGATGTTAAGCCACATTTTTCCTAGCGAAAAGCCCGCATCGAGATCTCCGAGACGATGACGCCACGAGCCTCGCTTGAGCGCCAAGCCGTGTGCTTGTCGCACCCGTCGAGCAGGCGCTCCGGACCGGCGTCAGTCTCGGTTGGTCGACAAGCAGACCAGAGCACTCCGATTCCTTTGCTGTGAGCGCCTTGACTTTTGGTTGGCCGAGGTGATATGAGGGAGGACGGCTTAGGAGAAGGGTTATCGATGGAGTGACCGCACGTTGCAATGGACCCTGAGCACACCTGCATGCAGAGCGGCGAGTCCTGAGCAGGAAAGGGCCAGGCGTCGAGTCAACAAACTTCGAGAGAGAGAAAAGGGCGCGGCTCTAGATGTGGCGGCGCGCTTCCGCACTAGAATGCTCCGCGGGCAGCACACGGCCCAACAAAGCGCTTCCTTGCCTCGCAATTGCTTTCGGACGTTGGGCGTGTTTTGTCCGATGCTCGCAACGACAGTGCATTCCTGCCTCGGTGCGGCAGATCCGAACGGGCCAACGAGAAAAAAGCTCGAAAACGAAAAAAAGCAGGGTCTCCCTCGCCTTCCCGCCTGCAGGAGCGATGGATTGCACCGACCAAGACCGTCGCAGCGTCTCGCCTGTGTGGCTAACCCGACCTCCAAAAAAGCCCACGTTACAGTTTACGCTCAGCAGCGCGTGTGGGTGTGCAGCGTGTGTTCTCCTTTTAGGCTTTTTGTTTTGCCTTTTTGCCTTTGGTCGGCAAGATCTGCTTATCGGCGGCCGGCCGAGCGGCTTGCCACCGCCGTGCCACACTCGCTTAACTGAGCCAGCGCTCGCTCGCCCCCCACAGAAGTCGGCGCAGTGTGCCTAAAGCTCAGTCGCATGTGGGCCGGAATGTCATGCCCGCTGATGTGGCCGATAAAGTGGCGAGTGGAGTCAACTCAGCAACGGCCATCCAATCTGGCCTCCCCGCATGCCAGTCTGTGCACGTTGCCTTCTTCCCCGTCGAGAGCGGCGCCTCATCAACTGTGATGATCCATCGATCAGCCATCCCATCCTCCCACCACGCCCACCATCATCATCATCTGCAGCCCACCTCCAACACCAGCGCGAACCTCGACCGAGGCCATCCACATTCGCTTCGGGTTCAGTTGCACTTTTCGACGCTTCGACGCCCAACACGACCCTGCCAGCTCACGCATACAGCATAGGCGGACGTCCAACGCCCCGAGTGCCATGGCGCATCTATCTTCCACCACAATGAGCGGCGCCTCCTATATGGACCGCTCCATCTCCTCGACATCATCAGCACATTTCAGCGCCTCATCTTCGCCTGGCATGGCCACTTCCGTCGTCGCTTCGGACCTCGCGAGCAACGATGACAACCTCTCCGCCATGGACGAGGAATCTGTCTCCATGCCGGCAACGCCACCCGACGCCTCGCACATGGGCCATGTTCACATCCTCGATTCTGCCGCCTCTGCAGCCACCAGCTCCATCAACGCCACCGCCCAGCCCGTCAAGAAGCCCGAGCTCTTCCTCTCAATCACTCGAGCCAATCGACCCAAGCTCGTACTTTCCCCTACGGACCAGGAGCGCTTCACCGAGCACATCCAAGAGAGCAAGAAGAAATTCGCCTCCGATACTGCATACCTTCCCAAGTCGACCAACATGGGCCTCAGCGACGTCGACGCCGCCGCTCTGCTCTCGGTGAATCCATTCAACTTTGCGCGCCCCAACGCCCAGAGCTGGGAGGACGACGATGTCGACGTCGACCACGGTCGAACGCGCGCGGCAGCCAAGCCGGGCAAGACCGTCTTTATGAACGCCTTCCCTTGCATCTTTGTCTCGAACCTCACCAACTCGATCTCGTTCTACCAGAAGCTGCTCGGCTTCTCGCCCATCGGCAAACCAGCCAGCCACCAGGCCGTCCTGCGCCGTGGGCCTGCGGCACGTCCGCCGCGCTCGTCCAGTCAGCCATACTCGGCCATCCCCTCGGCCGCCGAAGAGCCCGGCGTGCGCATCGTACTGCGTTACCTGCCTGCCGAGTGGGGCGAGCTCAAGGGCGACGGCTCGGGGCCGCCGCAGCTGCTCATCGTCGTCAGCAACGTCGACGAGCTCTTCCAAGAGATCGTGACCAAGCAGCAGCAGTTCAAGCCCAACGGCCGCGAGTACTTCCCCGAAGTGTTCCTGGGCAAGGCCAAGCTGATCGGCAAGCCGCAGAACAAGCCGTGGGGAACGCGCGAGCTCCACGTCCTCGACCCCGATGGCAACAAGATCATCTTCTACCACGAGCTCAACTGAGTCTTCGTGGTGGCCCCCTTTCCAGTTTTCTTTCAGATACCCGCACCGACCGCGTGTCGCAGTGCCTCGACGTGATCCGTCGATTGTAACACCACCTCTCGCCTTTTCTGCTCCCGTCTTCGCATTGGTCCGCCCTGTAACCTTGTAACAACAGCTTCAGCGCATTGAAAGGAATAGCACAACCTCCCCACTCTATCTCCACATCTCCACATCGTTCTGTGTGCGGCAGCGAGAATCAGGTGAAGCCCGTAGAGCGGATGATTGCAGTGGTCTGGCGAGGGAACTGTGCCGGAGGATGACAGTCTAGTATTCGGGAGGTGCTTCGGCGGTGATGCTGGCGGTCTCGGCGTACTGGCGGGTGCCCATCTCGGTGAGACGCGAGACGACACGTGCAAAGGCAAACAATTCCTCGTCGCCGGTGAAGATGGGAGAGCCACCAATGTCGTCCATGGTAAGACCCAGATCATCCATGAGGGCACGCATCTGGTCGGCGGTGGGTTTGGCCTTGCCTGCATCGCCCGAAAAGATCTGCAGGATGGGCACCTCGCTCGACGCGAGCAGCTTGGTCTTGCTCTCGTAGGCGGCGTCGATAAAGGTGATGAAGCGGCGCGCGAGATCGCGCTGGTTGAGGCCCATCTTGGGCACAGCATCGACAAAGATGGTGCCAAAGTTGTTGCAGATCTCAATGTAGTCCGCCGCCGACCTCGGGCGGCCGCACAGCTCGTCGAACGTGAAACGCGCCACCTTTTGCGACGATTGCGGCACGTGGAGCGTTCGTCCCCAGATCTTGAGCGCACGGTTCTCGACGACAGGGTCGTGCGGGTCCGAGGTGGCGGCGTCGAAGAGCTTGTCAAACTCGCGCGTGTTGGCGTCGTCGAGCGGGTCAAAGTAGACCTTGGAGAGCGCGCGGGGCACCTTTCGATAGTCGGTGCCCGAGTTGAGGTCGGTCACGCGGAACTGCGACTTGAGCAGATCGATGCAGGGGAGGAAGCTCTGACGCTGGATGCCGTTCTTGTAGAGCTCGTCCGGTTGGCGGTTGCTCGTCATGACCATGACGACACCGTAGGCGAGCATGCGCTCGAGCAAGCCGCGCAGGATCATGGCGTCTGCAATGTCGGTCACCTGGAACTCGTCAAAGCACAGCACCGAGTGGTTACGCGCCATCTCGCGCGCCACGGCCTCGATCGCGTCGCTCTCCTCGCCCGCGCTTGCTGAGCCGGCAGATGAAGCAGACGAGGATGAGGCAGAAGCGGCGGACGAGGCGGCGGAGGACATCATCATGACGATGCCTGATGGCTTGTGCGTTTTGGACTTGTAAAAGTGCGCGCGCTTGTGTGCCTCGATCATGAATTGGTGAAAGTGGATGCGACGCTTGGAGGTGATGTTGGACGGGAGCGTGTCGTAGAAGAGATCCATGAGCATGCTCTTGCCGGTGCCGACGTCTCCATACAGATAGAGGCCCTTGGGAATGTCGGACGAGATGGGAGGGATCTCGTGGGTGTTGGACTTGGCGCCGAAAGGAAGCCAGGAGAGGAAACCTTTGGAAGCTTGCAAGTGCGCTTCGGGATCCGGCACGTCGGGCTGTTTGTAGGTGCGGAGCTGATCATGCAGAGATTGAAGCACCTTGATGATGCCTCGCTGGTGGTCGTCACTTCGGAGCACGCCGGACTGAACGAGCTCTTCGTAGCGTTCAGTGGGGGTTGCGGCCTTGGTCTTGCCGCTTTTGGCGGCCGAGCTAGAAGATGCAGAGCTCGAGATGGAGCGAGAAGACGAGGCCTGGGTGGGTGGAGCTGAAGTTGTGTCGACAGCCGTGGAGGCTTTGCGAGCGTTGGATGACCAGTGGCGGGCAATGCTGGGGGTGGCGAGGCGTCGGCCGCCGACTTGGCGAGCACGCGGTGCCAGGCGAGCTATCGAAGCGGAGGCGAGGCGAGGCGCACTCATGATGACGATTGGACGACTTGGACGACACGAGACAAGATGGTGGGATGCTGGACGAAGAAAGACCAACACACGCTTGGGGCGTTGCTTGTGTTTCATCAGGCCTGTGCGGGCCATTTAGAACTCGCCGGCCGGGCTTTTCTTCCGCAGTTGCAGTCCCGCCCGTCCGCATTTTCCGGCTTCTTCCGTGCAGTACTGCTCCTGTACCCCGCACCGCCTCTCTCGCTGGTCCGGCTTCTTGTACATTGGATCTAGGCGCCGACAGCATCCTCGAAAGCCTCAAGAACGGCTTTGCCATGAGCCCGACTCGGAATGGGCGGACTTGGTTCATGCGTGATTCAGCAGACTTGCAAGCGAGCTCCTAAGGCAGACCCGATAGCGGAGACACCCGATGTGTTGTCCCCGATGACAAGAATCGGGCTTCGGCTATCACCCGCCAACTGATGCGGCGACCACCGAACGGAGTGCGAATTTTGGCTGCAACGGCGCGTCGTTTCCGACTTATTTTCGGCAGCAGCGACGCTCTCCTGATCGACACTCGGCAGCTGCTGCTGTGCAACTCTTTCGCCCGACCACGTTCATCCAACGTCACCGTCATCATCTTCACGACCACCACCACCACCACCATCACCTCCCCTCTTCGATAGATCTAGACACCGGCGCATGCCACAGTAGACGCTGGCCAGGCGTGATCCGTCGCTACGAACTTGCGCAACGATGAGCGTCTCGCCCTTCCCGCCGAGCCAGTCGGCCATCGATCCGCAATCACCTCCTCCGCGCGCGAGGCAGCCATCCGCACACCACACGCCCACACAAAGCGGAGACGAGCCCTTCTCCTCCGCAGCTGCATACAGGAATCCCATGTCGCCCGTGGCTTCGCCGCCCCCGCAGGTCACCTACGAGCGAGCCTCGGCTATCCACAGCCCTCCGCCGGCGTCCAACTTGGTGATCCATGATCCACATGCATCCGCTACGCCCTCGCCAGCGCCCAACGGTTCTGCCGCAGTATCACCTGCTTTCCAGCGAGCAGGCGGCGACGGTCGTTCGGCCAAGTACTCGGCTGCGACCTCGAGCAAGCGCGATGGCACGGCCTCCATCTCCAAGTCGGCGCGTAGCAGTGCAACCTCGTGGCTGTACGGCGGCCCGGATTCGTTCATCCGCGTGCCTTCGCGCATGGCTGCACTTTACATCCTCGTCACCACCATCGAGGCCATCATCGTCATCACGCTCGTCGGCTACATCTTTGGCAAGATCGTGGCCGAGGTGGACAACTTTACGCAGAACCTCAAGACGGTCTCGGTGTACCTGGCCGTCTTCGTGTTTGGCTGCGTGTTCCAGGTGCTCATCGCCTGGGATGCGGTGCGTCTCAAGAACACGCTCCAGCTCATCGGCGTGCTCATCTTCAACATTGCGCTCACCATCACCGCCGCCATCGAGATTCGTCAGGTGCGCGACGCGCTCAACGCCCAGGACCAGATCGCCGGCGGCTATCCATGCCCGGACGACCCCAATCGTCTCTGCCGTGCACGCTCGCTCTTCCCGCAGGTGGAGACCTACCTGATTGTCGTGACGGCCACGTGCTTCGTCGCCGAATTCTTCATGATCTACCTCAGCTACAAGCTTTGGCGCGAGTTCGGCTGGATCATATACCAGAAGATCGGCGCGGACCTCAAGGTGCGCAACATGTTCTTCTGGTACCAGCTCTTCATCGTCTTTATCAAGTTCACCTTCTTCTTTGGCGTCGGCTTCACCGTCATCTATCTCATCCTGGTGGCCGATACGACGGACTGGGAGTACGGCGTGACGATCGCTGCGGTGCCCATTGCCATGGTTGCGCTCTTCGTCGCCGGATTCTCGGTGCGACGAGAGTGGTCGAGTCTCATGGTGGTCTCGCTGCTGCTCATGATCGTCGGACTCGTCTACTTTGTCTACAAGCTCACGCAGGTCTGGGTGCCTGCTACGCGCGACGAGTATACCTACGTTCATACCACCATCACCTTCATCTCTGGATTCGCCATCCTTACGCTCGGTCTCACGCTGATCAACGGATTCATCTGCCTGCTCAATTTCCACAAGGGGCTCAAGCCGGCGCACGATGCGATCGGTACCTTTGGCGGCGTCCACCGCCCGCGCGCGCGCAACGAGAACGAGGGCGGCGACGTGCTGGACATTGAGCGCGATGTCGAGCCCAAGGAGCACTCGAACGGCTCTACGCCTGCTCCTATGCACCGCGCCAGTGTGGTCTCGGGCGGCGTTGTGGATCCGCGCCGGGCTAGCGGGATGGTGCACAGCCCTGTCTACAGCAACGGCGCCCACGAAACACCATTCTTCTCTCCGGCTATGAATGCGTACACTGCTCCGCCCACCGCAGCTACGCTCGGCAATGCACCCGTCCTAGCACCCCAACCTGTACAAGCTGCAGTTTATGACCCTGGCTTTGCTCCAGCTCCAGCGATGCACGCCCAACCTGCGCCCACATCGCAGCAATTCCTCGACGCCCACGCCCCACGTCCCTCGGCAACACGCATCTCGCTCGATTGAACCCCACTCTCTAATCCTCCACCTCCCCGCTGTATACCCTGCGCTCAATCAGATTCACCCTTTGGAAGCTCTTTCACCTTGACACCCCACGCGTCACGTGCACGCGCCTGCCGTTGTCTCACAAACGCCCACGCCAAGCGACTGCAGTTGATGACAGAACGAACACGAAACTTTTGCGATTAGAGCAGAACCGAAAATGCAGGAAGAGCCAGAGATGGAAGCGAAATGGAGGGAGCATGCAGTCTAAGGGTAAGGGCGGATGAGGAGAACGAAGAAAAAAAGTCCATGCGTGTAGGCGAGATGCAGGTGACGCACTGGCGGCGTCGGCGTCTAATGCAAACGAGACCGATGTGAAGATCGACAGGAAACCCTTGGCGGTGTAGAGTGGCTGGAATCTAGGGACGAGCATCATGCAGCGGCGTTGACGGCGATCGAGGGCTGCGGTGCGGCGGCAACGGCCGGGGTGGGAGTCTTCTCGGCTGTGACCGGGAGAGTGGAGGTGGCGGCGGCGGCGGCGCCGCCCTTGACCACTTTGCGGAAGGGCGAGCCGGCGCGCTTCTCGATGTTGGCGAGCCAGATGTTTTGCATGACGATCTGAGGAAGAGTGTAGTATCTCCACGTAGCCCAGCGGAAGAACATGCCCACCTCGAGCTGGCGAGTCGAGGCAAAGTCTTGGGTCATGTCCTTGCGCACGTCCTGGAAGAGGGCGGTCTTGTCTGTTAAGACAGCCTTGACGCCCCAGCGCGTGGCCTCGATCATCTCATCCTTGCGGTTGACGGTCCAGACGTAGATATCCTTGCCCGCCTTTTGTGCGTCGGCAATAAAGGCCTGGCCTTCAGCGCCAACGAGGCAGGCAAAGTACATGGAGAAGCCGGTGCAGTCGTTCCAAAAGTAGCGGCGAGCAGCGCGGGGCGATGCGCCAATGTGGATGCGCTTCATCGAGGGCACGTTCTGGAGTGCCGACTCGAGGAACTTGGGATGCCAGAGGCCAAGGATGAGGCGTGGCGCGAGGTCGGTGTCAAAGTTGGGGTAGGACTCGATGACGGAGCGCATGAGGGGGAAGAGGCGGTCCGGGTTGTTGTCGGGCTTGATGTCGAGGTTGAGCTTGACGTGCTTGCAGTCGGGGCGCATGAGCAGATCGCACACCTGCTGGAAGGTGGGGATCTGCTGTGCGGGCTGCTTGAGCGTGCGGAGCTGCTCGATACCGTCCTCGCCATAGTATGGACGCTCGTAGATGAGGCCCTTGCCGTTGGTGGTCCTTTCGAGCGTAGGGTCATGGAACATGACGATGACATTGTCGGTGGTGATGTGCACGTCGGTCTCGAGACCCTCGGAGCCGTCGAGTATGGCCTTCTCGAAGCTGGCGATGGTGTTCTCTGGGAAGGTGGCAGAGGCACCACGGTGGCCCCAGCACTCGGGCATGTCAGGGCTGACGTTCATTCTTGCGGATCTGGTGATGGGACGCATGTTGTCCGTGGTGATACGAAGCCAAGGGGAGGAGCCAGAGGAGGATGCCAAGGGGCGAAGATGACGGTAGACCAGATAGACGGAAGCAACGATCAGTACCAGGATGGCGATTGGAGCTACACGCTGGTTCAAGCCGGCGTGGGATGCAAGACGGTCGCGTGATGCCAGCTAGAGGGAATGGCGTGTGGGGTAGATGGGAACGTGGAGCGGTAGATGGGAAACGAGGCGAAGCAAGGATGCTTACCAAGTAGCGCAGGATGTATGGGGGAAAGATCGATGTTTGGACGTGTGCCGGTGACTATCCAAGCCAAGCCAACAAGCACGAAGGGGTCGACAGGGGTTCGTGGACGAGAGAGACGGAGGGGTGGGCAGTGGCAAGGGGGAGGCCTTGGGCTCATATCGCGAAATGCCAACCAAAGGGAACGTGACAGGCCTCGACTTGGAACGTGCTCATCCAAAGCGACACTTTTTTTTTGGTCTTGACACACGCGCCCAAAGCCGAGACCCACTGTTGTGCACGCGTTGATGCCCACCTGGGCACCAGCCAGAGACAAATGAACCAAAAGATCATCCAGCGCCAAGGCGAGGCTAACGAGGATTCTTGTGCTCGTCGAGGCTCAGCGTGCCACCTTGGGTCGGCACAGCCTGCGGCCGGGGTGTCCCGCCCGTGATCCTGTGACCCTGTCTCCTTGTGCGAGTGTTGATGCGCTGCACCACTTGGCGGTCCGACCGGCTTGGACTGCAGATGGCTGCGTGTCGCCGGCAGCCGGCGCCCGCCCCCGCATTTGTCGAGCGGCTGCAGCCCCGCAGTACTGTAGGCGCCTGACTGCGAAAGTTTTGTACGACGCCGATCGGGTTCAGCATCCATGATTTGCAAACGCAAAAAACGCCATGCTGCACGACAACATGCGCTTGCTACGGCTGCCACGAGCGAGAGCGCGTTTGGCCATGACTTCTAGGGGGTGAGGCAAGGCTGAATGGGTGGTGGAGGTAGCCGCCCGCACCCGATGCGAGGTCTGCGTATGACTGTCAGCTGCAGCTGTGTGACGCCGACTGCAAACTTCCAGTGGACCCCTTTTGGCTGTCTGCCTTTGCCACCGTGCAGATCCCGTCGTCACTCTCCGCTGTCCCGCCGAAGCTTTAAAAAAATTTCCAGGCACATCGACCGTTTCCAAAATCTTACCAGTCGGGCCGACTGGCTGGCGTGAATTTTGCATGGAAAGGCTGCGCATGTGCCCGCAGCGAACCCTACGTGCAGCTTCCGGCCTGCTTGAGCGTCCTCCAGCCGACCTAGCACGAATTTCCTCCCGTAGCTCCAGCTTGGCTGGGACCCTTAGAGACACCGCCCCGAGGTGACGTCGCTCTCGGTCCACGTTCCTGTGGCTCTCGCTCACCGAGCTCAGCCCGCTGCGCCAGCCACAACGTGCCCGCCTTTCTCATTCCAATTTGCCACGCTCAGCACTGTTAGACCCCAGCTCCTGCTCCCGGACAGCAATCTCGGTGCTCGGCCTGCTCCTCACACTCACACTCCCTCTGCCCATGCTACGGAACCAAGGCTTTGCGGGATGCCGAACGTTTCGATTATGATGTGCGGTACGGTGCGATATCGAGCGGAGCTAGGCGTGTGAGCAAGACACTTTTTGACGGCAGAAAAATGGATCAGCTGCGACGCTTGAGGCCGATCTCGAGCTCGACGGGCTTGCGCAGGAATCCCTCAAACGTCTCGAGCGGCTTGTTGGGCTCGGCGAGCACAATGTCGTAGCGGCGGAACACGGCAGCGATGAGCACCGACAGCTCCATCATGGCCACGTTGCGTCCGACGCACGCACGAGGGCCCACCGAGAACGGGATGAACGCCTTGTCAAAGTCGCGCTTGGCGTTGGGTGCCAGCCATCGGTCCGGGTTGTACTCTTCGGCATCGTCGCCAAACACCGACTGCGTGCGGTGCAGCGTGTAGGCAGGCACCGACAGCACCGTGCCCGCCGGGAAGTGCTCGCCGCATACCGTCGCGCCACCCTCAGGAATCACACGTGGCAGCCCGATCGCCGACGTCGAGTGGAAGCGCAGCGACTCGCTCAGCACCGCCTGCAGGTACGGCAGCTCCTGCACATCGCTATGCAGCGGCACCTCCTCGGCGTGCTGCAACTCGCGATCCAGCTCAGCCTGCAGCTTGCGCATCTTGTCCGGGTGCGTGCACAGGTGGTACACGATCGCGCACGCCGTGTTGGACGTCGTGTCGGATCCGGCAATCAGCTGCGTAAGCGCCTCGGCGGTGAGCTCCATCTTGCCCATCGGCTCGCCACGGTCGTCCTTGGCCGACTGCAGCTTGGCCAGCAGATCCTCGCGCTCCGATCCGTTCTGCAGGCGGTCGTTGACACGGGCCAGCGCGATACCGGTGAGCTTCTTGACCGACTTGAGGCGGTTGGCAAACCAGGGCAGCTTGAGCAGGTACGGACGCATCCACACGGGCGCCAGACCCATCGTGGCCGAGAACTCGCCGCGCTCGTTGATGATCTTGACCGCCGAGCAGTAGTCGACCTGCTTGTTGCCGTTGGCGTCCTCGTACTCCACCTTGGCCTCGTCCACGCCCTTTTCGAGCATGCCGAACGTGCTTCCGAACGCGAGCGCGCCGATCGTGTCAAAGGCAAAGTAGTTGAGCCAGAGGAGCGAGTCGAGCCACGCACGGCCCTTGATGCCGCGCGGACCCTCGGCGTTGGACTTGGCGGCCTTTTCGCAGAACTCGTCCCAGCGCTCGAGGAGCAGCTGCACCTCGCGTCGGATGAACGGCTCGAATGCTACAATGGTCTTGGGTGCAAACGTGTGCGATACGATCTTTCGCTTGCGCGTGTGCTCAGCACGGTCGCGCGTGTTGAACAGACCGCGCGGGAAGGGTCGCGGCGGCACAAAGGCGTCGTAGTAGGCGGGCTTCAGCGTGCCGGTGCCGTGGCCGTAGACCGGGTTGAGCGCGTCGGGGTCAGCGATGGAGATGTGGTTGGGTGCGATGCGCACGAATTTGCCTGTTGAAACGAATCACAAGAGACGCAGGTCAGCAACGATACGAAGACTACGACACTGTCAGGACTGCCGGCGCTACTCACCGTACTTCTTGTGCTGCTCGTGGACGGTCTGGAAGCGATGACCGGCCATGGCCTTGCGGAGAAGCCAAAAGTCGGTGAATTTGGCGAGCAGAGGGCCGGGATACTTCCTCACGGCGGCATTGGTGATGAAGGGAATGAGGTGGAACAGGAACACGGCGCCAAAAACGGTAACGAGGAGGTGGCTGGGCTTTTCCAGGGCCCACATGATCGCGTCCCCAATGCGGGGAACGATATCGGTCTCGACCATGACTGGAGGTGGTGGGGAGGTGGTGGTGATGGTGTTATTGCTGGTGGTGGGGAGGGCAGACGAGGCCTAGACGGATGACGGTCTATTTGTATGTTGGTTCGCTCGTCTGCTACCTTGGCGCCTGGCGGACTTGGATACAAAATGCGGAGACTCTGAGGACGAAGAAGCAGCAGCGATGGCCTAGCGAGACAACGGCGATGCTCACTGACGGGGGCGCCAAGGCACGCTGCCAGTCAGGATGTCACGGCAATGGTCAGGCGAGCCGTGCAGTCGAGCGGAAGCCAAAGTCTGTACGGTTGGGCCGACCGAGGTGTGGAGCTGCGGGGGCAGCCGAGCAGTCCAATTGGGCCCTGGGTCATATTTTCGACCGTCGTATCCGAAGGTCACTGTGCGCGCGCCCGTTGCGTCACGCTGCCCCGCCATCGAGCCTGTCAAAATCCGCCTCTGCTCAAGCTCGGCCCTCTTCTCCCGACTTACTTATCTGAGAGCCAAAAAAGCAAGCTCATCTAACCCGACCGTACCGCACACTGGTTCGGTTCTGTAGGATGAAGGATTGGTTGAGACCGCCGCGATCTAATTTCACCGACCAAGGCGAAGGAGCCAATCCAAGCTCTGGCCATCGCTTTGAGTAGGGTGGGAGCGGTGACGCGAAACCCACTTCGTAATGAAGTGCCGACTTGGCCGCCGCCGCACCAGCAGCAGAGCGCGCAATCGGGACCAACCGCCCGCTTCCAATTTTCAATCCAAATTGGCAGCCCAGGCACACTGCAACCCCGCTGACGAAGTGCAATCTCGTAACTGGTCGCCTGCACACAGAGCCTCCGGACCGCCTTTCCCGCGCGACGCTGCATCGGGCCTCGATCGGACGCTGAAGCCAGCTCAGCTCGGTGCAGCCTACGGCCTCGAGTCCAGCTCAGAACTCGCACGTAACCATCACATCAGGCAGGCAGACGGAAGAAACGCGGTTGAAAGAGTGTATGGTGCAAATGAAACAGCAACATGCCGACACGGGAGGTGGGTGCAAAGTTACCAAAAGTTCTGCGCCCAGTCCACCAGCGCGTCCCAGCCACGCCCGACAGCGCCGTTGCCAATCTTGCCCAGCAACCGCCTCCACTGCAGCACCTGGTCGTCGGCGCGCGCCAGTCCAATGATGCCCTCCATACCGCCCACCTTAGCAAACATCGAGTCAATTGGACGCGACACCGTCGCTGCCGCCTTGCCAGTCGCACTCAGCGGCTGCGTCCAGGCGATCAGTCCCAGCAGCCGTTGCACCACGCTCGGCGAGACCGATGCCCCCGCACCACCACCCGCCGCCATCGAGGCACCAGGCACGGCGCAGCTAAACTCGAACCGGTTCGCATGGAACAGCAGCGCAGCACGGTAGTGAAACACGATGGCAAGCACGATGCCAATATGCCACAGCTGATGCGAGTGGCCCCACGTGTCGAAGCGACCGGGCTTCCAGCTCTCGGGGAATTGCGTCGCGTAGAAGACCAGTCCGCCCACGTAGAAAGCCAGCGACGGGAAGATGGGGCTGAAGAACGACATCGTCTTGGCTAGGCCATGTTCGAAGGCGGCGTGCGAGAACGGCGCCAGCGCCGTAAAGCACATGGTGAGGAAGACGGCGATGCGCCATCCCTTGTTCTCGCGGCGGTTGAACCACTCGGCCCACGGCAGGATTGCGCCTGCCAGGCCCACGACGAGCGTGGTAAACGAGTAGAAGAGCGCCAGGTTGGGCTGGCAGTAGAAGCAATTGTATACGGTCGTCCAGATCGACGCCGCCACGAGCCAGGCGATGCCGGTGTAGTCGACGCAGGCAAAGCGCTCGAACCATTTGCGGTCCGAACAGCCAGCCATCACGTGCCACGACACCGACAGCGTCAGACACTTGGCCGCCGCAAGCAGATACACGGTCTGCACCAGACGATCCATCGGCGTCGTCTGCTCGTCCAGCCCCTTGCTCGGCCAGAACAGCGGCACGATCGCCGCCAGACCCCACAGATGCGTGTGGATGTTGCCCGTCTCGTTGTGAATCTGGAACGTGCTACGCACTAGCGCGCGCCAGTTCTCGACCGGGATGAAGCGGTAGCCCGATAGGATGTGCTCGTTGTTGCGGAAAAACGCAGGCAGGTGCTCGTAGCTGATGAGCTCTTGGCCGTTTCGTGCAAGCTCGATGGCGAGCTGGTACAGCTTCTCCTCGGCCTCGTGTACCGCATGCCCGGCTCGCTCGGCAAAGCTGTTGGCACGCGCACGCGAGCGAACCGACAGATCCATCAGCTTGGTCTCGAAGCGCTGCGCCAGCGACGTGTGGTCCTCGCCGTCGTTGGCTGCGGCGCTCTGGAGGCAATCGCGCCACGCCATGTTGCGCACCGACTCTTGCAACGTCTCGAGACGTGCCTGCATTTTGGCAGCGAGTGCGTACGCTTGGCTGGGCAAGTGGCTTGACAGCGGTTCGAGCACAGAGGCGAAGTCGAGGTCGAGCTGCGGGAACGATGGCATCGACGGCAGCGAGGGGAGTTCGGCTCGGAGACGCGCCGCATCGGACGAAGATGGCAGACGCGGCAGGCGTTCTCGAAGGCCATTACCCAGGCTGATCGGGAACGAGAAGCTCGACGAGAGCCGCTCCCAGTCTTGCGCCAGAGTCTGCGAGCGAGAGGCAAGGGCGGATGAGGCGGATGCGGGATACGTAGGAAGCAACGCGACGAGCCTGCGCAGATCCTCGCGTAAAGCCTCGAGTTGCTGGAAGAAGGCGGCAGAGTGGCCGTCGTTGAGTGCGGCTGCATCCGAACTTGGCAAATCTTGTCCAGACACTTCGGAGTTGCTGGATGCAGAAGCAGCGGTTGTCGAGTCGCATGGCACGGCTGCAGGATCGGAAGCGGCCCGAGAGATTCGCATCGAGTAGAACGCTTTGGCCCTCATTTCGAGTTCGGTGAGATAGGAGAGCAGTTGAGCACGGAGCGATACGATCGAATAAGGCAGCGAGGCGGGCAGATCGAGGTATTCGAGCGACCCGAGCGACTGGTGACGTGGCCTGCTGAACATGTCGGTGTAGGTGGCATCCCACTCATCGTCGGAAGAGCCCGAGTCAGTGGCGGTGGCAGTGGCAGTGGCGGTTGCGCTGCTAAAGCCTTCAGCCAGCGCCTCTTCAGGTGCGAGCGCATCCAGTCGGAAGCGAAGAGTCGACTGCGACGGGCCAGCGGGCTGCGAGGCTCGCCTCAAGCGGCGACGCACGTTGAATGGTCGGGTCGGTTCGTCCGACACTGCAGAGCTGGCCAACATGGCGCGCTTCGAAGCTGAGCTCTCCAGGAGCGGGGTCGAGCGCGAGGCGCTCAGCGAAGGGCGTCGTGCGGGCATGATTGGTGTGCTAGAGCCGAAACGGAGCGATTTTGTGACGTGATAGCAGCGGGTTTGGCGAGGTGCAAGATGATGATGAGACGCCTTGAACTTGGAGTCGTATGCGATTAGAGAAGCATGTCCGTAGAAAGATGCCGCCTGAATTCTGACTCGTCGGTGGCGACTGGTAAAGCTGCAGGCGATACTGAGCGCAGACAGTCAGCTTGATCGAGACAGAGGGACTGTGTGAGTAGGGCTGCGCAGGCGAGGCGGAGCGAAGGCAAGGTGAAGTGATGGTGTCGAGGGGGCGAAAGACATGCGGCGAGATCGGCGGCTGAGTGGTGCCAATGTGCTTTCGGCGGGCCGAAAAAAGGTGGGGAAGGCGATACCCTGGCTGAAAGGGCGGCGCAACGGCCTAGAGCGGCTCGGCAGCGGCCAGGATCTGCCCGCCGTATCAATCAGTCCACGTTGGGGCGATGCTATCTCGGCGCACAGCCTGTCCAAGTCTAGTGCCATGCTATCTTGGCGCTGCAGCCTTTTTTGCGAACCGGTCGAGTCGGCGTTTCGAAGCCACAACTCCGCTTGGCCCAGCGCCCTACGTCAGTGTCAACAACACCGGAATCCCTCCTCCTCCCCTCTCGCTGCAGAGTGGCTGAAAACAGAGCGCCGTTGATTCAGCAGCTGCAGCCGAAAAGTTCCAAAATCGACGAAATTCGAAAAATGCGAGGGCGGTCACCAACCTGTGCGGTACCCCATCGGCCGATGCTTGACCCTTCTTGTGATTGAATCGGCGATGGACACGACTCGGGACGGCAACACATCCGTGCGTGCCGGTGGATCCGCACTCTCGGCGATCCGCTTTCCGCAGCGGAAAAAACAAGGAAGCAGATGCATCCAGAATCCCGCATCCGTATTTCCGCAAAAGAGCAGTCGGCGAGCGTCTTGCCTTCTCTCCTCCATCCGATCGATCCCATTGTCTATCGCTTCGAGCTTTCGTCGACGAAATGCCGCCCAAGTCCAAGAAGGCGCCCGCCGCAGCCAAGCCGGGCAAGCCCGCCAAGCGCGGCCCGCCCGCTGCCATCCGCTACTATCTGGTCCTCTTCAACTTTGTCTCGTTCTTCGGCTGGGTCATTGTGCTCTCGACGCTCGTCAAGCACCTTGCGATGGGCCCGCAGCCGTTCTCGCCGCCCGTCAAGTTCGCTGCCGACCTGCTCGCGCGCTTCCGCCTCGTCAAGATCGGCATCGTCAAGTCGTACTCGCACCTCTTCCCCGAGCCCATCGCCGCGCTGCTCGAGCGCGCGTCCAACTCGCACACCTTTGTCGGCTCGGTCGTGGCGCTGGTCCAGTCGCTCGCCATCCTCGAGGTGGTGCATGCCGCCATCGGCTGGGTGAGGAGCCCCGTCGCCACCACCGCCATCCAGGTCGCCTCGCGCCTCTTCATGGTGTGGGCCGTCTCGGAGCGTTACTCGCAGGCGTGGTCGAGCCCCTTCTACGCCTCCATGGTGCTCGCCTGGGCCATCACCGAGTGCATCCGCTACCCATTCTACGCCAACCAGCTGCTCGGCTCCGAAGGATCCGGCCTTCTCTGGGCCCGGTAAGTTCTTGCTCTCTTTCGCGCTCGATTCTCTGCCAACCTCGCTCACTCGTACTGACGCCTCGTTGCGTTTGTTGCTGCAGATACACCACCTTCTTCGTGCTCTACCCGATCGGAGCTGCGTCCGAGGCCATGTGCATCCTCGCCACGCTTCCCAACAGCCTGCCCACAACCAAGCCGGGCGCGTGGGACCTGCGCGCCTACGTGTATGCCGGCCTCTTTGTCATCTGGTGGCCTGGTCTCTACGTCATGTACACGTACATGATCAAGCAGCGCCGTAAGACCATCGGTAAGGGCTTCTGGGGTGACAAGCTGGTCCAGCAGATTGCCGACAAGAAGCAGCAGTAAGCGCAGCTTCAGTGTCCTCTCTTGC
Source organism: Moesziomyces antarcticus (assembly GCF_000747765.1). NCBI lineage: Eukaryota > Fungi > Basidiomycota > Ustilaginomycetes > Ustilaginales > Ustilaginaceae > Moesziomyces > Moesziomyces antarcticus. Next base: position 2,326,047 of record NW_014639009.1, on the reverse strand, counting down.
TCGCGCTCCCTCGGCACATTTGCAACAGCCGTTGCATCCTACGTCGGACGAGCGCACACACCAAGCAAGCGGGGAAGTCACTGTCCACCAAAAGTAAAAGAGTAAAAAGTACAAGCCGTGCCGGGTTTTGCAATCAGATGTTGCGTTTCCTGCTCGTCCTCCACATGTCCCACGGGAGACGCCAGTGCTTGCCCGACTGAAGCGAGGCATCGTATGGGTTGAAGTCGGCCTTTTCGAGACGTTCAAGGTAGGAGCGGGCGGGGACGAGACCGACGAGCGGAGGCACGACGGCGGTGGGGACGCGACCGCCGAATTCGTCCTTGATGATCTTGCGTGCGGTGATGAGGTAGTCGTTTGCACGCGTGGCTACGGCGAACACGGCATCGCGGAAGCCGTGTGCGTTGGGGCCGTTGCGGAAGACGTCTTCCTCTACGACGTTGTGCTGCAGCACAAACTCGCGCGGCAGGACGAGCTTGCGCGACCCCTTGGTGATCGAGTTGCGCATGTGCGGCGGAGGATGCGAGTGGAAGGGAATGCTCGAGATGGCCAGACTCAGCCCGGCGACCTTGCCGAGGTGCGAGAAGAGTTCGTCTGCGGCATCGCTGCGAACGCCGAGCAGGTTGAGCGAGAGGTAGTGCAGGCGCGACGAGGTGCTTTCGGCATACGCCTCGAGCGAGTCCAATGAGGGCACCTGGAAGTCGTCCGCCAGATCGGCCTCGCGCACCTCGATGATTCGCAGAAAGTGATCGAGCATCAATCCGCCCGCAGCGTTGTCGCGCACCGCCGGGTCTTGGAACGCATCTCGCAGTGCGAGCACCACGGGGTGCTTGGCCGGTCGATTCTGATAGGCGCCTTGGACGGCATCTCTCCACCATCCCATACGCATGCGTCCGAGCAGCTCGTTGGAGACGGTGTCCTTGAGCGCGGCGGTCTCGACGTTGAAGGTGCGGATGGCGGCAAAGTGGGTCTGGAGGTGTTTGGGGTAGAATTGATGCGCGAGATACGAGGCATGGTCTCTCTTGGCCAGCTCTTCGACGAGGTACTCGCGCGGCGACTGCAAGGGCGATAGCTGTGTGGATGCTGGTGGCGCTGTGCGCTCTGCTGCCCTGGCAACCGCACTGGTCGAAACGCACCGAGGCCTGCTCTGCGGTGGTTGGATTCGGCTGGAGCTCGAACCAGTGGCAGCGGCGAGCGAAGCTGCCAAGCGACTCGTGCTGCTCGATGCTGTTGTGCGCAGCAGCACAGACGCTTGGGGTGCTGATGTGGCTGCCATCTCGTGTGGTCGTGATGCGGTGCGTGAGGTGGACGGCAGAAAGCAAGAGGTGGTGGCCTGAGCTTCCACCCAAAGCACACCCGATGACTAACCGACTTTCTTCGCGCGGTGGAGAAGAAAAGCCAAAAATCACGGCGAGAAAATGCGGCTGCCAAAATCGAGTGGAGGCGACGAGGCTCCGACCTACACCCTCGAGCGTCCTTCAGCAGGCTTGTCTACCTAAAGACTACGTTCTAGCGTTCGACGAACGATTCTGCCAGTCCCCTGCCAGTCCCCTGCAATCATGCGACGATCCGGACCCCAGGGCCTACTGAACGGTCGTTTGTATAGACAGAGATGAATGAATGCATTGAATGAAGATTCGGAATGGAAAGTGTGTGCAACTAGATGCCGCCCTTGGACAGAGTGAGCCACAGGTCGTCTGAAGGCAGTGAAGCGAGTGTTGCAAAGCGGAGAGAGAAAGAGGGGACGGTCAGAAGGCTGAATATTAGAGAAGTTCGCTGCCACGTCGTACGGTCGCAACTTACCTCCGAGGTAGTGGATGTTTTCTATCGCGATGCCCTTGCCGGTCTTGCGCACCTGTTCGGAATCCATCTTCATGACGCCCACCGCGAGGATCTCGTTCTTGCCCTGCGCGCGGATGGCGACGCATTCGCCCTCCTTGATGGGCTGCTCGCCCTTGGACGGGTCCGGCAGCTTGCCTCCTGCGCTCACCAAGCCAGGGGACATGACGTTGGCGCCGGAGAGCACGAACTTGATGGCTCCGCGGTCCACCTGGACCGATGGAAGCATTTCAGGGACTGTGCGATTGCAGTGGAGAAAAGAGGGAGATGCACTTGGGATCAGCTGGCCGCACATGCTTCGAAAGGGAAAGGACCGTAGCGGCAAAACTTACACTTGTGGAGCAGACGAAGGCTGGGGAGGTACCAGTCGTCGTAGTGCTGGAAGAAGAGCACCTGCTTGTCCGAGATGAGCATCTGCACATGCTCTCGCGCGAACTTGACCGTCGTGACGGAAGCCTTGTTTGGCCAGGCGGCCTCGAGAAGCGCACCCTCGTCCTCGGCAAGCACGGGGTACTGCTCGCACAGCTTTTGGCGGATGACCCTGCGCACGGACGACTTGAGCGCCGTCGCAGGTCCCAGGTCCGGCTTGGGCTCGAACTTCTTGAAGAGAGACATGATGCTAGCCCGACGTGTGGTAGTAGCAAGACAATGCAGAGCTTGCAGCACGGCGTTGAGCAGCGTCTGCAGCTCCGCTCGCTTTGCGGTCCTCAGTTCGGAAGTCGGAGGCACGACTGATCTGGACTTAACATGTGGAAATGAGGCCAAAAATTCCGTCCCGTTCACGTTCGGCTCTGGCTCGCATGGCCGTGCACAGCCTGCAGTGTCGAAGTGTCGAGGAGATGCACGCCGATGACACTTTTAGAACACCGAACGCCAAGACGGTCGAGCAAGGCTGGCAGATGCCCGGCGAAGCCGGCCGAGCCAAGGTTTGCTCCTCTGAACCATCACATCAACCTAGTTCGGCATCTCCGATTCGCATCACAATGCTCATCCCGAGGAGCGCCGTGTCTGCAGCGGCGAAGCCGTGGATGGCCGCTGCCCCGCTCAACACACGCGCTGCTGCCATGGCGGTCGCCAAGCCGATGGCAGCCGCATCGATAGCGCGGCCGTTTTCAATGTCACATCGCCGTACTTCCGAGGAGCCTCAACGCTCTTCGACGTCATCCTCCTCCGGCGGCCGCTCCGAAAAGGACTCGAGCGAGGGATTCCGGAGCTTCTTCAACTCGACCGGATGGGAGACCGCCATGGGTGCCTCGGTGGGTGTGCTGCTACTCGGCGGCGCTGCGATGGTCTATCATTCCTGGTACAAGCGACACGTGCTCAAGAAGATGGAGGCTGCCTTCGATCCAGGCTACGATCCCGTGCTGGCGCTCGCAAAGAGCGGCGACCAGCTCGCCCATGTGCGCATCGAGCCGCCGCGGCCCGAAGACGAGATGATTCGCAGCATCATCTCGGGCAAGGAGGCGGGTCGCTACTTCCTCGTGATGGGCAGCAAAGGCTCGGGCAAGGCGACGTCCATCATCGAGGCCATGGCCGAGATCGATGCGGACGGCTGTGCCTTCTTCGATGCGCACCTCGATCCCACCATCGTCGTGGACCGCTTCTCGGAATCGATCAATTTTAGCAACAACCGCGACTACCTCGGCAACCTGCTGGGGCTTTCCGATCTCTCGGGCATGTCGTACTACCAGCAGCTCGAGCGCGCGCTGCACAAGCTCGAAAAGGCGCTCATCACGCGCAAGCAAAAGACGGGCAAGCCGGCGATCATCGTGATGAACAGCGCACATCTGCTGCCGCGCGACGAAGAGGGCACCAAGCTGCTCCACATCTTCCAGCAGCGCGCCGAAAAGTGGGCTTCGGCCGGCACAGCCACGTTTGTCTTTACCACGGCCGACTACTGGGTGTACGACGTGCTGCGCAAGGCATCCAACCGCATGGACACGCTCTCTTTCCGCGACCTCTCGCGACGCCAGTCGATCAACGTGCTGCGCGGATGCCGCAAGCAGTACTGGGGCGAGAAGCCGTCGTCGCAAGATCCGCGCGTGCTCCAGGAGGTCTACGAGATCTGCGGCGGACGGCTGGGTCTGCTCAACAAGGTGGCAAGGCGCAAGGATATGCTGCGCGCCGCACGCCAGCTCGTCGAGGACGACATGCAGTGGGTGCTCAGCAAGACCGGCATCATCGAGGACCACGACGACGACGTCATGGACGAGCAAAAGTGGTCGACGTGCAGCTGGCTCCTCTTCTGCGAGCTGGCCCACAAGCAGAAGGAGCTCGAGGATCTGCTCAACGACTACGGCGGCCGGCTGCCCGCCTTTGTCAACCAGGACGACGTCGAGGATCCGCAGTACAGCAGCCTGGCCGCGCAGCTGCACAGCGACGCCGGATGGTTCAAGGCGCGCGCATCGCCCGTGCCCGGCCTCACACGCTTCACCACCGTGGCGGCGGCGCAGAGCGACGACGAGAAGCGGCCGGGATCCAACCAGGCTGGCACAGGTGCACGCGCGAACATTGCGGTCGGGGCTGATGACGACGACAATGACGATGATGACGACGACGACGATGACGAGGCGGCAACATCGCATCGACGATTGACCGAGTCGCCCATCACCGATCCGAGCAACGACCAGGAGTCGGACGTGCGCGGTGCCGACGTTCCCAATCCGCACCTCACATGGGGCGAAGCGCGCCAGGTCATGACGCGTCCCGATTTCATCATGGAGCTGGACCACCTCAACGTCATCCACATTGACCGCCACCACCACATCCGTGCCGACTCGATGCCGCTGCTACGCGCCATGCGACGCGTGGCCGAGTCCGAGGGCTACAGCGACCGTCTCGAGTCGGTCATGGACCGCGTCTCGGCCATCGAGAGTCTCGGCCGTACGCGCGAGCTCGTGTGGAAGGAGCAGGGCGACGGCGGCAAGTTCCTCATCAAGAAGGACCACAAGGGTCGCGAGTTTGAGACCTGGACTCTGCTCGGCGGCGACGAGAGGCTCGGTCGTGACGTCGATGGAGAAGGTGGCGACGATGATGCTTAACCTAGATGTGCGCTACACTCTCGCTGGCAATGCAACGTTGGAAAATCACCTTGTGCTACATCGATTTAGGTTCGTGTGACGTGTGAGGTTGACAGGTGGCGTCGAGCTTGCTGGATGCGCCTCCATGGAGACCGTCGCGGGATTGGTGCGAGATTGGACGAAGGGTCGTCGGACTTATGCACGGCGCCTGTGCATCGGATTTGGGACCACCTCCCGTTCAAGCGCGTGTCGGGGAAAAACGAGGCTCGATTGCGCACGACCTCTGAGAGCCAATCCGTCGGCGTTGGCAACCTTACACGGGCCCCGAGCAGCAGCCAGCGCGCAAGTCACATGGTCCCACCGAAGTCCTGTACAACCAGACCCTTGAGCCTCGGGCTCTGAGCTCTGAGCTTTGAGCTTTGAGCCTTTTGGTTGAGCCGCACAAAGCAAACGATAAGATCGACCAACTGAGCCTGCGCAATCTTGCGTGGAATTCGCCGAGATAGCCGGTGGCCCGCTGCGAGCCTAATCTGGTCGGTGGCACACTGCACTGTCGTCCACGCTGACATGCTGGCTGTCCACGCTCGTCCGACCGGCCGCCGCTATGCGAGTTGCCCCACACGCGCAATATAAAACGCTCCGCGCGGTGGACCCACCGAGACCCCTGGCCCCCCAGCAAACAACCGACCACCATGCCTGCTGCCGTCGCCCCCGCAAGCACCGCCGTCTCGAACGGCACATCCAAGATGTCGTCGTCGACCTCGTCCTCATCGACTGCGTGGAAGCAGATCGCCGCAGCCAAGCAACAGGCTCGGCTCGACCAGATCCCCGCTGACTGGCGTCTCCCATCCGAGCTGCTGGCCACCGCCAACCACACGAGCGGCGCCGATCTGCGCTCCATCCCCACCTCGTGCGGCATCTTGTCCGCCGACGAGGTCGCCATCACCGCGACGCCGGTCGCCGAGATCTTGGCCAAGCTGCAGGCGCGCACCTGGACCTCCGAGGCCGTCACCACGGCGTTCTGCAAGCGTGCCGCCATCGCGCACCAGCTCGTCAACTGCCTCACCGAGCTCTTCTTCGACGAGGCCATCGCTGCCGCCAAGGAAATCGATCGCCAGTTCGCTGCGACGGGCAAGCCGCCCGGTCCGCTCGCCGGCCTTCCCGTCAGTCTCAAGGACAACTTCAACCTCAAGGGTAAGGACTCGAACCTCGGATTCGTCACGTGGATCAACGACCCGGCGGACCACGACTCGACGCTGGTGACGCTGCTGCGCGAACAGGGCGCGGTGCTGTTCTGCAAGACCGCCACGCCCACCGCCATGATGATCGCCGAGACCGTGAGCAACGCCAACGGCCGCACGCTCAACCCCTTCAACACACGCATCACCCCCGGCGGCAGCTCGGGCGGCGAGTCGGCACTGCTGGCGCTGCGTGGTTCTCCGCTCGGTGTGGGAACCGACATCGGAGGCAGCATCCGCATCCCGTGCTCGTTTGCGGGTCTCTGGGGACTCAAGCCGTCGTTCGGCCGCTTCCCTACCGGAAAGTGCCGCAGTGGGCTGGCGGGCCAGGAGGCGGTGCTGTCGATCAATGGCCCCATGTGCAACGATGCCGACGGCCTCGAGATCTACGCCAAGACCGTGGTGGACACGGAGCCGTGGCATGTGGACCCCAAGTGCGTGCCCATCCCGTGGACGCCCGTGTCGGCATCGTCGCTGCCCGCCTCGCTCACGCTGCTCGTGCTCACCAACAACGGCATCGTCACCCCCACGCCGCCGCTGCAGCGTGCGCTCACGCATGCCGTGGCCAAGCTGCGCGCTGCCGGCCACACGGTGGTCGAGTGGGACGCTTCGCTCCTCGCCTCGGACACCGAGCTGTTCGAGCGCGGCCTGCATTTCATCGAGTCCTTCTTCCGCGCCGAGGGAGGCGCCACGGTGCATTCGCTCATGGAGGCATCGGGCGAGCACGAGGAGTGGGTCGAGGGCCTCGCCGCAACCGACGCGGACTGGGGCAAGACCGTCAAAGAGCTGTGGCAGATTCAGGCCAAGCGCACGGCGTGGGCGGCCGAGCTGCAGGAGCGCATGCGTGCGCTCGTCGGCGGCGGCCACTTTGACGCGCTCATCTCGCCCGTCGCAGCCGAGTGCTCCACGACGCACGATGCCTACCACCACATCTTCTACACGGGCTGCTGGAACCTCATGGACATGCCCGGCGTGGTATTCCCCATGGCCAACCTGGCCGTGGACAGGCAGCTCGACCGCGCCGATGCGCAGTTTGCGCCCAAGTCGGAAAACGAGCGCAAGGTGTGGGCGCAGTACAGCGCCGACGAGCTGCACGGCCTGCCCGTGTGCCTCCAGGTGGTGGGACAGCGACTGCGTGAGGAAAAGACGATCGCAGTCGCGCGCAAGATCCACGCCGACACCGCTTAGACCGTCCCCGCCACGTTAGAATCTAGAACAATGTGCCGACTTTGTGTGGTCGCGTGATGCAGGTGCTGTGCGAGTCGGACTGTTCGATTGAGTGAACGCAGTCTATGTTGTGCATTGCAAAGCTGTTCTAGGAAAGGATCTCGATAGTCTCTCCCGTTTCTCCGTCTACGCCGACAGTACCTCTGCGTACCTTGCCACCCTTGGCCTCGATCATCTGTTCGATGGTGCGCGGTTCGTCTTCGGTTTCGGTGAACCACGAGAGGTTGTCGGCGATCAGATGTCGGTTCTTGCAGCCTGGACACTGTACAATGACGATGCCTTTGGTGTAGGAACGTTTTGAGAATTCGTGCGAGCTGCGATGGCCGCACTCGTCTACTGTGCAGGTGAACGTGATGGCGAGACGCTGCTCGATCTGTCCGATGGGTGTACGCTCTCCCGTCACGGGGATCGAGTTGGCTTCGTCCGCCGCGTCAATGTCGCCGCTCTTTGATGATGCGGCAGAGTCGGAAAGGGTCGTCTCCGGGATATAGGCCTCGATGCGCGAGCGGTCGTTGCGTAGCGATGCCGAACAGCCAAAGGATCGGTGCGGCAGCGCAGATAGGCGTGTAGATGGAAGCAGCTGAGAACGCAGAGGCGAGGCGATCGCCACCTGACGCGGCAACGTCTGACGGCTGGACGAGGCGACGCAGCGTGCCAGTTGTGTGATCGGTGTGCGAAGCGACATGGTCAGAGCGTATGGCGAGGAGGAGACGATGATGGTGAGAACGAAGAAACGTCTCTCCAAACTTTTGGAAAGTGGAGGAGAAGGCCTTGGATTTTTCGGCTGCAGGAACGGAACACGGAGATGGCTCAGCTGGGCAATTTTCCAAATTTTAGATGTTCGACCTTCGCGAACTAACGTACGATTCTTCGGATTCTGTGATTTTCGGCACCGCTACCTGGGAGACCGCTCCGAACCCGGCTCGGTCTCGACGCGGCGTTCTGGACGTCGGTGAATTGGCACGAGGTCGGACCGACGCCTGGTGATGCGCCTTGGACGCCTCGGCCGCGTCGGTCCTTGCACGGCCTTCAGCATGGTCTTGACAGGGGCTGCGGGGCGACCCAACGCACCACACGACCACGCACAACCAAATTGACCGGCCAACCGTATCCTTGGGCCCACTCCGCAAAACTTTGTTGGTCTCCGTCTAAGCACCGAAAGGGTGCCGACACCCGCCATGTTGTCACCGTCCCGTCTGTGCCGTCGCGTACAGCGGCCAAGGCTCGGCCTCCCCGTGGGGCCAAGGCTTGCGGTGTGGAAACATATATGACGGCCAGACATGCTCACCAGATTCCCCACATTCCATCTCGACTAGCTTTCGACATCACCTGCATACCCTCACAGCACAAGTCAACTTGATCACCATGGCTCCCATCGCAGTTGAGCCCGTCCTGCCCGTTGCGGCACCGGTCAAGACCGCCAGCACCATCGTCGCCAAGGGCACCGCCATGGATGCCATCTCGGACATGGTCGACGAGGTCAACGTCTACCGCGGCCAGCATCCCGAGGCACCGCAGCCGCAGTCGTCCGAGGACGAGGCATGGCGCACCGAAGGCTCCCAGTTCGACTCGGACAAGGACAAGGCCGACTTCCGCCGATACGAAGACGCGCTTGACCACGTCAAGGCCTTCTACAAGACGCAGCACGAGAAGCAGACGGTGGCGTTCAACATTGCTGCGCGCGAACGCTTCCTCAAGAACCACCACGCCAGCATGACCGTCTGGGAGGCCATCGAGAAGCTCGACACGCTCGTTGACGAGTCGGACCCCGACACGTCGCTCTCGCAGATCCAGCACCTGCTGCAGACCGCCGAGGCGATGCGTCGCGATGGCAAGCCCGACTGGATGCAGCTCACGGGTCTCATCCACGACCTCGGCAAGCTGCTCTGCTTCTTTGGCGCCGATGGTCAGTGGGACGTTGTCGGCGACACCTTCGTCGTCGGTTGCGCACCCGAGGGCACCGTGTACCCGCACACGTTCGAGAACAACCCCGACTTCCACGACGAGCGCTACAACACAAAGTACGGCATGTACGAGCCCAACTGCGGCCTGCAAAACGTCATGCTCAGCTTTGGCCACGACGAGTACCTCTACGAGATCGCCAAGCGCGAGTCTACGCTCCCACAGGCGGCACTCGACATGATCCGATACCACAGCTTCTATCCATGGCACCGCGAGGGCGCCTACCGCCACCTCTGCACACCCGAGGACGAGGAGGCGCTTTCCAACGTCCTCGCCTTCAACCCGTACGACCTCTACTCCAAGTCCGACTCGCCACCCGACGCCGTCGCCCTGCGCCCGTACTACGAGAGCCTCATCGAAAAGTACTTCGGCGGCAAGGACCGCAAGATCCAGTGGTAGTCTCTCTCCCTTTTGCATAATCTTCTTCCAATCATCGCTTTGCATAGACCTCGCACAGTCGCACAGTCGCACACTCCCCACGAGTGTTGTAATATACCTTGAACTCGCACCCGCACCGTAGGATTGCTTTTCTGTCTGCCCCAATCGACCAAGTCGCATGTCCCAGTTGCGTCGTCCGATGGCGTGTCAACTACTTGCTCTTGAGGTGCGAGCCCAGCGGGTCCTTGCCCGGCTTCCACAGGCCAAACAGGATCTGCGCAATCGCGACAAACACGACGCAGTTGAGCGCAGCGATCTTCTTGATCAGCATCGTCACAGTCTCGCCGCCTGGCACGATGCCAAACGGCAGGCTGTCGGTGCAAAAGCAAGAGAGAGGAAGGTCAGCATCGAACGTGTCAAGAGTGAAGAGAGTATGGAGAAGCGCCACTTACACCTGCGGCGCATACAGGTCCTGTTGGCTCTTGATGTAGAACTTGCCGTCGGCACCACGCTGCAGCTGGAGCGCCACCACGATACGTGCGTCCTTGGCAACGACGTCGCGCACGACGGGGAAGTTGGGACGCAGCGTCTGCACTGCCTCTAGGAAGCTGCGATTGGGATCAAGTCGTCAGTATCTGCGCACCCAAGGCTGCTAACGCGGCTGCCATGCTCCGCTGTCGAACTACCTACAGCTTGTTGGCATGCTGGTCGAATCCTGTACGACAGCGGGAGCAAATATGAGCATGTTCAGTATCGTTACTGATTGCAATCTCCTCACCAGCTTATTGCGCCGTTTCGTAGCTGTCATACGGCTTGGCGGAGCCACACTCACCGACGTGAAAGACCTCAATGTCGGAGCGCGAAATGACGCGGAGCCACTGGTAGATGGGCAGCACGCCGTTGTCCCTCGAGTTGGGACCCGAAGCGACGGTGCAGAGGACGTGATCAAAGGACGCATCGGGCGCAAAGTACTTTTGCATGCAGTACTTTTGCTCCGAGGCGTTCCTCGCGGCGACGAGACCCTTGACCACGCCGCGAATCTCTTGGACCGGATCCTCCATCTTGAAGATATCGATTAAGCTGAAAGTTTCGAGGTAGTTTTTGTAGGTAGTGGGGTCGAAGCCAACAGCAAGGAATGTCGGCAAATTGCGATGGTGGTGAGAAGTGCGAAAGCAAAGTGACAGCTGCAAGCGGCTCTGCAGAATGTCGCAATGCAGCCGCACGTGCAGCTCCTCCACTTTGACTCGGCTTCTCCGCCGCCTTTGTGGCCAAGACCCGCTAAAATCCCACCAGCTCAAATCTGCTGTACTCGAATCACGCGCAAAATCACTGCAGTGGAAGATGCTCGCTTTCCAACAGCAAAGGTGAGATGTAAATTTACAGTACCATGACGATGACGATGAGGATGTCGATGTGTTAAGTGGCTCGACCGACCTAATTGTACAAGAGATGCGACGTATGCGAGAGACTGCCCGTAAAAGAAAGAGGAATGCATGCAGAAAGACAGAGTCTATGAGAGAGAATGAGGTACGCCTGGTGTTAAGGGCAAGGCGTCGTGCCTGGGTATGCAAGTGCGGTAGACTTGAAAGAGTCGTGCCTGGTGTTAAGAGCAAGGCACCGTGCCGAGTGGGTATGTGATGGATCAATGTGCCTGGTGTTAAGGGCAAGGCACCGTGCCGGGGTATGAGCAAAACTGAAAACGGAACGGAAGAGAAGGGGAGACGGACGGATGCGAGAGGTGTGCCTGGTGTTAAGGGCAAGGCACCATGCCTTGGGCGTCTGCTTCGGGGAAAAGAAACGAGTGAGGATGGGCCTCTACGATCGACGGAGGCCGAGACGGTGCATGAGCTCATCCCACACGAGCGCCTTCTCGGCCGCCGCGCCGCCGGTCATGATATCACCGTTTTCGAGAGCACGGCGGATGAGGTACGGGAGGGTGAGCTCGAGCGGGCCGTATGGGATGTACTTGAGCACCATGTGTGGGCCGACGCCGCCAGAGGCAGGGTCGAAGGCGGCCTGGATGCGTGCGGTGAGCACCGAGGCCATGCCGTACAGCTGGGCAAAGAAGATGCGCCCGCGAATCGACTCTTGCAGCTGGAGGTCCACGAGCGGAACCTGGCGCAACAGCTGCGCCTCGTCTGCAATCGGGGAGGCATCGCTTGTGGCCTTCCAGAGCGCAGGGGCGGGCTTGGCCATGCCGAGGCGAACCATCTCACGAATCACCTTGAGCGACGACTGGGTGTTGTGACTGGCAAAGACGACTGCGAGGCTAGGCTGGGTGCCCTTCTTTGCGCTGCGTACGAGGTCGTCATGGATCTCCTGCACAAGACGGATGGCACAACCATCGTAGCAACGATCAGTGAGGTCCTTGTTGGGCCACACGGGGCTACCCCAGCCCTCGTAGGCAGGAGCGTCGGCGCCCTTGCCGGGGACGGGAGGCGCGTCGACGATCTTGTCGGACCAGATGCGATTCTCGATGTCGACGTAGGCGCCGCGCACGAGCTTGACGCCGAGCGTGTATCCGTTAAGTTTGGCACGCTCAAACGAGGCGGCAAGATGAGAGGGTGTTCGGCGGAGATAGGCCTGGAAGGTGTTGTAGACGAGCGGGCCGGAGACGCTGCCCTGGGGCTCTGCTTCGCCACGCTTGGCGTTGGTGGAGGCAGCCGGTCCGGGACGGTTGTACTCGGCAGCGATGGCCTCGTACATGGCGTCGATGGCGGGCTGGTACCAGCTGTATTCGGCGTCGATGGCGAGGCGGACGTTGCCGTGCTGCTTGGCGCGCTCGGTGATCTCGCGGAGCGCCTGCCAGAGTTCGCGAAGCGCCTCGACGTCCTTGGGCGGGAGCGCGGCGACGGGGATGGCGAGGCCACCACAAGGGCCCATGCCGTTGATGGAGAGCGGCGGGAGGGGCTCGGGAGGCGCGCTGAACCATTCGCGGGGCACGATGGCAGCCGATGCGCGTTCGAGCACGGAAGAGTCGTAGAGAAGGCCGGAGAGCTTGATGGCGACAAAGGTGCTGCCGGAGCGATCGGGACGCGAGGCGAGCTCGGCGAGTTCGGCCGTGTCGGCAGCTCCATGGTCGGCGGGAAGCGTGGCAAGGCGAGCGGAGACGTCGATGCTGTGCAGGAGTTCGTCGACAAAGGGACGGTGTACGGCGGGCTTGGCGGTGGCTTTGGCGTCAGTGTCGGACGAGGAGGATGCCGGTTTGCCGTTGTGGGTGACCTCGACGGAGAAGTTGAGCATGGCTCCGAGGTTGTTGCGCGAGAGGGACGACAGCAAAGGCAGTGAACCTTCGGCGGTGTCGTCGCTGATGAACTGGCGGAAGAAGGTGCGACGGATGATGTACTCTGTTGCGGTCCAGACGAAGGGGAGGCTGGTGTTTGAGCTCCACTCGATGAGGCTCGGGCCGACCTTGGCGAGAGAGGAGAAGGAGCAGAGGGTGAAGACGGCGTAATTGGTGAGGAGCATCGAGACCGGTTGGAAGCGGAGCGGGCGGTGCGGGCGATAGGATTCGTCCTCGCGCTGGACATCCTCGCGGTGCGCATCGGCAATGGATCTGACAGCGGCCGGAGTTTGAGCGTCGAGTCGGAGAGGCTCGGAGAACGACACGGTAGCGACGGCTACGACCGTGCCCGCCAGGACCAGGCGCAAGACGCGACGACCGGACTGGCTATGTGCGGAGTCGGAGCGAGCCGATCTTGTGGCTTGAGAGATGCATCGCCTGTTCGTGAAGGCGCCCGCGCTCGAGCGAGCCGGAGCAGCCAGCCTAGTCGAGGTGCTTGCGAAGATTGGGGTTGAGCGCCATGGTAGCGGAGATCGAGCCAGAGACGCGAGGCGATGCAGATGTGCCATCCCTCGTGATGGATCTTGGCAAGCTTTGATGAACACACGACGAGAATAGAAAGAGAAGCCGGGACGGAAGCGAGGGAACGAAGCAGGAGAGAAGGGGTGATGGTGATGATGGAGTCAACACAAGCTGGCCGTCGACGATGCAGCGAGGTGGGAGCGTGAGCGTATCGTTCGAGACGGACGGACAAAGAGCTGCCCGTTGCTTATCGGCGAGGAGCGCTTCTGTGATTGACTGACTCGGCCATCTGCTGCTGTGCTTTCTCATCATTTCCTTGCGAACAATGAAGTGGGGTCACGAGTCGTTTGGCTCTTCCGATAGGGTTTTTCTCGCGCTTCCCGAGATCGCGCCGAAGTTGAGCCGTGGCAGGAAACAGAAGCAGCAGCGAAAAAAAATGAGAAGTCTGGAGACTGCATGAGTCGAACACGCGACCTTTCGCAATTTAGACGATGCTAAGCGAACGCTCTACCAACTGAGCTAAACCCCCGATGGAGAAGTGAAAAAGAACTGTCATCATATGGGGTTTAGCCTGAGCTGTGGTACCTGCAAAGTGTTGTGGCACGTGCCGTTAGCCGCGTCGCTAGCGATAGTTTTGCCAGCCCAATAGGAGGTCAAAGCTAATGTATGCCTGTCCCCCAACTGTGTCTGCATCGGCTGCTGATGCACCACCCCGACATAAGAAATCTACCGACAAGTTGAGCCGGCTGACAGCTACTCACGGATGTAGCCTAGAGGGACATTCGACACACTCGCAAAGCCTCGGCCTCTGGAGCGCGAACTGCAAAGAAAGGCGTGGCCGCTGCGCGTTCAAAATTAGGGTCCGAGTCAAAAAGGCGACTGCGCAGCGCCGAATTGCACTTTTCCAACCCGGAGCTCCGCCCTGCGAGCGCAGCGCTACGCCCCCCTGTCACGCTCGCCTCGCCTCGCCTCGCCTCTGACAATCGCGACCAAAGCAGCCCCCGAAAAAGGGCGTCGTGCATGCCTCCTTCCCCCCTCCTCCTCCTCACCCTCTCCGCTCTGGTTGGAGAGCCACTAGAACCTCGCCATCGCCCCAGACAAGTCAATGTACATGCCTTGACGACCGCCCCGGACATCTCCACCTTCACGACCACAATCACGCATCCATTGGACCGCCTCCTAATCACATCCATCCTTCTACGACGACCGCGTCGTCTTGGTCAGCTGCCACATTGCACAGCATGCTGACCACGCTGTCGTCCCTCTGGACAGGCGCCGCTGTCGAGGGCCACCTCCACGACGATCCCAGCTGCCACGTACAGCACGATCCAGTCGCCGTCTACCTCTCCACTTTCCTCTGTGTGGGCCTCATCGTGTCGTACCTGCCACAGATCCTTCGCATCGTCCTCAACAAGTCCTCACAAGGTTTCTCGCCATGGTTCCTCCTCCTCGGCGCAACTTCCAGCGCATCCAGCTTCCTCAACGTCGTCGCGCTCCAGTGGGGCATCATCCGTTGCTGCCCGTCCGTGCCCGGTCTCGAGTGCACCGAGTCGCTCCTCGGCATCTTCCAGGTCGGTCTCCAGTGGCTCATGTTCGCCACCGTCTTCGTCCTCTTCCTCATCTACTACCCTGCCGACCAGCGCTACGAGCGTGCCATCGCACTGCCCCAGCGCGACCAGAACGACCACCGCGTACGTGCCCGCGCCCGCAAAGCTGCCCGCACTGCCGCCAACGGCCGTGGCAGCCAAGCCCGTGCCACCGATAGCACGCGTCTGTTGGCAGCTCCCGCAAAGTCGTCGCGCTCCCTCGTGGGCGCTTCTACCGACGACACCTCGTCCGTCGGCTCGGGCAACTCGGATCTCGACTCGGTCGACAGTCACATCGCCCAGAACTACGGCGCAACTTCCGCCCAGGTCAACCCCGACGACACCTCCTCCGACGAAGCTCAGGACGATGAAGACCTGGACACAGAGTCGCAGCTGCTGCTTCCCGACCACGACGCCGATGCGCACCATCGAGACGTGAGCAGCAGCGCCTTTTCGCGTCTTGTACCTACGTTCTGGCCCATGTGGAAGGCACCCAACGGCAGCAGCAGCACCAACGACGCCGCTCGACCATCGACGCGCTCGTCCCAGTCCGGCACCCGCGCCTCCAACCTTCCCCGCGACATGCAGAGGATCGCGCGCGAGAGGCGAGCCAAAGTCGGCCAGCGAAAGCTTCGCACGCGCAAGCGACGCACCGAAGAATGGAGCCTCGCGCTCGCACTCGCCTGGGTGGTGCTGCTCCACTTTATCTTCATCAGTGCCATCACCCTGCTCCTCGTCAGCTCGCTCCCGGCAAAGTCGTTCCCGCCTCCCGAGGAATCGTCCGTGCTCGGAAGCTGGAGCACCGCCGTCACTGGTCTCGCCACCACCGCGCTTAGCCGGCCATCTTCGCGCCTGCTCGTCTCGCGCTGGGCCGCCTTCCTCGGCGGCTCGGCCACGCTCTTGGCCGCGGGTCAGTACGTGCCCCAGATCATGCACACGGCGCGGTCCAAGCTGGTGGGCAGCCTGAGCATCCCAATGATGTGCCTCCAGGTGCCTGGCAGTGCCATCTTTGTCTACTCGCTCGCGCTCCAGCCCGGCACCGACTGGTCGTCTCTCGCTGCCTACGTGCTCACGGGCGTGCTGCAGCTCGTACTGCTCGTGCTCTGCATCGCATGGCGCTTCCGCCAACGACGCGCGGGCATCGACGACTACGGTCGGCCCCTCGCCCCCGTCTCGCTCTGAGGCCGTGGCGCACGCATCCACAGGGAGGGCAAAGGACTGTTTGTACATTACTGCACCGACTGAAGCGTTTGCGCATTTGCAAAGAGTGGGTTCGAATCGGCATCCGTCCCGTGACCTGGCGTGCGCCTTCATTCAGCACCCCGCCATGGCTGCGCTTGATGAAGCCCATTGTCGGTCCGACTTCATTTCGTCCGTGCCGTGGGCTCAGACTCGAAGTAGGAGCAGGGCGCCGACGCCGAACCACGGCATGGAAAGAGCTGACGATCACGGAGTTCTTTACGCCCTCCATCACAAGCTCTGCTCGACACTCCCGCTTGTCACTTCCGACGTCCTTTTCGTCTCGTCAGCCGCCAAAATGGTCAAAGTGACGGCGACAAGGTGTTTGGTCACCTGGCTCTGTGCAGCTCTTGTTTCCTGCCACATGGTCGAAGCATACCCCGTCACACATGATCACGCCAAGCCCAACGAAGAGCGTGAGTATCCAGCATGAGACTCCGTCCATGTGCATTGACTGACCCGCGCTTGATCTCTCCAAACAGATGCATCCCTCACTCGACGCGGGGCTTATCAGGCAGTGACGCCGTTCGAGAACCGGAACAACATCGCGCGTGTGGTGCTGGGCTCCATTGTCGGCGTCGTCGGTCTTGGTCTGCTCGGTCTGCATCTGACCGAGCACGCGGCGTGCAAGGCCGTAGCTCGACAGGAGGCCACGATGCAGGCAACCTGGGACGAGCTTCACCCCGACAACTTCATCCCCAAGGGCGATCAAATGCGTCCCGTCAGCTTCGACTGCAGCTCAAAGTCGGTCAAACCACTCGGCATCCCAGCAGCCTATACTCATCCGGCGAATGATTACTGAACCACATGCACACGCCGTAGTGAGCGAGCATTCTGGCGCAGGTCGCCGCTGGGTCCATAACTTAGTTCTAGCCGCATCGCATGCAAGACAATCGCACACTCTTTTTCTTGTGTCCAGAGCGAATCGAATGCATATGTGAAGCAAGTTGCGAGAGGAATGACGGCGGCCATGTAGCGGTCCAGACCCTCGATGCTTGCTGTCGCTGGTAAATAGCCGTCAAAAGCCGGGATGTTGAGGGAGCCGTCGCGGGTAAAAGTTGGACCCCTTCTTTTGACAGAGAGACGAGACAAGAGGGCCATGGCGCCGAGCATGATTCCACTATCTCCGCATCTCCGCACAAAGTCAGCAACTTCACGTCAGAGCCCATCCGCATCGAACGTCCCTCCCGACTTCATCCTCGGGCTTCCCACTCCACTCGCCGCTGGATCAACCCTTTCCCGCGAGCAAGACTTGCCCTTGCCGACTTCCATCGCCAGAGCATCCGCCTACCGGCCAGCGCCGATCTTGCGCCGATCGGTCCCGACGCAACCCACATCTGGCTGATCGGAATCGTTTCCCCGGATAGCAGCCGATTTGTAGACGTCCCATCGTCTCGATCCATCCTCACCAACAACATCCCCGCATCGCGAGCTAGCCACACGACCGCGGAGCGATGGCGCCGTTGCGCCGCTGCGAACTAGCCCAACCATGAGCGACGCCTATCCTGCTGCGCCCCTGCCGTCTGGCGCCGACTCGCCAGCGTCCAAATCCGCACAGGACGCCGAGGCTGCTGCTGCCGCTGCCAAAAAGGACTTCCAGCGCTCGTTCAAGGCGTGCGATGGATGTCGCACCAAGAAGGTCAAGTGCGAGCTCGGCGACCTTGCGGCGCCGTCCGAGCCGCCATGTGCGCGATGCAAGCGCGAGATGCGCCCGTGTGTCTTCACCATGTCGACGCGCGGCCGCGGTCCCAAGGCTCGCTCTTCGCGCTCCCACGCCTTTGGCGCCCATCACCTGGCCAAGAACCCGCGCACGTCGTCGGCAAGCATGATGGACGACGACGACGAGCACGAATCGGCAGCCTCCGCGATCGACGCACTTGCGGGCGCCGCTCTCGCTGCCCTGCCCGCCACGAATCCGCGCATCCATTCGGCCCGTCACGACGTGCCCGTCTCGGCGCTCGATCCTCTGGACGCGCCAAGCATCGGCATGATCTACGGACTCAACCGCCACGACGATGCGCGCGTCGGCGCCAAACGCCGCAAGATGTCCAGCAATCTCACGCCCGGCGAGGGCGATGCCGCAACTGCGCCCAGCGGTGACGATGCCGGCTCGGATGAGCAGCCCGACCCATCAAGCCGGCTAGCGAGCCCAACGCCAGCAGGCGGATCCGACGCAGAGTCGACCGGCCTCATCTCCAGGCTCGACTCGCTGCAGCAGTACGCCGAAGTGGGTCTGCAACACAGCAAGGACGCGCTCAGGGTGCTCGCTGGTGTGGCCGTCGATTCGAGGGAAGCCAACGACGATCCCGACGCACGCAGAGATGATAGAGACGGCCAAGTGCAGGCCGAAGCCGTCGACGCTGCTACCGCAGAAGACAGCGCCAACCGGCAATCGTCCGACCGCCCCGCGTCCTCGCATATGGACGGCAACTCGACGCATCCGCCATCTGGTCACCGCGCGCAGTTGAGCTCGGCACAAAAGTCGGCCGCAGCTCTCCAGTCTCGCCCGGTGACGCCGCCGCCACTCAAGCATACGTATGGATGGAGCAAGTTCGAGCCGGTGCGGCTCAAACTCATCAAGCGGAGCGAAGCCAAGTACTTCCTCAACTTTTTCATCCGCCAGATGCATTCGTTTGCTCCGCACTGCGCTCCGCACCTGCTCGACAAGTCGCCCGAAGCGCTGTCAGAGCTTGTCTACCGCGAGCCCATTCTGCTGGGCGCCATGCTCTCGGTGGCTTCGCGGTACGATGTGGCCAACCACAACGCGCACGTCACCGCCGTCGACACGTTCCACCGCAAGATCTCCAAGTGGACGCAGGAGAAGATCAGCCGCTCCTTCTTCCTGCCCGCCTCGCACACCATCGGCACCATCGAGGCGCTTCTCATCCTGAGCGAGTGGGCCACGCTCGACCTGCACGACCGACGCACGTCACCCGAAGCCAGCTCCGACTCCGACACGTCCGACAGCGATGGCGCGAACGAGAGCCAGTCCGACTCGGACGTGGACGGTGCGGCTACGGCGGCTGACGACGCGTCGGCTGCCAGCCCGGCGACGATCGCGGCGACGGGCGATGATCTTCGATCCGAGCACGAGGGACAGATCCCCCGGCCCGGTCGACGCAAACGCGCCAAAGCAAGGGGAGCCCACAAGCCGCGGCAGGCCGACATGCGCGAGTCGGAAAAGTTTGACGATACCGCGTGGATGCTCACGGGCACGGCGCTGCGACTGGCCGAGCGCCTGGATCTGCACAATGACACGACGTACAGCGGTGTATCGAGTCGCAACGGCGCCTCGCGCAGGAACGCTGAGCGGCGCATGCGCGTATGGATGTCGAGTGTTCATGCCGACTGCCACCTGTCGGTGCGACTGGGGCGGAGGATATCGAGCCCGGGACTCGCAGCGCCATTCATGAATCTGGTGCGCGACCGCACGCATCCCTTCCTGCTCAATGCCGACATCAGCAACAGCGGCGAGGTGGGCTTCCCGTCTGGCTCGAATCGCGCGTGGATCGCGTTCCGGGCGCACGCCGAGCTGCTGCAGATCGTCTTCCGCACGTGCGAGAATCTGTATCGCTCGAAGGCAGTGACGGAGCGGCTGCTGGAGGACGAAGACTTTGTTCCTGCGCTCAAGTCGATCCGCGACGATCTGGACAACTGGGCCAACTGGACGCAGCCGCGCATCGAGCCGACGCGCGACATGACTTCGCTGCGCATCCGGGTCGAGTACCACTATGCGCGGCTGTACGCCAACGGCATCGCGCTCGACTCGGTCAAGCGCAGCCTGCGCACGCTCGCCAAGCATCGACAATATCGAGCCTCGGAGGCTGCCGAGATTGGCTCCAAGGGCCGTCTGGGCAAAGCGGGAGCCAGTGCAGCTGCTTCGGCGTCGGCGGCAGCGTCGTACACGGTGAGCTTCTCGACGCATCCCGCCTATCCTTTTGTGCGAGAAGCGCTGGCCGCAGCGCAGAGTCTCATCCGTATCCTCACGGTGGAGCTCGAGACGATGATGTGCGCACCGGCGCGATGGTTCCTGCTGCTGGTGATGGCGGCAGTGTTTTGTGTCAAGGCGACGGCGGTTTCGGACGTGATCCTGCCGCTCAAGCGATGCGCGCAGTCGCTGCAACAGGTCATCACGGCGCTCGAGCGCGCTGCACCGGACGGAGTGCATCTGGCGAACCGCTACTCGATGTACCTGCGCCAATTGGCCAAGCAGCTCGTGCTGACGGATGCCAAGACGCGGTCGCACTCGTCGAGCCAGGCGCGCAACAAGTCGCGCACCAGGAGCACGTCGCAGTACGTTCAGACGGGCAATGCTGCAAGTCCGGCCTCGGGCAGCGATGCGACTATGCAGACGCGTCCAAGTGCAGCGAGCTTGTATTCCGATCATGGCGGCGCTGCATCTCAGATGGGCTCGGCTGGGACGCGCGTGCCGGAGCACAGCATGCGTTCGCATGGAGTCGGGGCCGAATCGAGCGCTGCGGTGGCTACTAATAGCGGAGCCGCAGCGCCGGCTGCTGCTGCGGACGCGTATCCATTTGCGCGCCCGTCGGGGGCCCAGCACGCTCAAGCGCAGGCGAGCCACACTGGTTCGTGGGGCAGTACGGCCGAGACTGGATGGGGTGTTGCGCTGCAACCGTCTACCCAGGCGACGACGGGGGGAAGTGGATCGGGCTGGTGGAGCACGGCCGACATTCTGGCGGGCGAGGTGGATCCGCAGCTGTTCCTCAAGTGGCTCGACGACCAGACGTCGACGCTGGCGCCGCCCACGTCGCACTACCCGCTGTCGTCATGGGCGAGTGAGGGCGAGCAGAACCAGACGCAGCCATCGCCGTCGGGGGCGCATGGCGCCCAGCGCGGATATGCGGGCTCGATCAGCGGAGCGTCGGCAGTGGACGCGGCTGCACGCACCATGAACCCGTCGCCCTCGTCGGTGGCAAGTCCGGCAGGCATGCCGATGGGATCTTCGCACGCCGCCGGTGCAGGCCTGATGGCACGACCCATGGGAGTCATGCGAGCGCCCACCAGCCCTGCCAAGGGCGACACCGAGGATCTCTTGACGAAAATGTGGCTCGACGACGCACTGACGGACTTGGCGGCAGCGGGGCTCGACATGCCCTTCCTGTAGATGCAACTTTCGGAAAGTCAGGAATGCAAATTGTGACATTATTAGGAAGAATCAGTCTCACTCGGAGACTAATCGACTGCATGTGAGTGTAGAAAGACGGCGGGTGATAGGCACGTGTGACGAGCCAGGGTCTGGTACATTGCAGGCACGCCTGAACCGTCGGCGGAGCGGCGGACGCGAACTCCTTCCGTGTTTGGATCAGCCGGGCTTGCAAAGTGGGATTGGAGACGCTCGCGATGGCGACGTGGCAACAATCTATGCGTGAGGGGTTCGGAAGATGCGAGCTCGGCAAAACGGCAGCAAGTACGTTATCGCCGAGTCGACCAGAGACAAAGGTGAAGGGAGGGGCTTGCTAATGGGCATTCCGCGGAGACGATGGT
Organism: Moesziomyces antarcticus; assembly: GCF_000747765.1. NCBI lineage: Eukaryota > Fungi > Basidiomycota > Ustilaginomycetes > Ustilaginales > Ustilaginaceae > Moesziomyces > Moesziomyces antarcticus. Next base: position 2,304,251 of record NW_014639009.1, on the reverse strand, counting down.
AGCGGCCAGCGTGAGCTGCGTCTGCACCAACGCGGTGAATGGGAAATTGGCAGGTAAGTTAGGTTCGCGCAACGCGTGAGGATGGTTGACTGTCAGCAATCCTGACATGACCATCTCGCGTGGACTGGTGCGGCGTCCAAAGCGAAAAAGCGTCGCGCAGGTTCGAGCTCCGACGGGACGACACTTTTTTGCGCCGGCGCACCTTGGCCTTGGCAATGCTCTGCGCCGATCATCTCATCCACGCAGGAACAGAACAGAACATGCTAGCTGGCTCGTGGCTGAGCGTAGATGACGAATGACGCATCGACTTTGGCGCGTGGCGGTGGTCGGCCAATGGGAGAGTCTTGCGAGCAGAACGCAAACCGAACGACGGCGAAACCCAGGGCGGGAAGCACCGCCGGAGGGATCTGCATTGCCAGGGCGGGAGAGATGCAGGGAAGGCAGCAGCCGGCCAGATCTGCCGCCCTGACGCCCTGTCGCCCTGTCGCCCAACCTGGCAAGTCAGAACTCATGACCAAGACGGATTGGCTTTTGATGCGCGCCGGCGCGGCTTTGCAATTTCCGGAGTGCAGGTGGGCTGTGAAATTTCATGTCGAGCCCTTTAGCGCGTCACCGAGCTGTCGGCAAGCAAAGCTAACTTAACCGACGCATGCCGGCTTTGGTCTGCTTCGCACTGTTCTCGTCGCCGCTTTTCCTGACGTTTGCGCAAGGCCCTTCCCCTCAGCCTCCTGGCCAGCTTCTGCTCATCGCGCAAGGCCCCTTCGCTCATGTCCGCGGACGTGCCGACTGCCTCCCTTGTCATTGCCCATGACCTTTCGAGTGGGCTCTTGTAGCCTCGCGAACCAATCTCTGCTCCGTATACCTGTGGCCAGCAGTCACAGGCCTCCTTGCGCCATCACACGTTGCCGCACTGCGCCAGCTCGACGATCGCAATAAAAGTCCCACGCCCTCCGTCCCGGCCTTTCTATCGTCCCCTCTCCATCCATTCGACGTCTGTCCCAAGCTTCTCTGTGACCGTCCTTCATTCGAAGATCGACATCAGGTCGACCAGCATAAAGCAACAGACAATGTCCTCTCCCGTAGACTCCGTGGCGGACCCGGACCAGTACACGCTCCGCAAGACTCCCTTCCGACTTCACGTTACGCCGTTCGGCGAGATCCTCAACAAAAAGTACGACGGTGCCGGCACCAAGGATGACCCCTATCTGGTAGAGTGGCTGCCTAGCGACGCCGAGAATCCGCAAAACTGGCCCGCCTACTACAAATGGCTGCTCACCATCCAGGTCGCCATCGCCACCCTCTCGGTCGCGTTAGCCTCGAGTGCCTACTCGGGGGCTGTCGAATCCTTGCAGGCGCAGTTCCATCCGTCCAAACAGATCATCCTCACCCTCGGCGTTTCGCTCTTTGTGCTCGGCTTCGCCTTCGGCCCCCTCTTTTGGGCACCCTTCTCCGAGGTCGTCGGTCGTCGAAACCTCTTGATCTTCACCTATGCCGTCTTCACCATGTGGCAGGCCGTCTCGATCGCCTCGCCCAACATCGAATCGCTCATCGTCTTCCGCTTCCTTTCGGGCTTCTTTGGTTCTAGCCCGCTCGTCAACACCGGCGGTACGCTCGCCGACATGTTCAACGCGAACCAGCGTGGCCTCGCCATGGCCATCTTTGCCAGCGCGCCCTTCCTCGGCCCCGCGCTCGGCCCCATCACCGGCGGCTTCCTCGGCGAGTCGGCCGGCTGGAAGTGGGTCATCGGCTTCCTCGCCATCTTCGCTGCGATCATCACCGTCCTGGGTGCCATCTCCATGCCCGAGACCTACGCTCCCGTTCTCCTACGATGGCGCGCCCGGAAGCTCAGCGAGGTCACCGGTCGCCACTACATCTGCAAGCTCGACAAGGGTCGCGACCTTCGCCTCAAGACCCAGTTCAAGGTGGCCCTTAGCCGTCCCTGGCTCTTGCTCTTCTACGAGCCCATCGTTAGCCTGTTAAGTTTGTACATTGCGGTCATATACGGTGTGCTCTACGGACTCTTCGCCGCTTTCCCCATTGTCTTCCAAAAAGGCCGAGGATGGAGCCCAGGCATCGGCGGACTCGCTTTCCTTGGTGTCTTGGTCGGTATGCTCATCGCGCTCGCCTATATCATCTTTTTCGAGAACCCGAGGTACATCCGGATCGCGAACAAATTCGGTGGAATTGCCCCACCCGAAACCCGACTCGTCCCCGCCATGATTGGCGCCGTGGCCATTGTAATTGGTCTCGCCATCTTTGCCGCCACTGACAGCCCAGACCTCCCGTGGATCGCGCCCATCATCGGCGGCGGTCCGTTCGGTCTCGGCATGGTTCTCATCTTCTTGTCGACCATGTCCTATCTCACCGACGCCTATCTGATCTACGCCGCCTCGGTACTCGCATCCAACAGCGTGATCCGTTCGCTGTTCGGCTTCGCCTTCCCGCTCTTCACCTCGGACATGTACCAGATCGGCGGAAAGAACGGCATCCACTGGGGTCCGGCTATCGCGGGCCTGCTCGCGCTGATCTGCCTGCCCTTCCCCTTCATCTTCTACAAGTACGGCGCGCACATCCGCGAGCGCTGCAAGTACGCCTCGGAGGCCAAGCAGATGCTCGAGCAGATGCAGTCTTCGTCCAAGGCCAAGCAGCCCGCCCAGGCTGTCAAGCACGACGACGTCGACCTCGAGGGCGGCGAGAAGACGGCGCGCACCGACAGCAACTCGGACAGCGCCAAGGCGGCCACCACCACCCGCCCCAGCCTCGAGGTGGACCCCAGCACCCAGGCGCATACCCCGGACAACGAGTCGCACTCGGGCTCCGAAAGTTCGCATCACGGCACGCGCTGAGCTGCCACTCCATCACGCATTCACCACAAAACACAGCATCCCCTCATGCCCATTTCACGCACGTAGAAGCTCATACCTGTACTCTAAGCATCGTACCATCAATTTTGCACGCATCTAACAAAAATCGAAGGCGGCGTGTTGCACAGGCTGAAGTATAGCCTAATGAGGGGCGAGCGGCAACCGCGAGTAAGGTCGGGTCCAACGCAGTCCACGTCTGCTGTGACGGCACAGCATCGATATCGAGGTGGCTTTGGCGTAATGCAGCGCGCACCCCGTCTCAAGCAGCGCATAGTGGAGCTGCTTCTGGTGCTGTACGCCATCACAGACAGTGACTGGACAGCGGTCGGCAGTCGGCGCAATTCAGCTTTTTGATAGGTGACTTGCAGCGGTGGGTGGGGTGATTAAATGATTTGGTCAGCGGGGCGGTTCGGGAGGCAAAAGTGGAGAAGCTGACTTCCGAGAGCCGGCCAAAGCGGATAGGCCATAAATTTAGAGAACGGTTCGGTGACATGCATATCTCCTTCCAAACCCACACCTTAGCTTTCTCGACATAAGCTCACACGATGATGATTCGAAGCGTTGCTGGTGCTCTACGACGCAGTGTTGCCGCGCCCTTGGCGCAGCCCGTTCGCATGCCGCGGGTGGGCGCGGTGCGAGCACTGTCGACGTCGTACCCGCTGCTGTCGTCATCGCGACCTGATGTGCCTAACCCTTCGCAGACGGATCAAGGCAGTACCGGCCCAGGACAGTCGCAGCCTGCTTCGGGACCCTCGGGCACGGTTCCGGACCGCACACTCTCCGATCCGTACCCGCTGCCGTTTTCGCCGGACATTGTGGACCTCAACAACGCCGATTCGGGTCCCGAGTCCGGACCCCAGTCCAAGTGGGCGGGCGTCAACCTGGCTTCCGACCGTCAGACTCTCGACGATGTCGATGCCCCCATGCGCGTTCCCGGTAGAGAGGCCGAGGACAGGACCACAAAGATCGCTCGGCTTGTGTACCAGTGTCGCAAACGTGGTACGCTCGAGACCGATCTGTTGCTTTCGACGTTTGCCAAGAAGGAGCTCAAGAACTTGCCCAATGAGGAACTCGACGAATTCGACCGCGTAAGTTGCATTCAAATCCACTTCACCCCATACCGCTTCGCTACTAGAGCCCGACCGAGTGCTGACCACATTCGTCATGCCTGGGGTTGCATCGCATCACAGCTACTCGACGAGCCAGACTGGGACATCTTCTATTGGTGCACGCTGCGCAAGCCCATCCCCGAGCGCTGGCACGACTCCTTCCACACCGAGGGCAAGCTCGGCCACCGACTCATCCAACACACAAAGAACGAGGAAAAGGCCGTACGCTGGATGCCCGAACTCTAAGCATGTCACACATACACTCGCCTCTTCTGCCGAATGCATTGGAATTCATCACGTCACAGACAGAGCGTTCAAAGCCGACAAAGGTCGAGTGCGCAACAGACAGTGGACGAGAAGAGCATGTGTTTTTCGACATTGGCGCTCGGACAAAGTCTCGGCGTCATGGCCTGGTCTCTGCGGTTGGAAAAGGGTCGCGCTCGAGGTCGCGACAGGCGAGCGATTTGGTCGATTGGGGACGGGTCGATTGACTGCTGAGGTCGGAACCGGAGCGCGCACAAGAGCTGGGCTCGCGGTTGTTTTTGGGGGTGGGGTATCTTGCTGCTCAAGATGCCAACACGTGCGTGGCAGCATGGAGCAGGGTCGTGCAAAGTCGAAACGTTGTCAGGTCGATATCGCATCGCAATCACTTGGTGACGGGAGCGCTGTTTTGGTGCATCCTGCGCAGCGCACCGAGCGTGATCATCTTGTGACCCTTGCCCGCCGCAACGTCCTGTCGAAGCTGGCCAAGCGTTGCGTTCGACCTGTCGGATCCTGCGCGCGCCTCGTTGTCTGCGGTCTGGTCCGCACCGGTCTCAGCTGCATTGGCGTTGACCAGGGGAGCCTGGAGGAAGGGGTAGATCTTGAGTGCGTCGACGTTCCAGACGTTGCCCTGGACATACTCGTCCTGCATGACGCGGGCGCGGACATCCTCGATGCTCTCGCCCAGCACGACGAGCACGCTGCCGCCCATGTGGGGACCGGGCCCGACCTCCTGGTCGATCTGGTTAAAGTCCCTGCGGAGGAGGGCGCCGCCGAGCTCGATGCGTCCGACGCGCTTGCCGTTGCGCGCCTGCTCGAGGTGACGCTCTCGGACCTCGAATCGACGAGCATTGGCACCGGCATCGGCGTGGTCCTCGGCCACGACGAGGTACCGGTTGAGGCGCGGCTCAGTCAGGCGGTCGGCCCACGGACCTGCGACTTCGGATGGCCCGGCTGCCGCAGCAAGGCGCGCGACAGGAGCTGTGGAGAATCGTCGACCGGCAACAGCGACGCGCTGTCGCAGCACCGCGGATGCAGAGGAAGAGGCTACTGCGAGCGTCATTTTTGGCAATGGTGCGGATGATAGGTGGGAGAGTTTTGGGGGCGTTTTTGAGCATGAGAACGATGCGGGATATATACACTAGCTCGTGTGGCCACAAGCGCCAAGCGCGGTAATGTCCAAGGCTCCGACCAGCGCCGTGGCCAACTGTGAAAAGAAAGCCGACCACTTAACGAGATCACGTCGATGGAGGCAAAATCCGAGTGTGCGGAGGCCCGGAAGATTGGCTCAACGTCGAGAGAGAAAAGAAAAAAAAAGTTGGCCACGGAGCAGCTGTTGGCGAGTGGAAAGATGGCTACTGATTGGCGCACCCAGCTGACTGAGCGGGGTTGCAATGCGGCTCCACCGCTGCAGGTCGCCACACACGCGCTCGGGCCGTGCCTGTCGACGCACAGCTGCCACCATTGTGGGGCACGGCTACTCATCGCCCTGCCGAGGCGCGCTATTTTTTGTGATTGGCTCACGGCTGCCCCGAAGATAAGGTCATCGGCTCGGTCCGCCGTCTCCACACCCACACCATCGCCCCAAGAATCACGACATTTCCCACGCGCCTGCTTCCCGCCTGTCACATTCCCGACGGCCGAGGTCGAGTCGAAACGTGTTAGAGCCGGGCACAATCGTCACCTCGGTCCGTGGGCTGAAAGAAATATCGCCGAACCGACCTCCACACTCTCACTGTCATCTCCGCGGCGGTGTCCTCGCCGTGACTCTGGGATCCGTCCAGCTTCGCAGCTGTCATCAGCACACCTTGAGATGCGCAGCACTTCTAGATCAGTACGAGGCAGTGGAGGTCATGTGTATCGCCTTGCATTGAATTAAGCCAATGCGGAGTATGAACAACTAGCCGGTGTGATGAGTCTACATCTTAGCCGAGAGGTCAAGCGAGAGCGGGTCCTTGCCGTTCTTGATGTCCGAGAGCGAAGGCATGGCGCCGATGCGCAGCAGCTCGCTGCACTGCACCATGAGCGGGTCGACGCCCATGGTGGCCACAGCCACCACCTCGTCGCCCTTGGCGTAGTAAGCGGAAAACTTGAGCTCCTCGGGCTTGCCGTTGACGTGGACCGTGTCGAATTGCGGACCGCCACTGCCGCAGTAGCGCAGCTGTGAGCCGAGCGCCGACCAGAAGATGGCCACCTTGTCGTAATCGGTCTCAGTGCCGGCGAGCGTCTTCGCGACTGCGCGGCCCTGGTTGGAGGCGACGTTCCAGTGCTCAATGCGGCTGTGCGGCGAGGCGCGCGTAGGTGCTGCCGCGATATCGCCAATCGCAAAGATGTCGCGGTGACCCTCAACACGCAGCTTCGAGTCGACTGCGATGCCGCCGTCCTTCTCGAGCTGGAAGCCCGACTCCTTGAGGAAGTCGGTGACAGGCGCAACACCAACGCCGAGAATGACCACGTCGGCGGGCAGCGACTCCTCCTTGCCCTCGCTGTTCTTGATCACCACCGCCTTGGGGCCCGAGCCGCTCTCGCCGTCGATGCGCGAGACGCCAGCCTCCATGTAGAACTTGAGGCCGTTCTTGATCTGAGCCTTCATGAGACCGCCACCCACCTGCTCGCCAAGCACTCGCTCGAACGGCACCTTTTCCATGCCGACCACCGAGACGTTGGCGCGCTTGGTCAGTGCGATCGCCGCCTCCATGCCGATGAAGCTCGATCCGATCACGACGACGTTCTTCTTGTTGGACGCCTCGCCGTCCTCGTTGCCAACCGCCTCGTTGATCGCCTTGGTGTCGCTGATCTGCCTGAGCACCAGCACGTTGGGCAGGTCAGCGCCAGGGATAGGAATGCGCTTGGGCGTGCCACCGGTAGCCAGCACCAGCTTCTCGTACTCGAGCTTGCGGCCGTTGTCGAGCGTCACCGACTTGGCTTTGGCATCGACGGCGGTGACGGTGGCGTTCTCGAGCTGGACGCCGAGCACGTTGTCGAGGTGCGCCTTGCTGCGCCAAGTCACCTTGTCGGCATCGGCAATGAGCGCCTTGCTAAGCTTGGTACGGTCGATGATGGCCTGCTCGTTCGACACAATGGTGATGGCGCCTTGGAAGCCGCTCTTTCGCAGCTCCTCGACGCAGTTGATGGCTCCGGCACCGCCACCGACCACGACGACACCCTTGCCCTTGGCGATGCTCTTCACACCACCCTTGCAGCTGGGGGCTACGCCGGGCTTGCCCTTGAGCTTCTCCGGGTCGGCCGTGACAAAGAGATCGTCGCCCTCGACCTCGAGCTTGAGGCTGAGCAGGCTGTCGAGCGCAGGTGCGTCCTCGATCTCGCCATTCTTGGCGTGGAAGCAAGCGCCGTGCCAGGGGCAGATGATGCGGCCGTCGCCTGTCAGCACACCGTTGGCCAGCGGAGCACCGTAGTGGGTGCACTTGGACGACGTCGCGTGCAGCTGGCCCTTGACGTTGGACACGAGCACTTTGACGGCGTCGTCGCCCTCACCGGCAAACGTGAACTCCTTCATCTTGCCCTGCGCCACCTCCTTGGCGCTGCCGACACGGACGCGTTGCTCCGACATTTTGAAGATGGATGACGTGAAGGTAGCCTTGGGCGTAAACGTGCGAGGAAGAGCGGAGAGCAAAGGTCGAGCTGCGGATACCAACAGAGCAGGCTGGCGAAGCAGAAGCATCAAAAGGCGAAGCTAGGTCGGGACGATGGCGCGTTATCGTCGAGTGTATATGTTGGAGATGAAGGAGGGCACGGACAGAGCGGGCAGGCAGACATACATAACCCTCCGGAGACGCTGACCCGCTGCTGAACCCTGCGTGGGCTGCTCGTGTAATCCGGCGCTGCGGTGGGGATCGCCAGCAACCAAGCCTCGCATCGACACCGACTCGACTATGCTCTCGAGCGCTCGATTCACCACGCCTCGAACACAGGTTTGGAGCAGCCTTCTGCGGCGCGCGTTCTACACAGGCCGTGCGAGCGGACAGGCTCACTCATCCCCCCATCACACCCGTTTCCAGCTGTTGTGAGCATTCAGAAAGACTTGCGTTCCTCCACATGGCAGCTCTGTGCTGCAGCTGCCGTTTTGCTTCGCTCCGATGCACACACTGCCAACGTGCCGGCTTTGCAGCAAGCATCGCCTCGCCATGCTGATCCATCTGTCATGCACAGTCTGCCGCGCCTGCGTCACAAGCCTCTGACCAATCGTCGGGCGCAGATTTCCATTCCATGTCGAATCGATCTAACACAACGACTAAGAGTGACAAGGCCTAACAAGCATAAATCGATTTTTTGCGTCCCACGGCGCTCGGGTTGGGATTTGGCCGAAGCGGAACTGGCGCAACCTTGTGCCTCTCGGACCCTGAAGCATGAACGCTTTGTCCCCCACACTGTTGCTTTGTCGGAGAACAAAGGCTGCGCTTCTTCTCCGCATCCTTGGCATCTCCTCCCCAAGCTTATAAATAATATAAGTACGTGGACACTGTTCTCCCCCATCACGTACTGTCACCATCACTCTGCCTTCTACACTGCCACGTCACGTCGTTCCTACTTCGCACGCAACATGACGATCCAGCATCCCGCCGAGATTGTGCACCTTGCCTCGTCGCTCCTCGCCGAGGTCGGGAGGCACTCGACGGTAGACATCGACAATAATCAAGCCTCGGTGGGGCTGCAACACAACCTTGCACGCCGTCGCATGCACGAGCTCGTAAAAGAGGAGGGCAAGCAGGGAGTTGAGGCGCAGCAGCAGGTGCTCAGCGAGCTCGAGTCGCTCTTCACCGACATGACGTCGAACCAGATCATCGTCGCTGGTACATTCAAGGAGCTCGCCGCGAGCGAACCCGGTCAGGCTCAGAAGCTGCTGCAGACGTGCGTTTCCACCACCAAGCAGATCATCGCGGGCACGTACGATGGTCAGCAGCTCGACAGCGCCATGCTCGACCGTCTCTCGGTCGGCGCTGGTGGCTTGACCGCCTCCGAGAGCGAAGAAGAGCGACTGCAGCAACTGGCTTCGGATGTGCTCACTGTGCACTTTGGCCTGCTCATGCTGCCAAACTTGGTGGCCACGGGCAATCTGCATGCGCAGACCATGACGTCCAAGGCGTACGACCTGCAAGCTACGGTGCGACATGCGCGACGATTCGTAGCGCTGTACGAGCTCATGTCGGGTGGCAAGGTGGACAGCGAACGCGTGTGCATCAAGATCCCCACCACGGTGCCGGGGCTGCAGGCCATGCGCTACCTGTCCTCGGGCGGCAAGCTGGACGAGTTTGGCGTCGGCGGACCGCTGCCGGAGGGACGCATCCAGGTGCTGGCCACCACGATCTTTGCTGTGGAGCAGGGTCTGGCGGCAGCCCAGGCGGCGGGAGCACTGTACACCGCGCCGTACATCAACGCGCTGGCGGCACACTTCTTTGGCGCCGAGAATCCGTCTGCAGAGAAGCGTGCCGAGGCGATCGATACGGGCAGCCGTTCGGTGGACGAAACCATCGTTCCGCTCCAGCGATGTCTGCTGCGGCTGCGAGCTGACCATGCCGACATCAAGACTCAGGTGATGGCCGCGTCGTTCCTCAGCATCGATGAGGCAGTCGCGCTGTGCGGGCTCGACCACATGACGCTCGGTGCCGGCATCCTCGAGGGCCTGGCCAAGACCGAGGTGACTGCCGCATACGCAGCTGCAACGCAGCAGGCGCGCAGCATGTTCGTCGCTGCGCCCGACGCCGAGCTCGAGCAGTACGGAGCGGTGCTCGCCGCCCAAGAGGCGGGCCAGCTCGGATGCGGTGGCTGGCTGCACCCGGACTCGCGCTCACTCGCGCGTCTCAATGCCGCGCTCACCGAGGACGACAGGTGCCGCTTCATGCTCGCCGACGCCCTCGCACGCTTCACCACCTCCGAGATCGAGTTGCGCAACCTCTTCTAGGCAGCGTCGGGATCGTTGTGTTTAGGGGTATCATGTAAAGGATTCGTGCGAATGAAAAGTCACATCTACCAGAAGCCATCGTCGCCTTTGAGTGTGCGCATCCAGAAGCCATCTTTCTTCTTCTCCTGCTGTCTGCCTTCGGCCTGCAGGACCGGTGCGCCTCCTGGCCCGGCGGCTGCTGCGGTTGCAGACCCGATGCCCATGGCGACCGAGTTTCCCGGGGTAGGGTTGAGCCTGGCTGCGTCCTCGGTGTCGTCGAGTGCATCGTCCGCGGTGCTGGAGGCGGGAACGGGGTCTGCGCCGTCCTGGTTGCCTATGGCGATGGTCTTGCCGGTCTCGTCGACGAGGGCAAAGGGGACGGTGGTGTCGGTTTCGATGACGAGCAGTCCGTCTGCCATTGAGGCCTTGGGCCCGCCCGTGATGCGGATGGTGCGGTCGCGGTCGATGTACCATCCTGATGAGCTGAGCACACTGCCCTGCAGCAGCTTCTGCAGCGCCGACTTGGAAGCCGTTGCCGCCTTGTCCTTGAGCTGCTGCTCGACAGGCTTGGTCTTTCCATTCGCGCCCTTGGCACCTGCGAGTGCACCGCCTCCAATGCCCACGATCTGTCCGACCTTTGCCACCGTCTGTCCCTTGGACGCGTACTTGAGCAGCCGCTTCACCGTGGGTGTGTGCGTTGCCACGGTCGCCGAGACGCGCGCTGCCACCGCCGAGATGGCTGCCGCCGTGCCGCCTGCTGCCGCGCTGGCGCCTGCAAAGTAGATCGCACCCGCACCGAGCGAGAGCGCACCGATCGTTACAGCAGCGATGGGCGCATAGGTCTGGAATTTGTCGTAGCCATTGTCGCCACGGTCGATGCGCGCCTGGATGGTGAACCAGACACGACCGGTATGCATGGTGGCACGGCCACCGTTGGGCTGCACCGAGTTGGCATAGTGCAGCGGCGACACCTGCTTGAGGCAGATGTTGAGCGGCACCTGCGTGTCGTTGATGATCGTCACGTTGGGCATGGCTGCATGGACTGGATGGTTGAGATGGTGGCAACGACGCAGGGTGTGGGACGCCAGTTGGCTCGGTTGGGCATGCAGGATGCGAGCCCAGCTGCACAATGAGGCTGTGAGCCGTAGAATTCGTGTGGAGGTTCCGGATATATCTCAGGCCTCCTCGCCATGCACCAGTCTAACACCTTTCAATCGAGACCATTCTGGCGGCCCTCTCGACGTTGATGCGCTCGATGGCAGGTGATGCTAACAGCGACAACGATGCTTGATAGTGTACAGAGATGGATGCATAGGACGGTACAGAGTCAGCCGAGGACGTTTGCGTCGGCCTTCTTCTTCTTCTTGCTGTTCTTTTGGAAGGCTCTCCAGTCGGCGACGCGATGGTCGCGTGTCGATTCCCAGGCGGCGTCGTGCTCTGCCTTGCGCTTGCGCTCGGCAACGGCCTGCTCCTTTTTGCGCTGCGCCTCGCCCTCGGCCTGATGCTGGATGCGGATCGCCTTTCTTCTGCGCAGCTCGTCGTCCACCATGAGTTCCTTGGTGGCCTGGCGGACTCGTTCGTCCCAGCTCGGGCTGAGGTTGGCGAGGCGTGGGTCGTCGTAGGCGGTAGCAAAGGGCAGGTCGAGCTGCTTGAGCACCATCAGACGTGCGTCCATGACCGTCTCATCGAGCAGCTTGCGCTTGTCCTCGTCGAGAAGATGGCTGGAGGCCTTTTTGAGTAGGTCAAACGCTTCGACTGCCCTGTCTATATGAGGCGCAATAAATCAGGATTGGGAGTGCAAGTTGAGAGTCAGTGAACGATATCTGGAAGCGTGATGAGCCGACAGAGATGCTCACCATGCTTGACCTTGTCTGGATGGATGAGGAGCGACTTTCTGCGGTAGATGCGGTTGATCTCCTTGTCGTCCGCTTCGATTGGCACCTCGAGCACGTCGTAGGGATTCAAGCGGAATGCGCTTAGGATGCGGTCGATCTCGAGCTGCTGCAGCAGGGAGGTTCTCTCCAATGCAAATGCCCTTTTGTCGTTGACTTGCGTGTCCGATACCGTGCTGGGCTGGGCGCTGCCTTGGACTCCGTTCACGTCCGCAGCATCAGGCTTGGGCACAGACCGCGGAGGGGCAGGCGGTGGACCTGGAGGTGGACCGGGTGGTGGACCGGGCGGCGGTGGCGGTGGTGGCGGTCGCCCGGTCATGCTGCCCAGGAAAGTGTGCAGGTGGTGATGGGCAGACGATGCAGGTGAGCGCGAAGAAAGTCGACTCTCGAGCGGTGTGGAGAGCGGCTCGAGTCGGAATACGGGCGAGGTTGAGCTTAAGCTTGACCCGTTGCTGCTGCGGGGACTCTGGCTCAGCTGAAAGGGCGTGAAATCAGTGAAATATGCAAAGCAAATCAACCCGCCGCCTCCACTCGGCCATTCGACGTTTCCGAGAGGCGAGCGTCAACCCTCCCACCAGTCACACCCGCACCCTTGCTTCGTTCACCTCCATCATCCCATCATCATCGCACTTTGGCGATGCGGATCAGAACCAGCGGCCATGCTTCCTTCACTGGCTCTTAGCTCGTCCAGCTTGGACCAGTTCCGCAAGAACGTCTACCGGCCCAGGCTCTGTCTCCTCCTGCTGCTCGTCCTCCTCAGTCCTCACAACACCAGCCAGCTCGCTTCTTTCGATCACTCCGCTCCAGCCACTAGCATCAGCCAGCCAGCACAGCCAGCACAGCCGAGCTGGGGTCTCAGTGTTATCGATGGCCTAATCGTAGCCGCGCCACCACCCGCATCCCAGCTGCTTTCGGCTCTCTCCCTGACCGCCCCGCACAGCGAGTCGGCCCTTCCGAATGGTGCATCGCATCCCTCTCCCGCCCCGTCGCGATCTCCGACGGAGCAAGATGGCGCAGCGCCGTCTATGCAGCAGGGACAGCCTCCGCCGGGCTCGCTCTTCCGCTTTCCCAAGCTGAGCTGGGGTCTGCTCGTAGACGAGCACGTGCTGCCTGCGCTCGTCACCCTGCATCTCCTCTGGGCGATCCGTCTGGCCGGTATGGCCGTGGAGGACGGAGCGGTCAAGAATTCGCTGTTGGGTGCAAAGTCGCGCTTCTTCGCGGTCACCCTTCCCGTGCTCTACCTCGGCGTGCTCTCGTGTCTGGCCCTGCTTGCCGGTCTGCCCGTGACCATGGCGGCGATAGGTGCAAGGTGCCGCGTCTGGCGAGAGGCGCTCGGATTTGCCCCTCTTCGCACTCTCACCGTCGATCGCAAGCCCAGCTTCCGTGCGGACGGACTGCTGCCCGCATCGCTCTTCGTGATGCTCGAGATGGCCAGTACTCTTGTGCATCTGCTCAGCGTCCTGCCCAAGATCGACGCCTCGCCCTTCTCACACATGCTGCCCGCGCAGCTCAGGCTGCCATCACCTTCGCACATGCCGCCGCTCGTGGAGCTGCTTCCTCTCCCGCAGTTTATCAAGGCGGCGCTCACCGAATCAGCCACAATGCCTCATCCATCCAGGTACGCTGGCCGTCGCAGGCCCATGATGCCGCCACTGCGTTCGGCGATGCCGACAACCGCAGACACTGCCACAGCACAACATCAGGCACCACAGCAGCAGCCCATGAGCGCAACGTCTGTCGACGCAGTACCCAACCCCGCCGGCGAGCCCACCGCGCGCCAGACCTACCGCCGCGTCGGAGCACCTGAAGACGAGGTCATCAGCTCCCCGAGCGTCACGCGGCCCATCGCGCCTCTCACTTTGCCCGAGAATGATGCTGCACAGCCGGGCAGCTCGCCCTCGGCATCTCGGCGTCGACGCGCACCTCGCCTGCGCGGCCAGTCGGTGCTCGTCTCGACCAAGTGGTTCTCGGACACAGCCACGGCGCTATTCGACAAAGCCATGGGTGCGCTCATCTACTCGGTCATCACGCTGCGGCTGCCGACGCTCTCGCCGACCTCGCTACCGCCTGTGCTGTCGCTGCTCAGCCTGCGCTCCGAGCTCGCCTCGCTCACGCAGGTGTGGACGCGCGCTCGCAGCTCCGTCGAGTGTCTCGAGTTTGTACGCCGCCGCTGGGGCGTGCAGCTCGAACGAGCGCAGGACCCCTACACCTCGGTCGTGCGCTCTCGTGCAAGCGCCGCTGCGGGCGACTACAAGTGGAAGTCGTACGACGACGTCTACTGCGCCATCTGCTTTGAGATGACGCGCCCAAAAGCAGCTGCGGAAATCATGCCAGAGCCGACAGGCTATAGCGACGATGGCAACGCATCGCAACAGCCAAACAGGTTCGAATTCTGCCGGCTCGATTGCGGCCACGAGCTTCACGACGTCTGCCTCGTCTCCTGGCTCACAGCGCAGGCGTTTTGCCCGACGTGCCATGTAGTTCTCAGTTTCAGCCCGCGTGCTTCTAGTCGTCGCTCGACGAGCCAGACGTGAAAGCACTAGGCATCGCATCGCAAGCCAGGTCACCCTCTCATTCATCCATAACGAGCGAGCGTATAGGATCACGCACGGCATCTTGAGCGGACTCGAGTGCGGAAGTTGGAAACTCGGCCAAAATGCGGAATTGCCATAAGAGGCAGGAGACATGTGACGGTGCAGCTCAGAGGGAGACCAACACTTGGACGCGCGCGACCTCAGCCGATGTGCTTTGAAATCCAAGCCACGATATCCGAAAAAGTGGGCTCGCAGCTCTGGAGCACTTTTTTCGGTTGGGTGACTGCAGCTGGAAGAATCGGCGACATTGCTGCACGGCTTGCTTATCTGGCCCCACTGTGAGACAGCAGCGATAGGCGCTTCATATGCCATTGCGCCACGTCGCAAACCCACATTGAAGCAGACGACCACCACCATCTGAAGCGACGCCGAGATAAGCTCGACCGTCATCGAGAGCGTACGTTCCAGCGCGACGCGAACCCGTCTTGGCACGCACCACTACTACCATGGTGTCGGCCCGACAGTCCACGGCGCTTCTGCGCAGCACAGCGCGCACCGCCTCACATGCGGCACGAAGCAAGAGCACCGCATACGCGGCAAACAGTCGGTCCTCGACGGCGCTGCAACACGGCATGACCGCACTTCCGGCGGTGCGGCTGGTGCAAGCCCCGAGGCGAAGCATGCACACCTCGCAGTGCAGAGCTTCCTCAGCCTCAGCGTCAGCCGACAATGTAGCCACCTCGGAGGCCAGTGAGACCGAGCACGCGGTCATCTCTACATTCGATCTCTTCTCGGTTGGTATCGGCCCCTCGTCGTCGCACACGGTCGGCCCCATGCGTGCCGGCGTGATCTTTGTCTCGGACCTGGCCGACATGGGTCTGCTGGAGCGCGTGCACACCATCAAGATCAACCTCTACGGCTCGCTGGCACTCACTGGCGCCGGCCACATGACGCCCCAGGCGCTTCTCGGCGGCCTCGAAGGCGACGACTGCGAGACCGTCGATCCTCCTTCGGTACCCGTGCGCTTCGAAGAGATCAAGAAGGCCAAGCACATCCACCTCGGCAAGAACCTGTTCAAGACCCTCGGCGCCAATGCCAACGGCAAGCCCGTCACCAAGGGCAAGCTCATCCACTTTGATTACGACCGCGACCTCAAGTGGATGTTCGGACAGGTGCTGCCGCATCACTCCAACGGCATCCGCATGAGCGTATTCGACGAGCAGGGCGAGATGCTCGCCACCAACGACTACTACTCGGTCGGGGGCGGCTTCGTCGTCAATGGTGCGCTGGCCACGCCATCATCTTCCGCGTCGTCAGCGCGATCCTCGTCCCCGCAGGCACCTGCACAAGACCCGACGGCTGCTGCGCCGCTGCACGACGAGACCATCGAGCTTTCGGCGCATCCGATCGACTGGGGCGAAAACGTGTTTTACAAGCAGATTCGTCGCAAGGACGCCGAAGACGGCCGACGCGCCGGTTCGGCTCCCGTCGTCGAAGGCCTGCTTCCGCAAGTCGAAGCGCCGACGCCAGCTGCCGACTCGACGTCGAGCGCACTTGCCACCACATCCCGCGAGGCGCCAGCCCACGAGCCCGAGAAGCTCACGGCTCGCGCGTCGTCCGGCCCGCCGTTTCCGTACCACAATGCAGCGAGTCTGCTGCGCCAGTGCAAGACGCGCAACCTCACCATTGCACAGGTGGTGTACGAGAACGAGCTCACCTGGAACCCGCCCGAGGTGGTGCACGAGAAGCTCGTCCAGATTTGGACCACCATGGACGAATGCATCCGCGCCGGCGTCGAGAGCACCGAGCACGCGCTGCCCGGCCCGCTTGCCGTGCGTCGTCGCGCGCCATCGCTGTATGCCCGCCTGCTGCGCGGGTTGTATCGCGGAGCATCGCTGCCTGCCGGAGGTAGTCCGCTGAGCGGCGCTGCCAGAAGTGTTTCGGGTGAAGGGCCCGGGATCGACAGTCCACCTCCGCGTGCGTCGACGGACATGGTTTCGCAGATTGGCGCGACGGGGCTGGCGCGCACGCGCATGATCGGCTCGTTCAACCACCCCGTCATGCCGTGCCCGCCGCGCCGCACCAACTTTCCCGCGATCGACTACCTGACCTGCTACGCGATTGCGACCAACGAGCAAAATGCTGCGGGCGGTCGCATCGTCACAGCGCCCACCAACGGCGCCGCCGGCGTGCTGCCGAGCGTGCTCAAGTACTGCTTTGAGTTTATCTTTGACGACGACCCCGTGCGCGATCTGGAGAACTTCCTGCTCACCGCCGCTGCGATCGGCATGCTCTTCAAGCGCGGTGCCACGCTCTCGGCTGCCGAGGGCGGATGTATGGCCGAAGTGGGCGTGGCTACCGCCATGGCGGCTGCAGGCTTCGTCGCCGTGCTTGGTGGAAGCCCCGAAAAGGTGCTCCAGGCAAGCGTGATTGGCATTGAACACAATCTCGGCCTCACGTGCGACCCGCTCAATGGCCAGGTCCAGATCCCGTGCATCGAACGCAACGCCCTAGGAGCCGTCAAGGCCGTCACTGCCGCTCAACTCGCATTGGCCGGCGACGGCAAACACTCGGTATCGCTAGACGACGCCATAACCGCCATGCGCGAAACGGCCCGCGACATGCACACGAGCTACAAGGAGACCTCCCTCGCCGGCCTCGCTACGGCCGTCAAGGTCCCAGTCGCCATTCCCGACTGCTAGAATCAACGCCCTCCTCCACTTCAGGACAATGCTTTACGCCCAGATTACGATTCCCATTCCTTAACCTAGACTTGTTGCTACATCCAGACTGCACTTGCATCGTCCGGATCGCTGCGTTGTGCGACTTTTTCTGCGTTCGAATCGTGCCGGGTGGAGACGAGGCTAGATGTCCGTCCTCCAGATGTCCTGCAGAATGCCCGACCACTGCGACGAGCCAAGCACGTCATTGAGGATAAAGTCGAGCGAGTCGTATGCCACGGATAAAGTCGAGCGAGTCGTATGCCACCGATGGACGGCCCTCTTCGTTTCGCATGCTGAAATTGGCGCCTGGCACTGCGGCGCCGCCGTCGAGCGCCGTACCGTTGCCGTTGCCCACAGCTGTGTACTGTGCAGCCAGGGGCATCGGCGAAACCGTGCCCGAAGCGCTGGATCCGTCCATGGAGGACATCGGCGGCGCTCTGTACGCTGAAAATGCCCCTTGCTCCGTCGACACCCCGGGCGCTTTCGCCTGGGACTCGACGCTGCGAGGCAGCGCGGCTGCCAGCGACTCGCTCGCGTTTGACGCGAACGCAGGACCTGCACCGTTCAGGCTAGAATCATTCCCCTGCGACGAGGAAACATCGGCTGCAAACATCGACGCAGTCATACTGTACGGATTCGACCGCGGCCCGTGTTGATCACTGCGCATCGTGTTCGAGTTTCCCATCAAAGCAGCGTTTGCGCTCGAGTCGAACGATTGCACCGCATCAAAGGTCCGGCTCGTCGCCATGTCGTGTTGTATCAACGCCTCGTACCGCGCCAGATCAGCCGCGGGCGCAGCGCTTGCCAAGGATTGTCCAGAGTACCGGTCTGAGTCACGACCGTTGCTGGACCCATCACGACCATTGAGGTTGGCAGACGACGTGGACGTGGTGCGCTGGATGTCCTTGTTACGACTGCACTGCGTCCACAGCACAATGACCTTGAGCATGCCCTGCAAAATAAAAGCGCACGTGGCAGGAATGCTGCCGTTCTCGATTGAGCCCATAGGATCCAGCGAGAGCATGGCGGCGATCAAGTCGGAAAAGACCAGTCGCCACGACTCGGCGCGCTTCGGCGGCGTCTTCCACAATTGGAACATCGTAGCGTGCCACTCCATAGCGTTGAAGGCTGCCTCGAGCGCGTAGCCGCACAAGTTCATGATGGGAACGACGGTGCGTGACTGACCGTCCCTCATCCAACCCTTGCCGGATAGCATGGTGGCAGCACTGGCACGTGCATCTCGGCAAAGGATCGTGGTGTTGACCAGCACCTTTTCAGCAGCCAGAATGCGGTGCTCGCCATAGCGCGTCAGGAACTCCCTCATCTCTGACGAAGCGTTCTCGCCACGAATCATCAGAGCCAACTCCTGTGTCTGCACGTCTTCCTTCTTGTCGATGCCCAGCCCGCGCAAGATGCCGATGCACAGGACGAGCAGAAAGCCGGCCGTGGTCTCGATCGAGAGCCACGAGCGAAGCAGGTGCGAGTCTTGGTTGAGATCGGCGAGACGGTCTCGAAACTCGTCGTCGATGGAATCAACGCTACGTTTGTAGTCGTCCAGAATCGTGGCGAGCCTGTAGAGACGATCCGACTCGTCGAGGTCGACAGGGGTGGTGCGGATGGCGTGGAATGCCTCGACCAGCCGCCGCATTCCGAGGCAGCGCATGGCGAGTCCGATGCTGCCCAAACGACGGCTGCGCGACCAGGCTTTGCGAGCGAAAAGATCATTTTCGCTCTGCCCTGCCTCGACGAGGCGTGCTGCAGCGTCGGTCTGGCTGAGCTCCAGCGGCAGTATCAAGGAGCGGCTCCAGTCGTCTGAGAAGAAGCGTTGGTCGACGCTCTCGAAGAGCTCGTCATCGCCTAGCGTGAATGAAGTGAGCCACGTTTTGACGCTGGCCCAAGTCATGGCGGTGCGCTTTGTCTCGAACTCGTCCAAAGGGCTGGTGGACGAGAAGAATGAGTAGGGTGCAGCTGCGGATATTGCGACACGATCCAAGCGGACCGAGCGAGCGACTCGCTCGGAGGCGCTGATGAGCGAGTCGGTCCGGATGCGGCTGCGAGAGGGGCCGGGGATGGCCGAGACGTCGACGGGGAAGAGAGACAGCAGCTCTAATGCTTCGACGCCCTTGCTCGAGCGCGGCGAGGTGAGCACGAGACGTGCCGTGTCGCGAATGACGAAGCGCACGACGGAGAAACGGGCGACGTCGTCTTTGGGGTCGCGGATGTGTTGCAGGGCGATGAGATAGAGCACTTGTTCGAGCAGCTGGGTGGACAGCGTCTGTTTTCCCTGCAGAGCATCTTGGCGGAGCTGGTAGGCATTGGAGATGTGGGGCATCCACAGGGTGAGATTCTCCTCGCACCAGTCACTGAGAATCTTGGATTTTGCGTCGGGGATGATCTCGGAGACGTCGGTCTCGATGGTTGCGCGTGCCGAGACGAGGCGGAAGATCTTGGATGCGAAGCCCGCTTGTCGAGGCACCAACTCGGTGAGCAGCGTGAGTGGGCGACTGCGCGTGGAATAGCGCTCCCAGGTGTCAATGTTGGCGGCGTTGCTTGGGCCGCGGTCCTGAGTCTTGATGTAGGTTTCCGATGAGTTAGTCCGATCCGGCTGGCGATCTGAGCGTGCCGAGAAATCGGTGGCGGGATCAGGCTGTTCGTCCTCGTCGGAGGTATCTGGCGTTTTTGAGACGAGTTTTGCCTCGGCGGGGTATACGATCTGGTTGCCGAGCTCGCGGCCGCCGGCGAACTTGAGACTGTCGGCATCTGCATCGGGCAGGCCGGAGGGGAGCATGCCGGCGCTGCTGTTACTGCGATTGCTTCCGATACTACGTCTGTCGCCGAGAGAGGAAAGCGATGCCGATGTGGACGAGTTCTGCATGGTGCGTGGGCGGTCACCAGCGACGCTGGCAGAGGCTCTGCGTTTGGAGGAGCCGGGCTGGGCGGGATCAGTGTCGGCAGTATTCTTCCTAGGTTTCTTCTTGTTGGCATCGTCGACGATGCACGATATCTGGAGCGTCTTGCAGCGATGGCAAGCCTGGTGATCAGGCAAGGGCAAAGGGCTGGAGGGCACTTCGAGGTCGGGCAGCTCGCAACGTGCCTTTCGCTGCTGGCACATCTGGCACGAGCGTCTGGCGTGGGTGCGACGCGGACGCTTCTGAATGCGTGGCATCTCGGACGCATCGTCATACGAGGTGGAGGCAGGAGCCGCATCGCCTTGAGCTGAAAAGCGGGGGAGACTCGTGTCATTGGCAGCATAAGAGCCGCCATAGGGATAGGGTCGATCCATGGCCGGCGAAACGGTTCGGGTGTGATTCGGGCGTTAGACAAGGCAGCTGCCCAGAGAGCAGTATTGCTGAGATGGCGACGTAGGGAGCATAGAATCCTAGTGAAGCGGGTCCGAGCGTCTCGAGTCGGCTCATCCGACACGTCCTGGAACTTTGGCAGAACAGGGCTGGGCAGCAACAGTCAAAGTCGAAGAGGCGGCGAGCGCAGCTTTCACGACAGAACAAGCTGCAGCGTTGAGTGCAGCCAGCCCGGTATATGTACTGGATGGTGGAATGAGCGGGAATGAGGTCCAAGGTGTACCGGCGCCTGTCCTCGACAAGGATGGTGGTGTAGTTGTGCCTTGCGGGCGAGTGAGGGACGGAAATGGAGCCACAGCGATGCAATGCAATGCGATGCGATCGCTCGTTGTCGGAGCTAGCTCATCTCGGAGGGCTCATGTCAGCGAGCTGAGGTGCTGAAGGGTAGAGGCGATGCGGTGTGATGGATGTCGGTACGGAAACTGAGCCACGAGCCAATGAGACTGTGCAGATGACAGGGATGTCGAGCACGACAAAGCTGCTTCCACGGAGACCGGCTTGTCCGAACACCCTTTGGCTTAGCCGCAAGCGGAGCGTCCGCGTCCTCACACTTGGTCACGTCGGCTGCCTGCCGTTACTCGGACTTGGTCGAGGAGGCGGCTGCAGACCTGTGCAGGCCAGTCGGTTTAGGCGCATCCACCGACAAAACAAATATCAAAAATAAAAATAAAAAGATAAAAAAGAATGGAAGGTGCGCTGAGTCGGTGAATGTGGGTGGTTGCGAGCGAGTCACGCACGCGAGACGGTTCGATTGGTTGTGCAGCTTGGCCACTGCTTAAACCAGTCGGCTCCGTCGCTGGCTTCCCGAAGCCGCATGACGGCTTCCGTCAAGAGGAGCCACCACGTTCGGACGCTTCAGCTCCCGCCTGCATGTCCCTTTCGTGCATCGGCACAACGTAGACGAGGAACAGCACCTTTCGATCGCGACGACGAAGGGCGTGTGACGGCGCTCACCTTCGACCAGATGGCGGCAAGCAAGACAAATGAAGTTCATGCGAGGAGGATCTGGAGCCGTTTGAGTGGGGAATGCGTGGGGGAGGCGCCAAGGTCGGGTGGCATGAGCCTGTGGCGCTGCCGCCGCAGTCTGTGCGCCGAGGCTCATTGTTCCAGAATCAGCTGGTCGGCAAAGTACTGTCGAACGTGGGCCAGAGCAGGCAAGGCGATGGCAAGCACCATGGGAAAAGCAGCAGAGCGGTGCGCGGTAAGCGAGACAAAGCCTCGGCAGCAGGCACCGTGGGTCGCGGGCCAGGGCGTCATGACCCCACTGGTTGTGATGCCAGGCCACCCGAAGCGACGTGATGAGAGCATCGTCGGATGCTCCGTCAATTGGCCTCGTCGACGTGCAGATCAAGCCTTGCTCGCATCTAGTCCATCTCAGAATGATTGCATCTGATTCGTGGGTAGTCTCAGACCCTCTGGATTTTCTGCGACTTGTCGTTGCGAGCGTGGGTCTGCGGCGTGAGATCGGAACGGCGATGCACGGCCGCGAACGCGGGCTGCACGCGTCTGCAAAGTGACAGGTGCGGGCTGTGGTGCCGACCAAGAGTTTGGCTCCGGTTCGCTTCACACGCGCTATCAGGGCTGAACGTGCGCGCGCGCGCTTCCGACGTCAGGGCAGCTCGGGCTCGAGTCAGCTAGGCGAGGCCTCCCTCCGAGCTTCCGCATCCGACTTCTCGACCCAGTCGATTTTCGGGAGGTCTCCGACCGCTCCATCTCAGCTGAGATACTGGCACCGCTGTTGGTTCATTTCGTCCAGTCAGAACGCGCTGGGAACCGGAGTCGGATTGGAGTGTCTCGGGGCATCGGCATTCTCTAGTGACTGCGATGCTTCCGCATTGCCGACCGAAGCGAATCGAAAGCCGAAGCACGCGAGACTCAGCATCGCTCTCTTGCTTTCACGCTCGCCCGCAGAGTGTGTGATGGCCGAGCTGCGGAACAAGGCATCCAAGGTGGCGGGCGCGCATTGAGTGGTCGGAGACTTATGCCAGGACCTGCTCGAAGCGCAGCGCGTTCTAGCACCGAGACACGCTTCCGTCTCGCTTGGCTAATTTAGCAATCTGATCCCACGCATGCTCGGGAGACCAGATCAACGCGGGCCCAACCTCGGCTCCGTACAGGATCCAAACTAGTCCACCCTTTCTCCACACAGCCGCACCGCTCCATGGATCTCCGACTCCGCAGCACCGCTTCTCCTCTTCGCGCAGCGTCATGAATCATTCAAAGCGGATCTAGCTCAGCCGCTCGTTCCTGACCGTCATGACCCGCCGTTTTCGCCGGGCCATTGGGTGTAAGTTATGCCACAAACATCCGCCCACTCGCCTAGAACGCACCGCGCTGATCTAACGGGCCAAACCACGCAGATCATTTCCCGCCCCGCTCTTCTGGCACCGACGTCGGCACCGAGACTGCACACCTCGGCTTTTGCTACATTGACGATACATGAGTTGGCCGACCATGTCCGGATCCGAGAGTTGTCATAGGATTGAGCATCTAAATGGCGTTGACGTCTTCGTTGAGACGCGGTATCGCGACGGCATCGATTGATCTAGGCGAGGTGTTCGGGCAAAGGACCCATCGGGCACAGCTGGAAGAAGCGCTCCTTGCCAAACATGACGAGCGCAGCTCGCTTGTGCGGAAAGTCGATCCACTTTTCCACGTTGCCGCCCACCATCATCTCGTATTGCACCATCTTGGTGTTGGAAAGGCGCGGCTCGGACACGCACTGGGCCGTGGAAGCGTCCAGCAGGAACATGAGGTGCACTACGCTGCCCATCCACGAGCGCACCCGCTGCGGGCCACGGAAGCGCTCATCACCGACCAACGCATGAAAGCCACGGTCGTGCTGTCCCGCCGTGTAAAAGTCCTTGAGGTTCGACTGCTTCGAGTAGTAGATCTCGACGTAGCCCCACGGCTCGCCGTCCCACTCACCGATCAGTCCAATGTTGTACGCGCTCTTTTCGCCGCTCTGCATCGTCGCCAGCTGGTCTTCGCGACTCAGTCGCTGACGCCACCCTTCGTTGACGCGATCCGTCGCATGCCACGCCGTCAGCAGGTCCACATCCTTGGCGTTGGTCGACGACGCCACGCGGAACGTCAGGTGCGAGTTGAGACCCGGAATGAATCGCGAGTAGATCGGACCGGCCGAAGGCGGTGGCTTGAAGGGCTCCGCAAGCGGCGATACGGTCGTCTCGGCATTGGAAGAGATCAGCGCATTCCGTGTAGCCGCATCCGCCAGTGGGAGCACCCAAGGTGCAAAGCCCGACGTCGGCGAGCCTTGACCTTGCCAGAATGCCGCGCGCGAGACGAGCAGACGCTCGAGGCTCACTTGCGTCTTGTTGCCCGGCGCCGAAAGCGTTGGCGGGGCGGAAGGGTCCAGAATGGCGAGCCGAGAAGTGGTCAGATGGGCCACGACAGCAGGCGGGAGTCCTTGGGTCTTGAGCAAGACATGCTCCTGTTGCGGCCACAGAGCAAAGACCACGTTAATCCAGTTCCAGAGCTTCTGCTGAGTGATCTCGCCCTTTTGCTCTGCATCCGATGCTTGCAGCTCGCACTCGCCGAAGCGCTGCGTACGGAAGGCGAGACTGTTGGTGTCGGGCTCCGAAGCGGGGTTCGGGTACGGTGGGCAAGGCGCCTTGACCACGAGCGTGCTGGCCGTGTCGATCCAGTCGTGCGACTTGTGCGAGGAGAGCTTGATCGAATGGCGAACCCTTGACGCTTGTTCAGCGTCGGCGGCGTTTGCACCCGCCTGCGCAGATCCCTTTTCGTGGGAGACGACGATGCTAAATTTGGCGCCATCCGGGTGGCTGAGCGGATAGGTGCCTGGCGGCACGACCACAGGCGCCTTCTTGGTCTGCGGGGAGGCAATATGAACCAGAGCCGACATTATAGCAGCTGTTCCTTCCGCAAATCTTTGATGATGGTGACCAGAAGAAGCCCTTCTCTGCGAGCCAGCGGAGACGTCGTTCGAGCTAGGTTCGTCGCACGCATCGATGCATGTGACTGCTTGTTTGCTCGCCCCGAATCAAATCAGATTACGATCCCAACCACCTTCAGGGTCCACACCCGAAAAGCTGATTTTCGCCTCCACACAGCGCCCGAGTGGATGTCGTTGTCACGGCCGAGACGAAGAGCTCGACCCGGTAAGGCAGCTTCGAGAGCCGGAGTGGAAGCGCGTTGCCGGTGAGCCGGGTTTGCGGGGGAAGCACACCGCGCATGCACCTCTGGCCATCCTTCCTAGAAGGATGGGATGTGCGTGACTATCACCACTACCACCACCACCCGCATACACCCACCTCATCCACACAGCTAACATGAGGGCCTTCTACCTGCACAAGGACATCGCTCCTGAAGAGCTGCCGTCGACGCTCGCCAACGACGTGCCCGAGCCCAAGTGTGCTCCGGGTTCCAACGAGGTGCTTGTCGACATCCACTCGGCCGCCTTCAACTTTTTCGACATCCTCGCCGTCCAGGGCAAGTACCAGGTCAAGACCCCGCACCCGTATGTTCCCGGTGTCGAGATGGCCGGCATCATCTCCAAGGACTCGCCCATCCCCGAGGGCTGCAGTTTCATCCCCGGCAAGACGCGCGTGTTCGGCGCGGCGCAGGGCGCATACGGCGAGAAGACCAAGGCCGACTACTGGCAGCTCATGGAGGTGCCCGAGGGCATCTCGCTCGAGCAGGCTGCGGGTCTCTTCATCACGTGGCCCACCAGCTACGCTGCGCTCAAGTTCCGCGCCAATGTGCAGGAGGACGAGTGGGTGCTCGTCCACGCCGGTGCCGGCGGTGTCGGCATCTGTGCCATCCAGATCGCCAAGGCAATGGGAGCACGCGTGATCGCCACTGCCGGCTCCGCTGACAAGCTTCGCGTGTGCAAGGAGGTCGGAGGCGCCGACTACGCCGTTAACTACCGCGACAAGGACTGGCAGGACCAGGTCAAGAGTAAGTTTTGATCACATGCATACTTTGAGGCATGGTCGAGCGCATACACTGACATTTTCTCCTCATGTTGATATTTGCAGAAATCACCGAAGGTCACGGTGTCGATGTCGTCTACGACCCGGTGGGCATGATCATCCCTTCGCTCAAGGTGATTGCGTGGAACGGCCGCATCATCGTCGTCGGCTTTGTGGCCGGCACGATCGAGAAGGTGCCCGCCAACCTGATCCTGCTCAAGAACGTCGCGGTGACGGGTGTTCACTGGGGCGCATACGTGCGCAACGAGCCGGACAAGATCGGCGAGACCTGGGAGGCGCTGCTCAACATGTTTGCCACCAAGAAGATTGTGCCCACCGTGTTCGAGCACATCTACGAGGGCCTCGACAGTGTGCCCGAAGGCCTCAAGGACCTTGCCGAGCGCAAGACATGGGGCAAGGCCGTCGTGCGCATCCGCGCCGACCCACAATTCCCTCCCAAGGGCAAGCACAAGCTTTGAATTCGTTGCACGCCAGCATTTCACTTTGATTCAATGGGATCTGATCGTTCTATTCATTGGCATGGGGAAAGTGAGAGTGCTACGACCGCTTGGCGGGGTGAGCACGGTGGTACTGCGGGTTGCCGGCCGACTTGGTGCCTTGTGTGAGGGCTGCAGCCGCGTCCTCGGTCCAGTTGGGGTACGAGAGGAGGCCGCGGGCGAGGAGCACGGCGTCGCAGTCGCCCTGCTGGATCGAGGCTTCTGCGAGCTTTCCGGCCTCGGAGCGCTCGTAGGCGTTGGGCGAGTCGTTGGAGCCCTCCATCATTCCTACGGCGCCGACGAGCATGCGCTTGTCCTGGTCGGGTTGGGCCTTGACGAGCGCATCACGCACGGCGCGTGCACCGAAGAGCTGGTATCCCGCGCCCACGGTGATCTTCTGGAAAGGCACAAGACCGCCGGAGCTGACGTCGATGAGGTCGACCTTGGCGTCGTGGAGCATCTTGGCAAGCTCGACGGTCTGGTCGACGGTCCACGAGTCGCCCTTGCCCGCCTGGTCGGCCCAGTCGGTGGAGCTAACGCGCACCCACAGGCCCTTGTTGGGGAACTCGGCACGGATGCGACGCGCAACATTGAGCATGAAGCGCGCGCGGTTCTCGAGACTCCCGCCGTACTCGTCGGTGCGGTGGTTGGTCAAGGGGCTAAGGAACGAGTGCATCAGGTAGCCGTGTGCACCGTGCAGCTCGACGTAGTCGTAGCCGGCCTCGAACGCCCAGCGTGCCGACTGGACAAAGTTGTCCTCGAGCTTTTTTACGTCTTCGGTGGTGAGTGCGCGCGGAGTGATGAAGCCATCGTTGTATGCGATGGCCGACGGGGCGACAACGTCCTCGGGCCAGCCGCCCTCTTGGCGCGTGACGTACTTTTGCTCCTTGCGAGCGCCGCGGTGGAAGGGCGACCAGTCGGACGCCTTACGACCGGCATGTGCGAGCTGGAGACCCATGGCAAGACCGTCGGTGAACGACTTGAGCGCGGACACGAGCGCCTTGTGAGCATCGCGGTGCGCCTCGGACCAGATGCCCAGGTCCTGGGGCGTGATCCTACCTTCGGGCGTCACACCGGACGCCTCGACCATGATGTTGCCCACGCCGTGCAGCGCAAACGCGCCGAGGTGGGCGATGTGGTACGGCGTGGGGAAGCCGTCCTTGGCCGAGTACTGGCACATGGGCGAGACGATGACGCGGTTCTTGAACGTCATCTTGCCCGACGACTCGGGCTTGGCAAAGGGCAGCGTGATGGTCTGGAACAGCGCGGGCTTCTTGACGCCCTCGCCGAGGATCGAGTCGGGCATGGTGCCCGGCGGCGGATGGTTCTCGCGCGTAGGCACAAAGTGGCCAATCTTTAGCGCGTCGATGGAGTCGACCAGCGGCTCGGTGAGACCCGAGACAAAGTTGAATGCCTCCATGCCGGCGTAAGGGTTGGCAGATCCGTTGGAAGCCATGATGTTGCGAGCGAAGACGGCGGTTGAGCGTGGGCTGAGGATGGATTGGACGGGACGACGCAGTCGAAGCAGCGATCTATTTATCTGCATCAAGGCGAGCGGATGACAGTTGGTCGAGAAAGGGTGGGGCGACGAGTTTGAACGTGGTCGATGTCGCCACGGCTATGGATTACCTCCACCGACGCCCTCTCGCTGGCTGCTGAGACTGACGAGGTGCACCGTGCATGGCACCGAGGTCGGGCACCGAGGTCGCCGAATGACGTGCCCGAGTTTGTTCGTTGGGCCGTGTTGGCAGGTGGAGGCGGAGCGGACCAAAAGTTTGGAACCTTTGGCCTTAGACCCGCTCAAAAGCCGGACGCAGGGGCGGCTATGTATATTTCTGGCAGTCTTGTGCGGCTTTATTCACTTGGCCGCTGTTCCCCAAATCTCCGCTGTTCATTCTTGTGCCAAAAAGACACTGCTTCGGACACACTCGGCGTCATGCTATGAACGGGTATTCGGTTTTCGGAATGCAAGTGCGGCGATGCGGGAGTCAACTCGGGCTCGGAAATTGTGCCCTGTTGTCCGGCTATCGATTGAGAGGAACCCGCATCTCTGGGTCACCACGTTGTGGCTGGGCGCACATGGCAGCCTTCGGTATCTAGTGCAATGGTTTTCCCGCTCTGTAGATAACAGGCCTGCCCAGCGTGCCATCTGCAGCGCCTTGCCGCGGCGACAGCGATCTGATCCAGCGAGCCTCCATACCTCCGGGCAACAGGCCGTGGCTCGACCCGAAGCGGTCATTCCACACGATCGAAACGCATCTCTCGACCAAATCTTTGCCGCCCGCGTCGGAAGTCGACTGCGGTTGTGCAAGCACATGCATAGCCGCAAGAGGAACGCTGCTCGAGCGGACCTGCAGAAGCGCCTGCTTGGTGAAGCCCGACGAGGATAGGATGATGCCTGCGACGGGCGCGTCGTGGTCACTGGCAAGGTCGACTTCGTCGGTGGAGTCTGCATTGCCTGTCGCCGTTGGTGATGCTGGCGGCGATGGCGAAGCAGCTCGAAACACGACGCCCTCCACCTCCCTGACGAGTACCGGGCCCATCTTTTTGCCGCCCTCGTCCTGGCACTTGCACTGCGCCAACACGCGGATTCGTTTCGACGCGGGTTGGTCAGGCACTGTCTTGGGTTCCCACCAACCGCGCAGATCTACACCACGGTCACCGGCTCCACCTGTACGGGTGAGCTCCATTCCGAACAGTTGGTGCAGCACGTCCCGGCAAAGCAGCTCATAGCGTGTGCCGCGCGCTGTGGAGCTCTCTGCTTCGTCGGCCTCGGCGTTCAGCTCAAGCTGCGGCTTGCTACGGCGAGTACGCTTGGCAGATGACGCTTCTGCATAGTTGCGTACCGTGCCTGCTCTCGAGGTGCTAGATGGCCTCTCTGCGCAAGGCCTTGCTGGAGAAAGTGCGATCCCAAAGCCCCTGACTATGGTGGCCGAACTGAGTCTGGATGGACCTCTGACGACGCTAAGCCGAAGCATGGCGGAGCCAAGCCGCTGCTTACCCCCTCTTCGGTCAGCAGAATGCGATTGCTGCAGCTCCGGCGAGCTTGGTTGTCAGAAGAGTCGAGACGCCAAGTGGTTAAAGAGGGTGGTGAAGAAGGAACAGGCTGATGACACCTTGCGCACTTCCGGCCGAGTTGAGGATTTTGGTTCCGACATCCGAGCTGGAAGAAACGCGCCGCTGCAAAATGGGCGCTTTTTGGTGGAGCTCGGATGCCGCCAGCTACAGCTTCCAATCTCGAACCTTCACCATCACTTCGCTGCCTCTTCACAAGCAAGCTTCCGCACTGGGACATCTTCTTATCACAATGATTGCATCTACATCTAGGATTGCTAGCCGTGCGCTTGTCCACGCTTCGGGCTCGCTCACGGGATCCCAGCTGAGCCGCAGCGCATCGCGTTGGGTTGCTGCTCGTTCGCTCGCTTCCAGCACATCGAGCCGCAGCCTCTTGGGGCCGAAGCAGCTGCGCGCCTCTAAATTGGTGTCGGCACGCACCTACGCCACATCCACAACTCCGGCATCTTCTGCGCTCGACCCGGCAGATGAAGAGTCGCAGCGCTTCCTCGAAGAAGGCACGACGCACCTCGAAGCAGGCGACCTGGAAAAGGCCAAGCTTGCGTACGAGCGTAGTCTGGAGATCAAGCGCAACTCGTCGGCGCTCTTCAACCTCGGCGTATGCTACTACCACGACCGCAATCTCGACGGCGCGATTGCGGCATGGAAGGAGTCGCTGGAGCTTGCGCCGGAGAGCGCCGATGCCCACACCAACCTCGCCTCGGCGTACGTGCTGAGCAAGCCGTCGCGCCCGGATCTGGCCGTGTCGCATCTCAAGACGGCAGCAAGCATCACGCCGGACGACCCCGAGATCCAGTACAACCTCGCAGCCGTGCTCGAGGCGTGCGAGCAGCTCGAGGACGCCCTCACCGCCTACAAGCGCGCGCTCGAGGGCGGCATTCAGCGAGCAGAACAGAACATCCGCAACTGCTCGGCCAAGCTGCTCGGCGCCAAGTTCGCCGTGCAGCAGCAGCAGAAGGAGGAAGAGCAGCAGCAGCAGCAGCAGCAGCAGGGTGACTCCAAGCAGTAGAGCCAAGCTGTCTCGGAGCAACCATGCAATTCGACGACCCTCTAGATCATAGCTTTCCTGCCTCTCTGTTTTGCCGATGCCGTGACTGAGATGTGTGTGTCGAGGACGAAACTTCGCAGGCTGTTTTGGCTGTGTAGGGCAGCAAAGTACGTTTAAGAAGTTTTTCATCGATGGAGGCATAAGTACATCCCGTGGTGCATGGGTTGGCGATGGATCCGGCATGAATGCGCGCCGAGCTGAGCGACGCTATGGGGAGGGTGTCGGTTGCGGTTGGTGTGGTGAGTTGGGGTCGTTTGTCGCTATTGAGGTGAGGCTTGGCTGGTTGGCTCTCGAGGAACGTTTGTAGCTTTCGATGACGGTGCGCATGCGATGTTGTTCCGCCTTGATGTTGCGTCGGCACGTCTCCCAGCTTGCGATCGAGACAAAGCAGAACGATCCCACGCCCCAATTCAACCCTCTCCGCAAGCCACGCCCCGCCACAAGGCTGATTCCAGCCACACCAGCGGCTGTGGCCATACCCATGAGCAAACTGCCTCGTGCGCACGGCATGCTGCCGATCCGTGAAAAGTCCTTGACAGGATCAATCGACGTTATCGCCGCCCGAATCTTGGCTGCCTCCGCCTGTACCAACAACGCAGCAAAAAGTCAACATCATCGTATCCCAAAGTGAAAGGCAGGACAACTTACCTTGGTCCCCGAGGCACCAACGCCTTCGCTTCCATCATTGCCACCTATGGACGCCTGGTTGGCTTCGTGCAATCTCGACATCTTGCGTGAATGTGTGAGCGTGAGAGAGAAGTTGTGAGGAGCTAATGCGGATGACGGTGGAAGCTGCAATTTTTGAGCCGAGCCTCTGGCTGGGGTCGCGCCGTGTGGAGCGCCAGTGCACGTCTTGTGTAATCGCCCGACTTCCGCTTTCCGCCTTCCCCCCGCCTTTCAACATGGACCACAGCTTCAATCTGCACCGCCGCAGTTGTCTAGCAACCCCTCGCCGATCGCATTGCCAAGCGCACACGCCACAGTCCCGAGCCACTTGCTAGGAAAACATCAAAGATTTGGGCTACACTAAATGTACACGGCCCGCGAGCACAGGCTGCATCGCAGGCGCTCGCGGTGAAAGAAGAACAAAAATAAGGTGCCGAGAAGCAGGGCAAGTCCAAAAAGAATGTGGGTGTATCCGGGTGGAGAAAAGGAGATGGTAAAGAGTGTGTATGTCCGTGATCGGGAGTGGGATGCGGAAGATGTCTTCGCACCGAGCAACGCCGCGTCAAGATCCCCTGGCAAGAGCGGGACCGAGACGAGGCGGAGAGGCAATGGGGGAAACGAGGATGAGAGCAGCAGGGGTAAAAAGAGTGTGGATAGCTCATGGCAAGCACCAAAAGTGCGCCATAGCAAGTTGGAGAACAGTTCGAGCTAGCTCTACGGCGCCCCTTGAACGGCGGCGCCCGAATGAATTTTTTGGCCTCTATGGCCTCTAGCCGCGGCGCTGTGCCGCTTTAGTAGGCGCCACGCTCGCTGTAGCGACGCGATCGGCCTCCACGGTACGGCGCACCAGCGGGAGGGGGAGCGAGCGATGTCCTGCTACCGTACTGATCGCCGCCGTAGCTCCTCCTGGGCGCGCGGTCGTCGTAGCTCCTGCGGTTGTCGTAGCGATCGTAGTCGTCGGCGTACGACCTTTGGCTGGTGCGGCGCGAGTCGCGGCGGCCGACGTTGCCGTAGACGCGCGCATCGTCGGGCTCGTAGTAGTCGTCGTAGCGCGACCTGCGGCTCACGCGGCTGGCGGGACGCTGCTGAGCGCCATAGTAGTAGTCCTTCTCCGCATAGTCGTTGGCCGGGTACACGGGGCGCGCCGGCTCGTAGTCGTCGTAGTAGTTGTCTTGGCTGCGCGAGCGCTTGAGCCACCAGCCGAGCGCGAGCATCATGAAGCCAAAGAACACTGGCGGCAGCGAAGCCACCTGCATCCAGATGGCAGGGCCGAGCTCGGCTCCGCTAGGGTCGAGCGTACCCGTGCTCTGGAAGCTGCGCGCCTTGTTGCGGGCGAGGATGAAGAGCACCAACTCGATGACCAGCGCCGCCATGGTGAGGAACGAAGCCCAGAGCGCCGACAGCGGCCACAGGAACGTGTTGGTGCACAGGTGCAGGAAAGCCGCACCGGCGGCGAGACCGGTGAAGCCTGCCGAGATGGGCTGTACCACGAGCGCGTACGGAAGCTTGTTGACAAAGAAGCGGCTGATGGCGTTCTCGACGCCGTTGAACGACTGCTGGTAGCCGAGGCCCGTGGGCGAGCACTGCGACAGATCGCCCTGCTTGAAGCACTGCGACCAGATGCCGAAGGTGACGCGCAGGACGGCGTTGCCCTGCGAGGCGTCGGTGAAGTTGATGTAGAGGAAGTAGATGCCCTTGATGTAGGGCAGGCCGAGCGCCACGAGCAGCTGGAGGATGAACGAAGCGCCGATGGCTAGGAAGCCGACAAAGATGAAGAGCACCGGTGGGATGCGCATGGCTGCAACAATGCGTCGTGCCGTCCGAGTCCGGTCACGCTAGGCTGGGTGGGTGTGGTGGCGAAAGGTGGAGAAGGGACGATGCAGCCGATAGTGTGCAGGGAGCACCAGCCGAGATGATGACAGACGAGGCCGTGGCCTCTAGAGGATAATGTCGGAAGGATGTCAGGAGAGAGCAAGCACTCGTAGGGACGATGGTGGTGGTGGTGGTCCTGGTGGATTCGACGAAGGACCCGAACAAGCAATGCGGCGAGGAACGAAGCGGGGGGAGGAGGGCTGGGGAGTAGAGGAGAGGGAGAAGTTCAAAGGGCCAAGGTGAGGAGGAGGACCAAGAGCAAACGAGAAAGCAGGCCAACACAATCTGAGGCCGTCACGATTTGAGACCAGCGCGGCGTTCCAGGCAGAGTCGACGAACAGTGCGGATGTAGACGCAACTCAGTCTCAGGAGGGGGAAACCAAGGGGAAGGACGATGAGAGACAGCGGGAAGAGGGCGCAGCACGAGAGGAGCAGGAGGAGTAAGCTCTTGCTGTTTGGCACGGCAGGACAAGGTGATATGACGCCTGAAACCGCTTCTCTCGTCGGCAGCGGCGGCAGAGACAGCCGGCGTGAGCGGATGGGGAAGCCAAGCAAAACGCCCGTCGCGGTCGCACGAGACCGAAGCAGCAAAGTGGCATAAAGTGAGACAGGCCTGCGGATTGTTGGAGCGTGGTGCGTGGACGAGGCGGCGGATGGGCAGGCATGCGGAGAGGACGATTTCGTGTGCCATTGGAGCTCCGCGATTGGGGCGGATGACGAGACAATGGCAGGAGGAACAGCGGCTGTGGGAAACTGCACCAGGCACGATCTGCCTGCCGGGTTGTGCTTTTCCCTTGCGTCTACCGCTTGGAGGGAGCGTCGATCCCCCGCGTCACGTCTGGTGGGCTACGGACGAGGGCGCCAGGCGGCTCTCCAGAAAGCCTTTACCGACACTGCTCGCTCGAGAGGGCATGTGCCTCGTCTGCAGCCTGTGCAGCAGGAGCGATATCGCTTAGCGAGATGGGCGCAGCTCTGCCATGGTTCTTGCGACAGCATGGAGAGTGCGGTGGGATGCCCACCATTCCAGGCCGAGGAGGAGCGGAAAATCCAGCATGGCTCGAATTTTCAAGGGCCGACAGGACAGGCGAGGCTGAGGGAGCCATCTACGCATTTCCCCTTGCGCTTTCAACGGCGACGGCTCAGCCCAGACACCCATCCACACTCTCCGCAACACTCGTCCTGTCAACAGCTGCTCGGCTCGGCTCGCAATCGCAGCCCAGACCCAATGCACTGGTCGCGGCTGCAAACAAGTCGTTCCAGCTTGACAGCGATTGATTCGGTGTTGTGTCGACATTGCTGCTTGGCCAGACGGCAACCCTGCAAGCGTGATGCAAGGTCGTCCGTGAGCAGCATGAGGCCTGCTATTTTGGTGGTTGCGGTTGCGAGCGAGGTTGCGGAGCCAGCGAGAGGAGGTTTGCTCGGAACAATCTGTGCAGAAAGATGGACGCTTAGCCGGAGCGCGAATTCTGCAGACGCGCAGCCAATTCGGGATTCCGGTCAAAACACCACAACACACCCGGACATCTGGCTGCAGCCTGGCTTTGCGAGCATCGATGCCTGTTGGCAACACGAGCTGCAGTCAACCGCCTTGACCGTGCATTGGTGCGGTCCCCTTCTGCCAGATCGCCGAATAAGTTTCCTGTTCTTGTCCCCGAGATCCCCTTTTGTCCCCTTGCTCCGACGGCAGATCGGGTCGCCCGCGATTCTGGCCCCATTATCGTACGAGAAAATACCATCCCATCGCACCATCGGGGCGTCGATCTCAGAATTCATCTCATCGGTGCAGAGGCATCTTTAAGCTGCACCCGTTGGCAATCCAACCTCACAATTGACCGGCTTCTTTGCTGCTCCTCGGCATCCATCAGTCATCCGAGACGTATGAGCCGTGGAACTTTGCTCCCAGACTTTGGCTCCAGCAGGTAATGCACTATTTGCACGCTCGCCTGTCGCAAAGAACGACTGACGACGGTATCATCGAACTATGTACAGGTGGAGGAGAACGAGCAGTTTGAGTCGACAAGGAGCTGTCTATCGAGTCCTAAGCGCTTCGATACGAAAGGATGGTGGTTAGACGTTTGCTTCGGCGCCCTTACGCTCATCCCTGGGCACGTAGGCCGGAGGAGGCGGGCCGACGGGTGGCGCGTAAAGCGCAGCGTCGTCGTTGTTGGCGGGCGGTGCACCCGACGGAGGTCCGTATGCTTGTCCCGCGGGCGGCTGGCCATACGGACTGGCCTGCGTCTGACCGTATGGACTCGCTTGTGGATAGCCGTTGTTGTAGCCCTGGGTGTGGCCCTGGTAGTACTGCTGGTTGTTGTTGGGATACGACATGGGGATGGTTTGCGTGTTTTGCTGAGCGAAGCGTCTGCGGCGGCGCGCAGTGAAAGCAACCAGGATGAGGATGAGGATGATCACCGCGGCGATCGCAATGCCGATGCCCGCTCGCGCGCCGTAGCCTAGCCCGCTATTGCGGCATGGGTAAACGCTCGTGTATCCGCTGCAGTAGTAGACCATGGTGGATAGCTTAGGCTTGCTGTGACTTGAGTTGCGCTCTGTACGTGTGAGCTGAAGCTGTGCGGGACGCGGATGCAGGTGGAAGTTTGTTGAGAAGATGAGATCCTAAAATCGGGATACCGGTTGCTCGGTGATCGAATGAGTGAGGCGGGTACGATGTGCGGCGTCCTTGCTTGATGTACTATTGATAGGATAGCTTGATTGTGGGGAGTTGGTGGTGGCGAGTAGAGAAGGATGGCGCTGCAATTGGATGGCCTTCGACCCTAGCTCAGCCGGGACGGCGATGGAAGGACTGCGGCCGGCTGGATGATTGGAGCCTCAGCCGCCACGCCCTGCGCGGCAAAGAGCTTGGCGCTGCAGGGCAGCTTTGTCAAAAGTGGAGGTGCAGCTGAGCACTGTCGGTGTGCCCCACGCCAAGCCCAGCTGCCACCTCGAGGCTGAGCGGAATTTCACAGCAGCGACGCGGCTGTGCTCGGCAGCTTGGCTGTGGCGTAAAGACGCTCTTCGGTTTCGTGCCGACGCGCCGTCCAACTTAGACAAGTCTGCCAATTCCGGACCACACACTGAGCCCGGCTGCGCTTCGTGGCCGCGGCAGTGAAACGGCAGGCTGCCAGAAAAAATAGAAGCGAGGCGGCCCGACGTCATGACGGTCAACCGTTCTGGTGCGCCTTTCCTCCGGCATGCTTTTTTGAGCATTGCTACGGACGAACCTTCCCCACGTGCGGCCACTAGATGCAGATGATCTGTACGCACGCATAGACCTCATCGATCCCTTCATCACACTCAAACCGTCTTCGCGCTGATAATGAGAAAGTAGAGGACGAGACGAGCCGCTCGACAATTCCTGGTTCATTCCATGAGGAAACATTGAAGGACGATGGGCTGTAGAGGGCGAGCCTAGAGTCGGCTCTTGAAGACGCGTGTGTCGACGCCATCGCCGATGCGGCCGAGGAGGTGTCGAGCCACGTACGGGTTGACAAACACCTCGTCGGGATCGAATCGCTGGCGTGTGGCCAGGAAATCGTTCCAGTGCGGGTAGAGCTGCGAAAGCTCGGTGGGCGAGCACGAGTGTGCCTTGGCCCAGTGCGGACGTCCCGAGTAGTGGCGCATGAGCGCTTCAAACTTGGCGAACAGCTGTCGGTATCGCACGGGCTGGTTGTACGGTCGGTACTGCACGATGCCAATGTAGCACGTCCTGCGTCCCTGCGAGTGGCTGAGCCAGATCGAGTCGGCGTCCGTGAAGCGGATCTCGACGGGGAAGTGGATGCGGTCACCGTCGGCCGCGGCTTCCTCCTCGTCGAGCCACTCGCGCATCGCACGGATAGCTGCAGCTGCACGGTTGAACGGGATGGCCCACTCGTCGGTGTACTGCGGGAAGAGGCAGTCCATGTTGAAGATGCGGTCCGAGCGGCCCACTTCCGACCACACCGGGTTGCTCGGCGAGAGCGGACGCGGCGCAGGCGAGTCGCGCGCAAATGCGCTGAAGTCGCCCGCAGCCACGGTGGTCTGCAGCCAAGACGGCGATGGCTCTGCTTCGGTCGATGCTCCGACACTGCCGCCATGCGCGAAGCTCTGTCCGATGTCGCGGATCAGCTGCTGCTGGTGCTCGTCGCGTGCGCCGTCATTGACGACTGCTACAGAATTGGTCGCATTCGGTGCGACCAGCTCGGCCGCTGCTTCCTCGGTCGTGGCGCTGATGCGTTTGCTCTGCGGCGCCATAGTCGGCTTGGCGTCAACTGCGGGCAAGGCAGGGTGGGTGAGTGCGTGAATCCATCGAACTGCCACGGGAGACCATTGCTTGTTGAATCGCGATGTATAGAGCAGCAGCTCGGTGAGACGGTGGCCGATCAATGCTCCCTTGACGCGAGCGGAGAGCGTTGGCGACGGTGAGACCGGCTCGGTGGTGCGATTGGCGCGCAGCATGGTGATGCGCTTCACCTGCGGGAACCACATGAGGCGCACGTGTTGTGCGGACGCCACAACCTGCTCGAGCGCCAGCTGCGCCTGCCTCGTCTCCTCGTCGTCCTCGACATCGGAGCGTGCCATGTGGTCCGCATCGCGGTTGGCGCTGACAGGGATCGGATGGATTTCGGCAGCGTCTTTTGATCGATAAGAAGGACGGTACTGCTCGGGGCATGGAGGCAGACGTTGGTTCTTGCTCACCAGACGGCCGATCGACGCGCCCGCATTGACGTGCGATTCGGTGGGCACAGCAGGGAAGCCGGTCTTGGATCCAAAGAGCGAGTCAAAGGTGAGCTCTTCCGAGTACTGCTTCAGGTTGAAGGCGTTCTGGACGCGGAGGGTGACGGATGTGATCAGGCCGGTCGCCCCAAGACCGCAGAGCGTCGCGTTAAAGAGCTCGGGATGTTGTTGGCGGCTGCACGTCAGGTGCTGCGTGCCTTGCGGAAGCGGGCAGAGGATGGTGAACTGCGAGACGTAGGAGGAGACGACGGGGAAGAGGATGCCGGTTCCGTGCGTGGCAGTCGAGATGAGGCCGGCGATGGTCTGTTCCGAGATGGAGCCGACGTTGCACATGGCAAGACGCGGCTGTGCCGAGTCGAGTGCCTCGTGGATGTCCGAGATGTAGGTTCCGGCCAGAGCGGTGATGGTGCAATCTTGGTGGCTGATGTCAACGACACCATTCAGGCCTTCCATGCGCATCGCCCAGCCAGTAGTGAAGGGCAGGTCGCTGGGGCTATGCGCACGCCCGATGGCGCGGAGTTTGACACCCTGGCGTCGAGCCAGCTCGACGATCGCTGCACAGTGCGTCACGGTGGTCGGTGCAAACACCTTGGCGGGCGTGCTGACGAACGAGCGACCCCAGTTCTGGAATTTGGCCTTGGGCGAGCTTGAGGGCAGCACGACCGGCTTCACCAGCTTCTCGAGCTCGGCGGTGGATCGCTGAAGGACGCCAGCGTCGATCTGCGCGGAGGCCCGACGCGCCGGAGCGGCTGTTGCCGTCGCCGCCTCGGGCGAAGAGAGCGTGTGCTTGGACGTCGAGGCCATCTTGGGATCCGGAGCTAGCAGTGTGACCGAGTCGTGCGTCTTTGCAAGTGGGTTCCAGCGATTCTTCTTGAAGCGAGAGTGTCACTCAGGGGGGTCCGATGGAGGCAGAGGATCCTTCCAGCTCGTTTGTGGGGCGACTTGGTATGCGTAGGAAGTGGATGGTGGCAGCAAAAGGGGACTGGATGGACTGGGTCTTATTGGAGAGGAACGAGCGCCAGGTGTTGCTCCGCGGGAGAGAAGAAGGGGGAATGCCAGGAGCTGCATGAACGCGAACGAGCCTCCCTGGCAAGCTTGAAATCGCGGCGACTGAGTCTCCGAGCCTGGGAGGTCTGGTTGGTTGTACGCCGACGCTGCAGCTTACGAGAGGGCGATCTGCCTTCATCCGGCTTTGCAACAGCACCCACTCGAAACGAGCAGCTTCTCCTGCCGGCTCAGGTGGGCGGGCGCCGCGGATCACAAAGCAGAAGGGGTCCAGCGCTTCACACTGCGTTTCAGCCCGGACCATCGCGAATTTCGGCTCGGAACATTTTTCCAAAAGATCCACGCCGAGAAAAATCGAGGGGCAGCAGCGGCTCACGGACAGCAGACTGCCGGAACGAATGTTTGCTAAGAAGTGAGGTGGAGGCTCGAAATCGATCTGCTGCTTCTCCTGCAAAGCAGGTTGAGATCTTCCTGGTTTCAACCGGCGCTGGCGCCTCGTGCCCATTCCGGACGACGCGTCCCTTATCGTCAATCCGAGATCGTACAACTTGGCACACAGCCCCACGTTCCCTGGCTCGCGCCCACCCAGCAGCCGCGACAGCGACACGCGTCCAGCGCTGCAGTCAGCTGCATCCACCATCAAAGGCTTACACAAGCGCCGATCGCTTTCTTCATCTCGCCCGACCCTGCCCTTCACTCTTCGCCCACTAAAGATGTCTGTTTTGCGATTCACTAAGGTCGAAGCTGAACGAGAGGTTCATGGTTGCCTTGTGTGAGACGCTTGGCTTCTATCTGCGCTTGCCCTGCTGGACAGGCGGTAAAGGCTCGTGGCTGCGGGCGACTCATGCACAATCACGCCATCAGTGTCGATCTGTGCCGCAAAACCTCCTTTCCTGTCGGCTCAACCCGCGGGAAACAATACATCTCATCGGGCTGCATCGGTGTCTCCCTCGCCCGATCCTGCAACTCTCCCGTTTGCACTCTTCCTCTTCCGCTCTCCTGATGCGTTCGGCCTTCCACCGCTGTATGCACTCGCACCCATACTGTTCGGCATTCCTGAACATTCCAGAGCATAAACAGTCACGTATCAAGCAAAGCCACCCCTTGCCAGCTTGCTGGCAATGAACGAGATCGCCGCCGTATACCCGAAGGAGCCCAGTCCGACTATCACGCCTTTTGCAACGTCCGAGAGGTAGGAGTGGTGTCGGAACGGCTCGCGAGCGTGGACATTCGAGATCTGGTGTATGTCGTGATGATGTGGTGTTCAGTGTCTTAGGCCCCGCTGTGCGATCGTATCGTGCTGGTGGAATCAAGACTTACGTGGACCTCGATGAATGGCACCGGCACGCTCGACAGTGCATCTCGGAGCGCGACACTTGTATGTGTGTACGCACCTGCGTTGATGACGATGGCCGCCGTTCCATCGGCTCGTGCAGCGTGGATGCGGTCGATGAGAGCTCCTTCGTGGTTCGACTGGAACGCATCGAATCCTAGCCCGAGCTCGGTGCACTGCTTCTGCGCCTTCTGCTCGATGTCCGACATGGTCTCTTTGCCGTACCTATTGCAAAGTGCAGACGATCGGCGCAGCACATCAGCGTCAGCTCTGCCTCTGTTCTTCGACGCTGGTTGCCCGTTGTCGAAATAGTGTTGCCGAAAGGACTCACTTCTCAGGCTCTCGTGTGCCTAGCAGGTTGAGATTTGGGCCGTGAATGAGCAGGATGCTCTGGCCTCTCGTCTTTGTTGCCTCGGAGGTCATGCTGAATGTCGCAAGTAAGAGGAGGCAGCGATGGCGGGGTCTCGTTCTCGCGCACTTCGAAGTCGGAAGGAAAGGCTCACTGCGACAAAACTTCTGGAGCCGCTCTGCATTGCATCCTCGACTGTGGGGAGCCGGGGCCCCAGCAGCTCAAAGAGCATAGACTGGTTGTCCCGCTAACTTTTGTCTGCGGAGAAGGGAGCTGCACGGAGGAGCTCGGACCAGGCTGTCCGGAAGAATGTAGAAGCGGAGCTGCCTCATGCTCGTCCGCCACCCCACATAATTTTTAGCCGAAGCCGCCAGGCGAATATCCGCCGATTGCCGGTGCCCATTTGCGCGGAGGCTTCACCCAGTCCACTGCTTCAGCACTCACACGCGACAAAGTCTGGGGAAAACAAGACGTGCATTTCGGACATCATCATGGCGACAAGCGTCGTGATGGAGAGAACAAGGGGCCGTGGCAAAACAAGGCAGAATTCTTATGGCGTGGAAGCGTGCAGGACATGAATCAAGGGCCGTAGAATCCAGCGCCACCACGTTGCTTGCCGGCGGGCTTGCCGGGGCCAGGGCTAAGGAGACGGACGCCGTGGCTCTGCAGAAGCACCTTGTCACCAGGGCCAGGAGCGGGCTGAGGGAACTGAGGGTCGTTGCTGTACACGCCGACGAACATGTTGCCGTTGTCGAACTTCTGGCAGGCGCCACTCTTGGGCTTGACGGCGGTGATGTCGAGCTGGGCGCATCGGTGGTAGCCATCCTGTCCGATGTCGTAGTATTCGGGGCTGAAGATGACGTCGCACTTGTCG
Organism: Moesziomyces antarcticus; assembly: GCF_000747765.1. Classification (NCBI taxonomy): domain Eukaryota; kingdom Fungi; phylum Basidiomycota; class Ustilaginomycetes; order Ustilaginales; family Ustilaginaceae; genus Moesziomyces; species Moesziomyces antarcticus. The sequence continues at coordinate 2,263,226 of NW_014639009.1, read as the reverse complement.
CCCTGGGGTCGGAAAGTCTTGAACGACTTGAACCCAGTGGTCTTGAGAGGAGTGCACTGGGCGGCGCTAAAGACCTGCTTGGTGGCACGTCCGGTGCAGTCGTCCGAGTTGTAAAGCTGCAGCACACCTCCCTTGCCCCACGAGGCGCTCTCGAGGCAGACGGTTTGAGTGCCTCGGCGGTGAGCATGCCTCTCTTCGGCGCAGGCGTGGGCTGACTCGGTGATGGGGATATTGTCCTCATCCCAAGCGACGCCGGGCGGGTTGAACGAGTCGTCAGCCTTGACCGTCCACACGCCCACGCGCTTGGCATCGAGGTTGGCGAAGCTGACGCACGACTTGCTCTGGTACGCCTTCATCGTCTCGGACGACGACATCCAGGCCATGTTCTGCACCACCGAGTCCGACTCCTCCTGACGAGCAAAGCCCAGACCGATACCCGGGACGGCACCGATGATACGAACCGATCCCACAGGCTCCTTGAGCGAATGGGCCACAGCTCCTTCAAAGAGCATCTGCTTGTTTCCTTTGATCAAGGCTTGAGGGGTGGTGCGGACCAGGTTGAGCGCCTGGGAGCATTGGGCATCCTTGAAGAAGGCAACCTGAAGAACGGGGCAGTCCTGCGAGTTCTTGGCAAAGTCGGTCCAGCACTCGCTACCGTCCGAGACGGCAGCGCGCTTGTCCATGGGGATGGACGAGTGCTGCACGCTTCCCAGTACGCCGAGGGGCGCAAGGAAAGACGCAACAAGCAGGGTAGAGAGAAGAGACTTCATGGCGGAGGAAGCCATGGTGACAGTACAGAGGGGTGAGAGACGTGGCGATGAGGAGATGGGGAAGAGACAATGATACGAGCTCGAGCAGGCTTCTCTTATACCTTTGCGAGTGCAAGGCTCCGGCAATGGGCTCCGTCCAGCAAGAACGTGTATGTGGGTGTATTTCGGAACGGTGGAGCTAGGGTTGTCGTGTGCAGACGAAAGGCGGCGCCATGAATGCCGCGCGGTCCCGCCTCTCCTCCTTGACATTGTGGGTATCATTTCAACCCACTTGCACGCCGACAAATGAAGGACTGCAACTGGCAGATGTGGCGCCGCCGCCCAATTTATCTTCTTGGGCAGATCAGAGGGGTCCAACCTCTCCTCGTTGACATCGTATCATTTCAACTCACACAGACGCGGACAGATGAAGGACCGGAACGCTGAGTTTTTGGGCCGCTCAATTTATTTCTCGCGGATGAGAGGCGATCTAGTCTACTTTGCGATGATTTGCGCCCTTGGGAGGAGGAGCGATGGGTCCTTTTGGCGGAGCAGCCATTCTGGAGTGCATGTTCTGACCCATGCTGTTGTACGTGCCCGTTGCGGCGCCACCAGGCAGATTGGCTGCCGAGTTCATCAGCGGGTATGCGCCGTCTGCCATCACGGCGCCAGAGCTCGCTTCGTGCAGTGCAGTCTGGTCCCCACCGTACTGCCATGGTGCTCGCGATGTGCGGCCCGGGCCGAAAGCGCTGCGATTCGAATCATTGAAGATTCCTCCCACCAGCTCAGCGGCCCGCTTGCCCCCCGTACCGAACCCACCAAACCCACCGTTGACCGTAAAGCCTGCGGCACCGTTTGTATCTGCCGTCCTGCCGTACACGTTGGCGTTACGCTCGAACGCCTGTGCGGAAGGCGCCAGTGGCGCATCGGCAAACCTGGGCAGGAGGCGCAGTATGAGGCTGTGCAGCTTGACTGTGGGCCAGAAGACGGCGAGACGCGAGGGAACCAGGCGATGCAGTGGCCCACTGGCATAGTCGGACGCGCCAGAAGCGACGGTGTAGGTCGATGAAGCGGCGAGCGCGCCCGATGCCGAAATTCTTGGCTGAGGATCGGCAAGCATGGCAAGCACGGTGCAGAAGGGGAAGACGAGCATAAAGAGCATCAGGTTCAGCAGGCCGCTCGGATGGAAGAACGAAACTGCAGTCGATGGCAAGCCAAAGGCTACAAAGTAGGACCACCTTTCCTCGCAGTATCGCATGCGGCGGCCAAGCGACCAGCCTCGCGAGATCCAGGCCTGTTCGAAGCAGTAGTATCCGTCCACGAGGCACATGAAGAGGAACGAGAGCGTTCGTCCAAGGTACGGGATGCGGCCGAGGAGGATGTATAGAAGCGTGTAGTTGGCGATGAGGATGATGCGGTAGCTCTCTTGTACGAGTCTGCGTGACGTGCCTGGTGGCAGCGAGGGATTGGAGAGCGTAAGCCTGCGCACGTGTCCGTGGCGTAGCTTGTAGGCCGCTTGAGCGATGTCGGACGTCCACGACGAGGCCAGCAGATAGCTGCCGCCGATGAGCGGGTACATCCAGAAGACGTTGCCCAAGTTGCCGATGATTGACCCGGATTCAGCGATGTCCTGCATCGCCTTGACCGGCGGCTTTTGCTGGAAGAGTACGGTAGGGAAAAAGGCGAGTTCGAAGAAGAAGACGATGGCAGAGATGGTGCCGCTGAGGAGCAAGCCCTTCAAGACGCCGTTGCGAATCTCGCTCGAGCTGCCGATGAGCTTGAAGGCTTCAGGCCATCGATTCGCGTCTCCCCATCCAGCCTTGGCCCAAGTGAGATGGCAACGCAAGCTCTTGATAAGTGGCAGGCGCGGTACATAGTCTGCTGGACCCTTGGCAGACCACGAAGTCGGACGAGCGCTGGATCCGAGTGGCCAAGGGAGTCCAGTGTCGTACGCCTCGTCGATCCTGCCTCCGCCTGCGCCTTCGATGTCGAGGTCGACATCCGAGACCGACAGGCCGTTTGGTCGGTGACCGAAGCCGTTGGAGGAGCCACGGCTGTTCGCTGGAGTTCCAAGCATCGTGATAAGGGTGGCAGCTGCGTCGTCACTGGCACTATGAGCCGGTTGGACGTTCGTATGCGTGGAGCTGTACCAATGCTTGACGCCTGCCCGCTCCGCAATGTGGCACTACGTTGTCCAGCTCGCTGCACCGATGCCAGCCCGAGGCAAGAAGGTTCACGAAGATGAGACGGGTCCTCAGATGTGTTGCAGGTGGAAGAGGTGGATGTAGTGTGACAAGTGTGTGTCTCAGTGTGTGTGCTTCTTGGCACATGCGGGCCAAGTGTGTTATTTGTGCTCAGACCTTCCTGCTGTTCAACCCTCCACCTCATTTCCCGGATTCCGCACGACGTGATTTTGGCAAGTCTTGCGTGCCGCTTATAGTTACAATTATATGGCACCTTCATATCTCCATCCCGGCTAGCTCAGTCGGTAGAGCGTCAGACTCTTATTACAAGGGTTTCCGAGTTACACTCGGGATATCTGAATGTCGTGGGTTCGAGCCCCACGTTGGGAGGATTCTTTTTGCACTTTTTGGGTCCGAATATGTTCCGTCTTTTTTCCCATATTTTGGGTTTTGACTTTTTTGAAGAGGTGAAAAGAACGCCCGGCAGTCCTCCTAGTTCTTGCCTTCAATCCGGCGGCTTCAGTCTCTTCATAAGCTCAAGCTTTTTGAATGTCCTGACGGACCGGACCTTGCAGAAACTAGAGCTCGTCCATTACCGGAGTTGGGCGGCAGGATCCCTCATCCACAGCCACACAACGGAGCATTTTAGCGAAGCAGCGTCGCACGCGGCCAAAACTCAATTTTGCACCCCTCGCACCGTTCTCGGGACGGAAAGAGCCACGCGAGCCGACGAGAAGGTGCTGGGCAGCGGAGGCGCGGAGACGGAGACATCCATGTGGAACCCCGAAAGTCGAGTCTGGTGGGGTTGATCGGCATGCTTTAGGGATGCGAGTTGCTCCGAAGGTCGGAAAAGGGATTTTTCGGGCGAACGTGCAGCGTCCTGTGACCTCGCTGCGGCGCCGGCCAAAAGCTCGAATTTCTCCCACTCCCTGGGCGTGCTGCACGCCGTCCTGATTCCGACCGACATATGATAATCTCAGCCTGTCCCTGCTTGCGATGCTGCCATAGTCCTATCACAGTATCTATGGGTTAAATGGTCCGGAATGACCCTCAGAAGGGCATGCGAGGGCGAAAGAAAACAAACAAACAAAATTGGGATGAAGCGCGGCAAAGCGCGACGTCTGCAAATTCTCCGTACGCGCCTCCAAGGTCTGCAGCATTCGGCGATTTTTTTTTTTTCGATCTGCCGTAGTGCATGAAAGCAGCCAGATGTGATCAGCAGGGCTTGCATGTCCTTGCGTCGAATCGAATTTGCGCGTTGGGTCGCACTTACGACCGGAAGAACCACTCTCCTCGTCCCATGTTGCTGCACGGCCATGGAAGAACTTCTGCCTGTGCTTGGCATGGCCTTTCTGTCCTCTTGGCAATGCAACGACTTGTCTCGAGGCAGGTTGGAGTCGATTCCCAGCGCGACGTGTGTCATTTGGGGAGCCAACCGGACGCGCCGCCGATTCGTCGAGACAGATTTCGGCGGGCTGCGATTTTTGACACTTGCCGCCGACTCCGCTAAGCGAGCGGCTTCGGGCTTAAAAAACCGAAACTTTTTTCGATGATGGCTCTGGAGGAGAGTGTGTTCATGCAGGCAACGTCACCGGGTCCAGAGGAAATCCCATGGCCATCTGCCGCTGCGCCCATCTCCACACCGCTTAGTCCGAATCGCGCGGTCCGTACCTCTGCGAGCCTCGGGCCGCCAGCTGCGGTGGAGGCCATCACGACGACCACAGCACAACCAAGAACAACGCGACCAAGGCGCAGAAGGTTGAGCTTGTCGGAGAGATGGCTTATGCAGATCATGCAGGCCAAACTTTTGAACCAAAATGCTTTCATCTCTCCGCGCAAGACGGCTGGCCAATCGTCTTGCACGCTCTGATGAGCCAGCTCTGATGATTGGCTACTCAGCCCACTTGCTGGGTTTCCCGACGCTCGGATGGACTTTGTGGCAAGTTTGGCGAGGCCCGACTTACGCGTGACCGTGCCTGCTGCAGCCAGACTCAGACCGCCAACCGAGAGCGACCCGAGCACTACACACCTGCTGTCCAGTCGAAGGCACCCTCATCCCACTTTTGAAGTCCTGCGAAAGCTCGCTCGCGAAAAGCATTGCGCGCATGTCGCTCAGATGACCGCACATGCGAATGCCCTCGGCGCTTCCTGCACATGAATGAAGTGAAGCAAGCCGTCGCCCTTTCATGTCGGCTCAAACGTTTCTCCCCACCCTTGCGAGATAAGTGACTGAGCTGCGATTGGTGGAATGCACGGTGTGGACAAGGTTGCCAACCTTGAGCATGATCTCGAGACTCTGCTGCGTCGGTCGACCCGAATTTGTTGTTGCTCGAACGCTTCAAAAGTGGGCGCTAAGCGGGGGGTGGGTGACGTTTCGCCCTGCCTCGCCTGGCCGCTCGCCAGTCAGAGCCGAACTCCTGAGGGGCAGCCACGGGAGCAGCAGCCCGAAGCGCATTCGGACATTTTCGCATTCCGTCGGTCACGGGTTTGAGGGAGAAAGAAAAAAATAGGGATGCCGCCTCCATGCCGGAAATTTTCTCGACGTTCGTAGTGTTCGGCAGAGCCGATGGCCGACCTGTGCACTCTAGCGCTTGCAGCGGGTGGCAGTTGCTGACTCGGCGGGGTGCGCAAGAAAGCTCGACCCGACCGACGCATGATCTCTTTGGCCGTCAGCGGCGCTTCTGACCCACAAGTCCTGCCCCACCTCCCACGCTCATATCCCCGGAGAGCCACTGGAGAAGGCGCCTGCTATGAATGCTGAGTCCACTATCATATCTAGGTGTGCACTAGGCCTGATACGAGCATCGGCGGACGCCGGACGGCGGAGACCAACACCCTATCGCGGCCCACCCACATCGGCGTTGTCGCGGCTTTGGGTAGATCCACCATCTGCTTCATGTAAAGGCGCGGCGCGATTGTTCAAATGCGCCCACTTGAGATGGTCGTCCGACCCAGACTGAACAGGGGCCTCACGATAAGAGAGAGAGCTACTGCAGCCCCAAGAGATTGAGATTGTCGGCGCAGCTTTGCGCAGGTCTCGTCGGGTCTTGGCCAAACAGCTGTCGCTGCGCGCACTAACCCCTCTTCCCACCCTCTTCCCTCCTTTCCTTCTCTCTCCACACTTGGAACGGACCCCAACCCTTCCCTTTCTGCGTCATTTGCCGCTTCCCAATCTCGTGGCCTCCCCTTTCCTTCCCCCACCACCCTTTCCCTCCCTCGCCTCCGCATCCACACCTGAAGTCCTATTTGTATCGGCCTCCTTTTGCCAGCCCTCCCCCTCCCGTTCCTCGGCTGTGCCTCGCAGAGCTGCGTTCCCCCTCATCGCAACACCACACAACTTCACGACCGTCACAAGTCCCTGCCCACCTTCAATCCTGCCCCTTCGTGTCATTCTTCCATCATGGCTTCCACAGGACAACAGACCCCAATGCCCGACAGGTCGAGCGGATCGGTCTCGCCTACCCAGACCGTCGATGTCGAAAAGTCTGGACGCCCGGACTCGATCAAGCAGCACGATGACGCCGCCAAGGTGACCGAGAGCGGCGCCGTGGAGCAGACCATGTTTGGCGAGAAGCGAGACCAGTATCGCAGCGAGGAGGACTACATGTACGAGCAGCAAAAGATGTCCGAGGGTGACCACAAATTCCACCGTCTCGGTTGGAAGAAGCTCACCGTTTGCCTCATCGTCGAGGCCATTGCCCTCGGTGCGCTCTCCATCCCTTCGGCATTTGCTACGCTCGGAATGGTCGCCGGCGTCATCGTGTGTATCGGTGTCGGCATCATCGCCATCTACACCAGCTACATCGTCGGCCAGGTCAAGATCAAGTTCCCCCAGGTTTCGCACTACGCTGACGCCGGTCAGCTCATGATGGGCCGCTTCGGCTACGAGCTCATCGGGGCCATGTTTGCCCTCCAGCTCACGCTCCTCGTAGGATCGCACTGCCTCACCGGAACCATCGCCTTCCTCAACCTCAGCAGCAACGCCATCTGCTCGCTCGTCTTTGGTGTCATCTCGGCCATCATCCTCTTCATCGTCGCTGTGCCACCCACCTTCTCCGAGGTTGCGGTGCTCGGCTACATCGACTTCGCCTCCATCATCGTTGCCATCGGCGTCACCATCATTGGCACGGGCGTCAGGTCCCACCAGGAGCCCCAGTCGCTCATGCCCGCACAGTGGTCCGCCTGGCCCAAGGAGGGCACCACCTTTGCCGACGCCTGGGTCGCTCTCACCAACATTGTCTTCGCCTACTCCTTTGCCGTCTGCCAATTCTCGTTCATGGACGAGATGCACACGCCCACCGACTACGTAAAGAGCATCTGGGCTCTCGGCATCATCGAGATTGTCATCTACACGCTCACAGGCGCCCTCATCTACGCCTTTGTCGGTGCCGACGTCAGGTCGCCCGCCCTCCTCTCGGCTGGCACCACGCTCAGCAAGGTGGCGTTCGGCATTGCGCTCCCTGTCATCTTCATCTCGGGCTCTATCAACACCACCGTCGTCGCGCGCTACATTCACGGCCGCGTCTTCAAGAACTCGGTCATTCGCTACGTCAACACGCCCATGGGCTGGGCGACGTGGCTGGGTCTGGTTGCGCTCATCACCGTCATCGCCTGGGTGGTGGCCGAGGCCATCCCCTTCTTCTCGGATCTGCTCGGAATCATGTCGGCGCTCTTCATCTCGGGCTTCACCTTCTACTTCCCTGCGCTCATGTGGTTCCTGCTCATCAAGGAGGGCAAGTGGAACGCTACGCGTTGGAACACCATCCTCAGCGTCATCAACGCCGCCGTCTTCCTTCTCGGCCTGCTCATCCTTGGGTGTGGTACCTACGCATCGGTCAAGGACATTGTCGACCAGTATGCAAAGGGCACCGTCCGAGGCTCGTTCACATGCGAGCCCATCGGCTAAGTTTGTTCCGCCCGTGCGTTTCATGACCCTCTTCATGCTCGTCACGCATTTGTACTTTGTACCCGCACATGTCCCCTGGACCTACGAATCCAACGTCATAGATCTCTCTCAAGCCTTGTGCGCTGATCCGAGTCTGTGGAAGTGGCGGCTGTGAGTGTAGCAAGGCCAGGTTCCGACGCTTTGGGTGCAGCAGCCTCGGAGTCGTCGCAGCAGCAGGACCCGGAAGGGTAGGGGAGCTCGGCAGTACCCGATTTGTGAGATCGGGCCACCTCCACTTTTTTCGGAACCTTGGCCCACAAGACAGCTGCTTGTCTTGGTCAGCGAGACATCTGCACCCTGTCGCTCGTACTTCACCCACCACCAACGGCATCGACAGCTCGACACATCGACGAAAGAGCGCGTCCTACTCGAGAGACCAACCAACAAGCAGAAGCTACGAGGCTGAGAACGAACGAGAGTGCAACCATGTCGGGGCAGCCCAATTCGGATCTTGCTGTCGAGCAGCAACAGCCCGGCGACCCGTCCGGGTATGGTGGATACGTTTCGGCGTTCGAGAACGGCATGGGCTCCGAGATGCCCGAGGCGCCGCGCGACAAGTTTTTCCGCAAGATGAAGGAGCAGCCGCTCGTGCCCATCGGTAAGTCCACGTGGAGCTCGTTGCGTCTTTATGACTTGGACTGAACTAATGTATATGGGCTCGTTGTGATTTGCTGCATCATTAGGATCATTGCTGACGTGCGGTGCGCTGATTGCTGCGTCCAACCACCTGCGTACGGGCAACCGAGACCAGTTCAACAAAGCGCTTCGTTGGCGCGTGGGCTTCCAGGGCCTCACGGTTCTCGCTGCGCTTGCTGGGTCGTTCTACTATGGTCAAAAAGCGGCCGCTTCCGTACCGGCGCCCCCGGCCACTCCGACCGATGCACCGCTTCAACACGGCACAGTGACCACGCTTCCAGGCCGAGCACCCACGCAGTGGCAGCAGAACAGGGCCGAGGAAAGGGCCTACAAGGACCGTACCGGCTTCGAGACGCGCGTCGACCAGGCGCTCGACCGCGAACTCAACGACGACAAGCGCCTCGAAGAAGCGCTGCTTGGCAAGGAGGACCTCGATAGCCTCAGGAAACCAGCAAGGGAAAGACCCGTGATCGGCAAAGATGTTAGGCGCCAGGTGTAGCCTTGCAAAACGCTCAACTTTATCCTATTCAATACCAGCACACCTCTCTCAATGCTAGCACGGCAGGGCTGCGTGGGGCCCCAAACGATTCTACGTGGACCAGCGAAGCTGTGCACAATCAACCCGTGTCTTTCGAAAGGGGATCTAATGTACAGGATGCGATGGAGAGACCTGGGGTTCGAGGAAGAGGAATGCTCTAAGTGACTTGGCGCTGGAGGAAGCGGTCGAGGTTGTCCATGACCGACTGTGCCGCACGCGTGATGGTGGTCGAGTTTGAGGCGTGATGGTCGTCGTCGCTCGATGGCGAGTCGGGCTGGGGCGAGTCGCCCTCGTCACCTGCCTGGATCTGCTCAAACGCGAATGGATGCGTGGCGAACTTGCCTGTCGGCAGCAGGGCGACGCATTCGCGGATGGTGTGCAGCGCCTCTCGCACCGCATCTGCAACGGCGCTGGTAGAGTGCTGGAGGCGCAAGAGGTGGTGCAGATCTTCCAGCAGGTCGAGCGTATCGAGTGCGACGTGGAGGGGCTGGTCGGGGCGCAGCGGCGCCTCTGCACGCGGATCGACAAGGCCGTGGTTGAGACAAGCGGTCCAGAGCTGTGCGCGCAGCACCTGCCTTGCGAGATCCACGAGGATCGGATCGTCGCTGTCCTTTTGACGGCGCACGTTCTCGAGGGTACCAAGTGCATCGTGGATCCGGACTGCTACGTGCGCTGCTAGCCGACACTCGCGTCCTGGCCGACAGGTGCCTGTCCAGCAATCCATGCTCAGGACAAATTTCTGCAGCAAGGCCTTGCGTACGCCTGCAAATCCGAGCGGGATCAACAGCGACAACGGCTCAGCAAGCGTCTCTTGCTTGTTGCGTTTCGCCGGAGCAGCCTCGTCGCCCGCCTCGGATCGACTGCGCTTCCTCGCCGGCGCCGCACGAGGGCCCACATCCAGCTGGCACAAGTACTCGGGCCGTTGTTCGGCCCACCACCTCTCGGCACGCGCGAGCAGCAGCACGACGCTAACCTCGTCGGATGTCTGTTCTCCCGGCGCGGGTCGAGCGAGCTGGTCGAATCCGAGGATCTTGACGAGCGTGATGGCCTCGCAGAAGCGGAAGAAGCTTGCATCGCGCCACGCGCACAGGCTCGGCCACTCGTCGTCGTCCGCCGCATCGTCGAGGCTGTACAGCGCCACCGAGAGGAAGAAGCTCGTGAGCGCCGTCTCGAGCGTCGGTGCCTGGCCGAAGCCCGCACCGCCTCCGGGCGCCGAGAGTCGGAGCGCCAACACGGCCTCGATGATGCGTGCTGCCTCCTCCACGATCTCGCGTTTGCCTTTCGACTTTGAGTGTTTGTCGCGCGGGATTGAAGGCATCGCAAATGGCCTCTGCCCGTCTTCGCTCGCGGTCGGGCGCGGGAGAGTGAGACCGAGCATGCCGAGAAGCGAGATGGAGAGCGCCAGGCCGGCAAATGTGGGGTCCTGGTCGTGCGACCTCCTGCCCAGCTTCGGGTAGATGTAGGCACGCGGCACGATGCCCGGACACAAGCGGTCGTACAGGTTCTCGTAGAAGAGCGCGGTGCGTTTGGTGAGCACCATGGTGTTGAGTGGGTCGGCGCTTGTCGGCTTGGATGCAGCGCGGGGGCGGACAGGCTTGGCATCGGGCTCGGCCAGGAGCGCCGGGATGTGAGCCTTGACACTAGCCTCGCACGGCTCGGGTCGGAAGGGTGCGGTGAGCGACGAGAAGCTGCGTTTGCGCGCCGAGTCGGGCTCGACCAGGCCGAGACTGCCGAGGATGTGCGTGGCCCAGCTCTTCTGCTTGGCCTCGTGGTGCGACTGGAGCGTGTGGCCGACGAGTGCGAGCTGAGCCGAGCCGGGCGATCCGCGCTGCTGCGGATCCCAGTCGACCTCCTCGGCGAGGATGCCGAGCAGGTCAAGTCCGGGCGCTGTCGCGGCCGCTGCACCACCCATGGCCGATGTCGAGGTGGAGAGCGACGAGGCGGACGAGAAGGACGACTTGGACGACGAAGCGGTCGAGGGCGTTGCGCTGCCACTGGCGCTGGAAGCGTGGACGATGTTGGTGAGCGTCGAGATGGGCAGCGTCGAGGGCGGAAAGCGCGACTCTGCGATCGAGAGTAGTTCAGAGGACGCCGAGTGGGTCGACGAGATGCACGCCTGTGCCTCGATGAGCGTCTGGAACGATGAAGCGGCGTCGAAGAGCGTCGTGCGTGGCTCGGATGCGAGGCGGTGGTGCGACGGTCGGCGCGGAAGCGTGCTCGATGTCGGCGACACGCAAGAGGTGGAAGACATGCCTCGCTCAACGATACGATGCGCTCAGGTTGGAAGGTGCGAGAGTGGGTGCTAGCACATTACGAAGCCGTTGCCAAACGAGGCACTGTTGCGACCAGGTCGACGATGACTACCGTGATGGCGATGCGTGTAGATGCGAGCGTGTGATGTGCAGATGGTGGTGATGGCGGAGAGTCAAGCGGGTGCGGGCGGAGTCGATCGTATCGTGATCCACAGGGAAGCGCAATGCGGTGGGTAGGACAGGGCGAGAGCAAAGCAGGGGCAGAACAACCAGGTTGTGCGGGATGAAGCTGTTTGTGTGCCGTGTGGGCCAGATGACGGCGGAGTTGGAGTGGGTAGAGGGTGGGTTAGCTGGGGCTGGCGACGAATGCAAGGGAACAGCACGATGGAGCGGGTGGGGTGAAAAGAGCGGGGTATGCGCCAGGCTGTCGGCGAGCTGGACAGCTCGGGGTGGATGTAGCCGGAATCGAAGCCAAGAGGTGAAACAGCAGCAGCGGCTGCCGCTGTTGCTGCGCGGCCTTGCTCGGACATCTCGCCTCGACGGGCCGACCTGCCGGCACAACCAACGCTGCACCGAGCCTCGTCCGGTCGATTCCATATACCGGCGAATTCAAGCCGACATTCACAAGGCGACCCCACCCCGTTCCCTCCAAAGCCATTGGCGGGTTTGGCGGTTCATGTGCCTCTCACTCTGCCTTCCGCCTATACACCGCATTGAGGCAGCAACTCAGAGGTCGCACAACTTGGAAGCGAGGTGTACGAGGCGATGGGCGAAAGCGCGAATACCATGCGCAGCGGCGACGTGGGATGAGCTGGTTAGTGGGGGATGCCAAGCGGAAGCGAGGACGGGCGAATGGGCCGAGACGGAGCAGCTTCGGCGTACAGCCAGGCACCGCTTAGAACCCCGACGTCTTTTTGCTCCCCGGCTGAGCCGCGAAGAAAAAAAAGGTCTACACCGCGGAGCACAGTCACACCGCAAAACTGAGCGCGCAAGGCGAGGCGGTCAACCCGGCTATCCAACCTGCCCGAGCCACGACCCGCTTCGAAGCATCGAGCCAACCGAGACGATTGCTATTTTGGCGCCATATCGAGGCGGGCGCATTGTGCACAAGCGACATTCCCAGCGATCATGACGTGCGCTAGTGTCAAGCGATGCTCGCTGCTAGCTCGGTCGTGCGTGAGCGTGCGCGTGGCGACGTCCAAGCAGACGATAGCCGTCCCGCGATCCGTCCCGGCCGTCTTCATTTTTGGCTTTCTCACGTGTCCTGTTGGATGGCAAAGTGTAATGAAGCACAAGCCTTGCGGCAACGTCCATCGTGGCATCTTGTTTCCCACGCACCAGCTGTCGTGCAACGAATCGTCTGTCGACTGCAGCTGCAAGAGATGCTGAGATTGCCTGAGTGGCGCAGAGATTCCCGAAGCCACCAAAGCTCAAGCCAGCCCGGCAAAGTGTCCATCGTATGAGACGGCTTATCAACGTCCCACACCGGCGAAGCTCCGTGCACCCGGTGACCCTGTACCTCGAACCCACCCAATCGGCAGCAGAGCATGACGAGAAGGCAGTTCGCAATGCCTGACTCCGCAATTTCTGCCGCTCGGAGTGGGGCAAAGCCGGGCGCCCTTTTGTCCCGTTGGAAGTTCTTCCGACCGCCAAACCCTTTTCTTCGCCCACGGCAAGCGCCGAAGGTCCGGCCATCCGGCGATGTAACACACTCAAATGTGCTCCGCACAAACACAACCTTGTTGACAGAGCAGCTGCAAATGTGCTGCGCCTGCGGCGCCGGTCAAATTCACGTGCTCGGCGAAAGTTCGGCGCCACTTCTGTCACGCAGCCACCGCCGACTCTTCGAGCCACCCGCCCACGCCAGCCAGTGCACACGGCAAAACCAACAACTGCTTTGTGACCGTAGCATCGGTGATTTACATTCCCGCCTGGCGCCATGCGAACGTAATTTTACACCTATGTCTACCAGGCGTACAGGAAGTAAATGTTCTTGTTGTCGGTCATCTGTTCGAACGACAAGCCCAGAAAGTGTCAGAGGCCGCACCGGCGTAGCAAACGAAAAGCCGAGGGAACACTTACATCGAGTTCGCCATTGATCTTGTTCTTGAGCAGCCTCTCTTCTTCCGAGACCCCCATCTCCGCCAGTCGCTTTCTGCGGCGCCTGTTCTCGGCGATCAGATACATCAACCAGCAGAGGCACAGCACGAAGACAAGCGCAAGCATCGAGGCGACCACAATGAGACCTCGGATGTAGCGCGGCGCATCGGATGCGCGGAACACCTGCGGGCCGATCATGTTCTGTTGCCGCCAGGGAAATAGAGTCGTGTCAGTGAGATGCCGTCGCCAGTATGGATATCGGAGATGGGTGCACTTACACCGACGCAGTAGCCCATGAAGCAGAGAGTGGCTACGACCGTCTTCTTGGTTCTGCCGCCGATGATGGCGGGCATGAGCGCCCACATGAGGAAGCTCTGCAAGGCGTAGAGCACGCTCATGAGGTAGACGCCGTATCGGGTCCAGCGGTACTTGGGCTGGTTGGGTAGCGTGCCTGCGGTGAGTACGGCGACAAACGCCGGGATGACAGTGAAGCACATGAAGAAGAAGCGGAGCCGGGGGAACTTGTGGATCATGAACGCCGCGAACAGGATCCAGCAGAAGGACATGGCGAACGACGGCAGCTGGTACAGGATCGTCTCGAGCGGCGTGAAGCCGAAAGATTGATAAATCAGGCTCTGGAAGGTGGTGATGCCGCCGTTGGGGATGCAGCAAGTGACGTTGATGAAGAAGATAAAGTAGGTCGTCGGGTCGGTGAAAGCGTCCTTGACCTGATCCCACTTCCAAGCCTGCGTCTCGCCGGTGCCGGTACCGTTGTCGATGATGCGAGCATGGGCAAGCGTGCGCTCCTTCTCGCTCAGCCACCAAGCATTTTTGGGCAGCCTAAGGAAGATGGCGGTGACGCAGCCGGTGAATACGGTCAGGCCGCCGAGGAAGAAGTTGATGACTCTCCAGCCAGACACGGTGCCATCATCGTGCGCTTTCTTTGCGATAAAGTAGATGACGACGGAGACCCAGATAGAGAAACCGGTGTTCATGGCAAAGTAGAGCAGCTGCCTGGCGTTCTGCTCCGACTTTCTGTACCAACTCGCCACAATGAGCGTAAAGCCTGGGGTGACGATTCCTTCCAAGGCGCCAAGGATGAAGCGCACTGCCATGAGCTGTGCAAAGTTGTTGCACAGTCCGAGCGTTACGAGGACGATGCCCCAGACGATGGTCATGGCCGAAAGGACGTAGGCGGCGTCGACGCGCTGCATGGCGTAATTCATGAGGGGCTGGAAGAGGAAGTAGCCAAGGTAGTAGATGGTGGTGAGCCACGAATACTCTTGGCCCTTGAGGTGTGTGTCGGACTTGAGACCGAAGAGGACGCCGTTGGCGAGCGAGACCTTGTCAGCATACTGAAGGCCGTAGATGGCCATGAGACATGGCACAGTGTGCCAGTCGATCTTGCGCAGCAGCTTGCGCGCCTCGGCATCGGAGAGGTGGCCTTCAGCCTCGATCACCTCCTCGATCTTGGTGAGCTTCGAAGGGTTGTTGTCCAAGTCGAGATCGGTGACGGCGTAAGCCTGGATGCCCTTTTCGCTCGGCGCCTTGGCGCTCTCAGGCGCCATGGACGAGATGGAATCTTTTCTGCTGCTCATGGTCGTCGATGTATGGTAGAGAGGGCGAAGGATTGAAGGTGCTCGAGAGACACTTGGCCGTTCGCGGGGAGGTGGCGGGGGCAGTGGGTCAAGAGGAGATCTAGATATATGGCATAGGCAGGCACATATCTGCAGGGACCACACTACCCCACATGAGGGTGAGCCAATGGCGTGGGAGCAGGCGCACCGCAAGTGTACAAAGCCGACGCAGTCAGAGCTCGGTGAGCTTGAGCTAGCCGAGGCCAGCAGAAGAGCTGGCGCTTGTCGATACGCGCTCGCATGGCGGCAAGCGAGCGTGCATGGCCAAGCATCGAGGTACCGATAGGAGCATGCGGACCTGTAGCATCCCCTGGCATCCCAGTGCTCATGACCTGCTATCGTAGGGCACGGTATCGGAAGACCTGCGCTGTGCCGTCTTTTGACGTGCGTCTCGATGCAGCCGCGCCACCAGATAAGCCGGCTTTGACTCACTCTGCCATGCCGACTGGCCCTCGATCCCAGAGCATATTGAGGGCGCGCTTCGATTGATACGCACGCATCACATGACGCCTTTTGCCAGCTGCAGCCATCACAGCGCCACGCCAATCGATGCGGCCGACTCCGGTGAGGAGCGGCAAAGCCATGATGATGTCGCGCGGCAAGCGAGTCTTCTTTTTCCCCGCGGCAAGCGCGCAGGTTGACAGGCAATTCGCCGTGTTTGCCACCCCCCGTCGAGCGGCAACGGTGCATTTCGCGGTGAATTAAGCCGCCTCCGCCCGCCGCCGCTTGTGGTGGGGGAAGCAGCTCTTGCAAGCGTGGATGGCACCTGCCAACCGGCTATCCCGCGAGCCGTTGCGTTCCTCGCTTGACTTCAGTCCCGCTGCGAGGAAATGGCGGCAAAGCACCCGTGCGGACGGCTCAGATCCCGTTCGGCGCCGTCCGTAAATAATGTGCCTCGTGCCACTCCCCTTCGAAATGATTGTCCAGCATCGTCTGAGTATAGCGCACAAATCTGTACTGCAGCGTCGTCTGTCCGAGGTTAGATACGAGAGGGAGCACCAGATAAATGCGAAAGGTGTTGGAAAGGTGCGGGCAAAGGGAGGAGCAAAGTGGCGGCTAAATTGGGATAAGCGCTCTAATCTTTGAGCAGCTTCAGCTGATAGCCCGGCAACTCTGCCGGCTGTTCCGCGTAGCTTGTCCGGCCACGCGGCGTATCATCTGACTCGAAACGCGGATCAGCGGCGCATCCGACGACCCGCTTCATCTTATCACACGCCATGCTTCACTTCACCTCGGCAGTCACAGTCTGGCGTGCGAGAGCTCCGAAATTGGCGACATCGATGTGCATGTGTGGGAGTAGGTGTGTGGTGCTTCATACGTTCTTGTCGATGGGCACGCCCTCGCTCTCGCGCGAAGCCCAGCCCATCCAGCTCTCGTCGTAGATGCTGCTCTGCACTCCAATCTCCTGCAGCGCCAGCCAGATCGCGGCTGCCGTCATGCCCGAGCCGCACGTATTGGTCGCGGCCAGCTCACCGCCGCTCGAAGCCTGGCGCAGCTTGTCGAGTGCCTCGGTGCCGCCTACGGTGTCGCCAAGCGTCCTCCACAGCTCGATCTGGTCCTTGAGCACCGTGTACGTCTTGCCATCCTTTCCGGTTTCGGTCTTGAGCAGCGTGGGGAACGGAAGAGAAAGGCTGTGCGGAATGTGCCCGGAGGAGAGTCCGGCTCGGGGCTCCGGGTCGCTGCCATCGAAACGGCCTTTGGATCGTGCATCGAACACCGTCTGACCGCGTGCCCCCATCTTGGCATTGGCCACCATCTCGTCGAACGAACGGATGATGCCGTCTTGCAGTTCATGCTCCGGGTAGTCTGTCTTGCCGACCGAGCTGGGCTCTCCCTCTTCGGTGGTTAGGCCATGATTGATCCACGCCGGCAGCCCGCCGTTGAGCACCGACACGTTGGTGTGGCCGAACGCCTTGAAGGTGAAGGCGGTCCGGGGTGCCGAGAAGACGCCGTGGGTGTCGTACACCACCACATGCGTCTCTGGCTCGATGCCGTGCTCCGATGCAGCGCGTGCAAAAGTGGCAGCAGAAGGCATCATGTGCGGAAGGTTGCGAACGCTTTCGCCAGTGGTGGCCACCTTGTCCACATCCCAAAATTGGGCTTTCGGCAATCGAGGCCCCGTCGTGAATTCGCGCAGAGGATTGCGCGGCGGGTTCGTGTTGGGCATGAACCAAGTGGCATCCAGGATGCGCAGCTTGCTGCTTCCGTCCTGCTTTTCGATGAGCGAGGCGAGCGCCTTTGGCGCAATCACCAGCGGCACCGTGGCCGGTCGAACTGTGGTGCTCATCGCTCGTGCGCCAGATCCTGCCAATCCTAGGCGAGAAAAGAGTCGCTGCGATGTGAGCCGTGTCGTCTGCGCTGCCAGCATGACAATATCCGACTTGTGTTTGGTGCGCTCTTCTGGAGACTATGCTGGAAGACAGGAGGTCTGAAGCAAGGATTCGGCATTTCTTCTAATCCGCTCTAGATGGTCTAAGCTCAGCCGCGGGACGTGTGGAGGTTTTGAGCCTCTTTCGTGCGAGCATTTTTCTCTCAATGTTAGGGCAAAAGTTCATACACTTTCAAACGCGGGAAAAAATCGAGATCGCCATGAGATTCCCTGATGATTCAACGGCAATCTCGGCCATCGCCATGCGCCCACATCGGTGCTGCATCTTGTGGCAGCAGCCGAGGCTCTTAGGCGATGGCCATACAGTCTCGATGGGTGTGTATGCCATGCTTGGCTGATATGTGTGCTTCCCCGCGGGGGCATGCCATGCGGTAGCTGCCACGAGTGGGGTGCGCAGTTCATGCCCACGCTCGGTTCGCAACCCCGCACATCATCCATGTTTCCTTGCTGAATGTCGACGGCCAAGACCATCATATTATACTGATCTGGGTAGTGATGGCATGTTTGTAGAAGTGCCAGGTACGCACTGAGGTTGCAGTCGGGCGCATGTGGGGGACAGATACGACCCCGCGGGGAGGGACGAGCGGCACACGACCGAGTCCCCCCGCGGGGAAGACACTGTGATCCTGCCCAGCACCTTGTGCGTAGGAACAGAGGAGCCAATGCAGGACAAGGTCGGGCATTGCTAAAACCAATCATGCACATTCGACAGACGTCCGGCATGCCCGTCAGGGCCTCGGCAGGATTCAGTACAACTCTGATGCACGATGCACAGGGGGAGAGCGACGCAGACGGAGAGCTCCGTGCAGCCCCGCGCACAAGCTTGGGATGTGGGGAAGCCCAAATCTACCGAGGTTGCGAGACGCAGATCGTTCCGGTCCGCAAAAGGACCGGGGCGAGATGACGGATGCCAAGACCAACGAGTCGAGCCGAATGGACGTGGGGTTGACCACCAGCTGTCGGCGGAGAGAAAAAAAAGAACCAGGGCTCCCCGCGGGGATGGCTTGGTGTTGTTGACACTCAGCTAGGCGAATATCGCAGCCTCCTTGAATTCCGACGCCGCCGCCTCGGCCTCTGCCGCCTGCTCACCTCTGACCCTGAGCGAATGCTTGTCTGCCCCGCCCTCAGCCGAGGGTCCAATGGTCACCGGGCCCGTATGTGTGGCTGTCCAATCGGAAGCTGCACCTCATACGAGTTTCGAATCAAAGCCATCAACGTCCACCAATCAATCGGCCTCTTCACACCAGCGAGGCGCCGAGATACAGGACTCGAGCACCGGGGCCTGGCTTGAAACATTGCGAGTCTCTTCCAAGGATGATGAACAGAGGCGCGACGCTCGCCTTGTGAGACATGCTGAGCTCGCTTGGTGGGTGGCGAGTCCTTAGAACACTGGCTAGTGGCGGTAGTTGGCAAGTGTGAAAAAATTGCCTGTCGAAATGAAGCCTTTTTTGGCGGCGTGGGTGCCTAAACCTTCGAAAAGTGAACTGTCGTTGCACACCGCTTTCTCTCGGGTACTTTGGCCAAGACTGTCCAGACCGGCTAGCTCGCTCCAMCCGCCAACCGCCAACCGCCAATGGCCAATGGCCCACCGCATGCTAGCTTGGCCTCGGAAGGCGTGCCTTGCATTGCTCTGCCGCACTGCCCGTACACGCACGCCCATTGGCTTCCCCACCCCGCTCTGCAGCATCTCTGCCGCAGTCCGCCGCCGCTTCGACTGCAGCTGATCTGGAGTCCCCGCCCGAAAAGGTGGCTGGCCGTAGACTTGTGCTTCGTCCTTGTGCTCTCTCCCAACCACGGTCCGGCAGCAATGACACTGAGCTAGCCGCCATCGCAGCATCTTCTCCCCCACCACGACCATCCCGGACCGCTTCCTGACCCGGACCAAGCGGTTCTTGCTTCTACCCCCGCTCCCCCCCTTTCCGTACCCAGAAGGCTAAGCTGGGTGCGCCACCTTGGCGTGCATTCGTCCGGAGTTCCCCCCGCTCCACCAGCTTTCCCCCTCACTTTTAGGTTAGCCTCTGGCACGCCAACGTTTCATTCGGGCTCCCGGCGCCGTCTTGTGCCTCGTTGCATTAGTTGACACGCCCCGCGACACTGTCTCCAATCCGTGCTCGCCGTGAAGTGCAAGCGCTCCACCGCGATAGCCTCTCGACCTCGACTCGCCTCATTCACCACGCGATTGACTCCAACCTCGCCTACAGCCGTCCCCACCCTGCTGTACCTTGCTTCGTCTTCGCTTCCATACCCCACATCCCCAAAGGGTACAAGTAGCCACCTCCTAGCTTCTCTTCCATCCCTTGCCCCACATCCGCTTCTCCATTACCGCCTCCGGACCCTAGCTCTTTCCCCACACGCCACCTCTGCTCGCTGCCTTTGCCCGCCATGACGCGTGCCACGTCTGAGGGGTCGTCGACCCCTTCCAAGCAGGAGGACAACTTCGCCGGCACCACCAATGCACACCTCGTAGCCGACAAGACCACAAAGCGTCGGTTCGGTCCCTCGGCCATCGCCGAGGACCTCCGCGACCACTGGCGTGTCTACATCCTCGGCATCTGCGCCTCTTTCGGAGGTCTGCTTTTCGGTTGGGATACCGGTCTGATTGGAGGCGTGCTCAATATGCCTGCATTCAAGAAGGACTTTGGCCTCGAGAACAACGATGCCAAGCTCGCAGCACTCAAGGGCAACATCGTCTCGGTGCTTCAGGCCGGCTGCTTCTTTGGTGCCGCCGCCAGTTTCTACCTGCCCCACCGCTTCGGCCGCAAGCAGGCCATGCTCATCTCGGCCACCGTCTTCCTCATCGGCTCCGTCATCCAGACCGTCTGCCGCTTGAACGGCCAGAGCGCCAACGCAGCACTCAACCAGCTTTATGTAGGGAGGGTCATCGGGGGATTCGGCGTTGGTCTTGCATCTTCGACTGTGCCCATGTACTTGTCCGAATGCGCACCGCGCGCAATCCGTGGTCGCCTTGCTGGCATGTACCAGTTGCTCATCGTCACCGGTATCTGCATCGCCTACTTTGTTAACTACGGTATGGTGCAGAACTATCCCGACCAAACTTCGAGCGCCATGTGGCAAGTGCCATTTGCCCTCCAGTGCCTCCCCGGCGTGCTCTTTGTCGTCACTCTCCTCTTCCAGCCCGAGTCGCCTCGATGGCTCGTGGAGCAGCAGAGGAACGCAGAGGCGCAGAAGTCGCTCGCCCGCATCAACCGCGCCGACGTCAACGACCCTGTCGTCGTCGGAATCCTCCGCGAGATCGAGCAGGATCTCGAGGGCAAGTCGGGTCTGTCGCTCGTCCAGCAGCTCAAGATGGCTTTCTCGGACCGCGTCACCACCTACCGAGTCTTCATCGGCGCCTTGCTCATGTTCTTCCAGCAGTTCACCGGCACCAACTCGATCAACTACTACTCGCCCCAGATCTTCAAGTCGCTCGGCATCACGGGACAGTCGAGCGGCCTGCTCGCAACGGGCGTCTACGGCGTGGTCAAGATCATCACCACCGGTCTCTTCATGGCGGTGGCCATCGAGCAGCTCGGACGAAAGTGGTGCCTCATCATCGGCGGCCTTGTGCAGGTGTTTACGCTCTTCTGGATCGCCATCTACCAGGCCGTTCGTCCTGCAGGCACGCCTGTCGATGGCGTGGGCTACCTCACCATCGCCATGGTCTACATCTTTGTCGTCGGTTACGGACTCGGTTGGTCTTCGGTCACCTGGGCGGTCAGTGCCGAGGTGGCACCCAACCAGTTGCGTGCGCTTGCCATGTCGGCTGCCACCATGAGCCAGTGGTTCTTCAACTTTGTCATTGCGCTCATCACGCCGCGTGCGCTCGAGCACATCAAGTACGGCACATTCCTCCTGTTTGGCGTCATGACGAGCGTGGCGGTCGTCTGGGCTGCCTTCTTCCTGCCAGAGTCGAGCGGCGTCACCCTCGAGCTCATGCACCGCATCTTCGAGGGCAACATCATCTCCAGGTCCGTGCAGGACCTTTCGCCCGCCAAGCGCAAGGTTTTCCGCGCAAGGCTCCTGGCCGAAGTCGGCGGCACGGCTGATGATGGTATGGTCAACGAAAATGTCCGCGCGAATGAGGCCGCTTTTGCAACGCTCAACAGGGAGGAGTCGTACGCTGCCAAGAAGGTCGATGACGATGTTGTCAAGACCGCCGATGCTGGCGACTCGGATGCAGACCACGCGCGCAAGTAGATCAGCAAACCCCGCCCTGTTTTCGTGTCTTGATACCGCATTTTGCTCTGATTGTACTTTATACCAATGTTATCGTGTTGCTCATCTGGAGTTCTGTGCGCGCAAGTCAGCCTCCTTGGTTGAGACGACTCGGAAGTCCGTTCCATTTTGAGGTGTTGTTTCGTTCGACAACGCACATGCTCTGTCTAGAATTGTACCAATGTGATCGTGCTTCCCGGCTGATGTTCTGCTTGGTTCGTGGTTGCACGTGGACTTGCGTGCGGTCAGATCGAGGCTCGGCATGACCAATCTCAACTTGCCCGCGTCGTCTGAATGCTCAGCGCCCTGAACGGTCGAATGCAACGAGGAGGTACAAGACTCGGCGAGACTTACTGCGCAGAGCCGGCTGATGGATCGTCGGCACACGAGGGACCTGAGGTGTCTTGTTGGGCTCAGTCCGAGTTTCTGGACGCTTGGCTGAGGCAGTGCTCCGCACGGGGTCTGGTGATCTTCGTTTTTCTCACTCGCTGGCTCTCTCGACTCAAATCCGAGTGGGCCTGAAACTCAGCTCCTTGGTGCGGCCGTCTGGACGAACAACGATCTGTCCTCTCCGCGCTACCGTCTCTGGCGTGCTCAATGCTCATGTCTATGCACGCAGCGCGAGTTGTGAATAACTAGTTGCAGTGGGAGCCCGTTACAAATGCGATGAGGGTCTGAGGGCCGGGGGTGAGGTAGGAGGTTCAGACCGCATGCGACGTAGACGGCGCGGGCTCCTGTGCCGCGTCGACAAAGGGGTCTTCATCGACCGAGACAAACGTGGCGGCGCCCGTAGAGAAGCGGCGCATGCCCGAGTCGCACGAGATCTGTCTCGACATCGACTCTGCGCCCAGATCGTCATGCCCCGAATCGATGCCGGCGAGGTAGGCGGGGACGCTGACGCGCGGGATCTTGAAGTTCTGCGAGTGCGCACCGCGCAGCGTGCGGTTAGGGAACGAGGATGCAGTGGGCGAGGTGGTAGGGGTCGTGCTGTTGGCTAGTGGATCGACTACCGGCGTTGACTTGGAGCGCGCGTGCAGCGACTCTCCCGCCGCTGCCTCGACACTCGCTTTGGCAGGATCCGCTGAATAGAAGGGGTTCAGTGCATGCGGATGCACAGGGACGCTCTTCGTCCTGCTCAGCGGCAGGTACGGCGTATCCGAGTCTGCAAACGGAGATGCGTCGAGCCCGATCGACTCGTGCGCGGGTGCCATCTGCTGGCCCGACGTGAGGTTGAAGGGCACCTTGACCACGCGGATCTCGGGCTCGGCCTCGGCCTCCGGAACATTCGACGGTCCCTGCGCGAGAATGTTGGAGAGCGACAGATCGTCGCCATTCGAAGCCGATCGACGGCGCGAACTCGAGCTGAGCCGGCCCAGAGCCGCCACGTCGAGCGTGTCGCCGGACGGATACACCCTGGCGGTCATGCGACGTTGGCTGTGCGGCGAGACGGAGCCGTCGTCCTTGGGCGAGCCGGCAGCCTTTTCGGAGAGCGACGGTGAGCGCAGTGCCGACATGCGGTGTGCCGCCATGCTCAGCCTCCGCGTACGCCGCCGCGACGCGCACCACCTCATGAGCGCCACTCCGATGAGCAGCAGCACCACTCCGCCGATCACAGCGCCTGCGATCGCGCCCTTGTTGACGTGGTGCACCGGAGTCGTGGCGGTCGTCGTAGCGGGTGCCAGAGAGCTCACTGGTGCTGCTGCGACCGATGTCGATGAAGCGACAGCCTGGGTAGATTGAGAAGTGGCCGAGGCGGCTGTGGTTGCGAAAGAAGCCGAAGTTGAGGCGGCTGTCGGGCTGGTGGAAGCCGAAGTGGTCGATGCAGAGGCTGGCGCAGTGCCGTTCCTGCCGCAGTCTGTGAATGTAAATGTCCTCGAGTCGATGGCTGTGACCTGTACAATGCCACTGCTGGTGCTGAGGGTGGTGAGGATGTTGCCGTTGATGTCGGCGAGACCGATGCCGATGCGGTATGTGCCGCTGAGCGCCGTGTCGCCGAAAGAAGTGACTTTGCGGTAGTTGCCTGGCGTGGAGAAGTCGCCGCCATTGAGCGCCGAGTAGAGAAGCGAGTAGTTACGCGCGCCCTCGGTGGACACAAAGAAGAGGTTGACGAACGATGCTACGCTCCATTCTGTCTGGGTGAGCGAGGCGGACCATTCGAGCTCGGTGCAGTTGAGAGCGTCGACGGAAAAGCCAAGTGCGTGTGCCTGCGAGGAAAAGGTGCTGACGAGTAGCGCTGCCAGGGAGCCCGCTTTCGCGAGCATGCCCCACGAGGTCTTCACCATGTCGCTATCCCGAGCCTCGTCGTGGTGACGGAGGAAGCCACAGAAGGCGAGCGGAGTACTCAGGTACGTGTGGTGACACGAGTAAGAAGGGAAGCAAAGAGGGGGAGGGGGCGCCGGGGGTTTCGGCCACTCAGGGAGGGCCAGCAATATACGCTTTCGGATGAAGCTGACTCGCCTCGCTGCTGTGAACAAAGCAGCTGCATCTGGAAGCAGCTTGCAGGTGGATACATGGCCTGCGTGGCCTGACCTGTATGCGACATGGCTCTACCAATCGAAGCCTGCGGTGCAGATCCGTTTGGTTGATCTGCCGGTCGCCATCGGCGCTACCTTTTTAATCGACTGTATTCAGACGACAAGTGGAGGATCCCGACTTCTCCCCGTGCTCCCATAGCATACAGACCCGGGGCGGACCATGAATCTTTGCGCGGCTGGCTGCACTTGACGAGCTGCCCGGTCTCACTTCTGCGCGAGCCCGGAGCCCGGCATGGACAGGCGCCTACGAGCTGTGTGTCTGGCTTGCTCTTGTACCGCCAGCTCTCGAGTGCCTGGTGGGAATGGCACCTTTGGCCGGTCTGAAAAGGGGGCTGAGACTGGCGCCAAGCGCTTGGATGCAGTGGATGCACTATGGGACCAGCGGAACCCGCGGGAAGCGTTCAGGTGCATTGATTTTCTCCTTAGGACTTGCCCTGGCTGTTCCTGAACGGCCATCTTTGGCGGCTGCTCAACTGCCTTCAATCCAGTCTGTGGAGACTCTCGCCCCGCACGCGGATTTTGATTCGAGCTGAAAGGTCGCGCTGCGCCCTCGCTTGAGCCTGGGCGTCGTGCCGATTTCGAGCTCCGAAAGACATGCCAAAAGGAGCCTTGACGTGAAATCGTATCGCGATCCACCTGCCACCTCGCCACACAAGCGTCAAGAGGGTCAAAAAGGGTCAAAAGTAGCATGATCTTGCTCCATCGCCGATTGGACCAGGTTGGACCTGAGCACCGCATTGACTTGTGCGCCATCGCTTAGCAGTCGAGATACAAAGCCCGCGCGACTAGGGCCCCTTTCCCCGCCACGCCCAGCCCAGCTCGAGGTCTCGACCCCACCACCGGAGCTGCCGCAATCGGCATGACAAACACCCGTGCTCGCGATTGGATTGGCTTTGCATTTCACTCGATCGTACCGCAGGCTAGAGTCGGCCGACTTTCGTTCAGATCGTATCTCTGGTCACTGTGAGCTCCGAGCCGACATCGTGGGGCAGGGTCCCAGTTGAAGCGAGACCCTAAAAGCTCGAAGGGGAATCTCGCTGTGCCGAGCCGAAATGTGGGCCAAAAAAAGGATTCGCGCGGAAAGATGCAAAAAAGAATGCATTGACGGGGACTCGAACCCCGGTCGAGTCGAATCGGTAGTCACGCCTCAGAAAGGCGATGAGTGGCAACGACTCATGATACCCCTACACTATCAATGCTTGTATATTTGTCTGCACCAAGGTTGCACATATGTATAAGCGTGCTTTGAACCGCGAGATCAGGGACCATCGAAGCTCATTGTCATCTGCCGCGACAGCTTCGGGGAGTAAGGCCAACGCCTGCGGGCGATCAGGTCCTCCAGGTCGTCAACATCCTACCACTGGGTTGCGATCCCTCTCCTAGACATCTGTATTGGCGAGAACGATGGCCGACGACATACAAGAGAGGGTGGGAAAGGCTAGGAAAGGATGGTTTTCAAAGGCCGGATCAAGCAAGGTGGGCGTCCCATCGAAAAATGAGCGAGACAATGGAGAACATAGAACAATGCAGAGTGCAGTACAATGCAGGGCACACTTCATCTGCCGCTCACGAACGCGGGGACGACAGAACGAGCAATAACGTAGATGAAAAGGTATCTTGTCTGGTATTGGCATAAGCGAAAAGACTACCAGAGCGGGCTGCGAGCGGGGGAGGCGGACGCCGGGAAGCTGTTCCCGGATCCGATCCGCGAGCCCTTGTACATGATTGCTTGATGTGAAGGGGAAGAGGGGCCGTGACAAAGAGGTTCGTTTCGTTTCGTTCCGACGAGGGCGACTTTCTTAGGCCTTGTTCGCGAAGCCGACGCGGTTGTTGTCCGTGTCGAAGATGGCGACGGTGTTCTGGAGGAACGAGTCGCCAGTGATCCAGGCGTTGATGCCGAGGTCGCCACCAGCAACCGAGAGCACACAGTGGCCGTCGTTGGTGGTACCGAACGAGGTGGTGGCAGCCGAGAGGCTCTTGGTGTACGAGCCGTACTTGAACGTCACGGTAGGGGGCGAGTTGCAGTTGTAGTAGGCGTAGGTCGAGCCGTCCTGAGTGAACGTCGGCAGACCGAGCTTGTTGAAGAGCGCCTGGGCCTGCGAGGTGGGGGCGACAATGATCGTCGTACCAGTGTCAACGATCGACTCGATGCCGATGCTGTTGACCGAGGCGGGCACCTGCCAGAAGCCCTGGTTCGAGTCAACGCTGACGTACACTGGAGTGGAGCTGTATTTCGCACTGTTCGTTCCGCCGAGGAAGAGCGACGAGCCACTCGTCCTGAGGTCGAACTGGAACTTGCCCGAGGAGACGGCACCAGCCTGCTTGAGCTGGTAGAAGTAGGGGAGGTAGCTGGAGCCGAAGGCGGCGAGCTGAGGGAAGGCCATGCCCGAGATACCGGACGAGCCCTCCGAGGAGTCGATGAAGGTGGTCTTAGAAACACCGATGGCGGTCTTTGTGGCGCTCAGGCCACCGATATGGACGGTGTCGCGGTAGATGGTGCCCTGGGCAGTGGTGCCGTCACCGTAAGCGGTGGAGAAGGTGTCGCCGTTGGTGCTCGAGGTGGACGACGAGCTGGGGTTGTAGGCGCCGGGGTTGACAAGCGTGTCCGAGGATCCGGTGTCAAAGTCGATCGAGAAGCTCTGGGCGGGGGTGCCGTAGGCCATGGTGCCGGTCCAGAGCTCGCCGTTCTGCTGGTCGGTGAGACCGACCGTGCCGGTGGCGCGCTTGGAGAGCTCAGGCACCTCGCGCTTGAGAGGGTGGACCTTGCCGGTGTTCTTCTCGTAGTTCGCAAGGCTCTTCGAGTATTTTGCGCGCAGGCCCTGCATGTGAGCGTCGACCTTGGTCCAGTCGATCTGGTCGGTGCCGGCCTTGGTCAGGGTGGCGCGCTTGGAGATGTCGATGTTGATACCGCGCTCCTGCTCGACGGGAGCGGCGGTGGCCAGCGAGGCGCTGGCGATGAGACCAGCGACGAAGGAGAGCTTGAGCTGCATGGCGAAGGTCTTCTAGGGGTGGCTAGGGGGATGGGCTTTCTATCGAAGAGAGTGGAAAGAGGAGTGGAGAAGATGAGGAAGGAGAAGGATGATGATGAGAGGGGATGGACTGGCTACGATCTGGCCGGTCTTTATACGCATCGAGGTGGATACGATGGCGTCCGTGGGGAGCGCCGAGCACGAGCAGAGCATGCTCAGTATCGGAGGCGTCGATAGCCACAAGCGCGGCATCGAGCGAGCTACGGTGGCGATGTGAAGCTTGAGCCTGCTCTGTCCGGCAGAATTAGGCTAAGGCGAGAAGAACGTTAGGCCCAATCAGGAATCGGAAGCCTGTGCACCGAGGCGAGCGTGGGCGTGTTGAGCTTGTCTCGGCGCTAGCGCGGAGGGTGCGCCCGCGCGCGTGGACGGCTGTCAGTACCGATACGCAGGTGAGCTTGGAAGAAAGTCGAGCGACTGTGGCGAGATTGCGAGCCGTGGCGACGAACAGGGTCTGAGGAGGCAAGCGAAGAGAGGCTCGGCAATCACAACCTGGGCGAAAGTGGATATCCGAGGGAGGGCGAGGTGGCGGCTCGGTGTGCCGCCGTCACCGCCGCGGCCGCCGCCGCCAGTGCCGACGGCGAAAGCAGAAGCAGGCAGTTTGGAAGACATGCACAGTTGGAGGCGAGTGACCTCGGGTGGGGATGTGTGCAGGCGCAGTGCTGTCGCCGATTGAGGCGGCGATTATGACGGAATAAGGGTCCCTAGCAGAGGCCGTACGCCCCATCGAGTGAGCCCTGAATCAAGAGGCCACCTTCCGTTCACTCGCCGCTGCCCGACCCCAGTGTTGAGCGGACGAGAAGAACCACAAAACAGGCAAACAGAGCGCTGCGTGGCAGATGCTGATCCGGCGGCGGATCGCTGAGCTTGAAGCAAAGCCGCTAGTGCTCGGAGGAGGCAATGCCGGCCGGGGGTGGAGGCGAACCAGAGCCCAAAGGGCTGCAAAACCCTTGTTTGGCTTTCTGGACGTGTCGGAGTTCGAACGATTTGGAGCTAAAACGCTCTGCGTTATCGGCAGGAGGACAACGAGCGGCGTTGCCCACCGCCGAGGCAACGCGCATTGGCGTGCGGAGCCCATGAATCCGACGTCACGTCACGCTGCGTAGCGCCTTGGCTGCCGTCGGCGGTGACACTGGGCGACTTTGATCAACCTTGCTCATGCATCGCGTCCATGACATGCACACTCCGCTGTGCGGCGTACGCTGCTGGGACGCGATTGGTCGCCGCTCCGCCCACCGCCATCTGATTGAGCGTGGACAAGCGGATGGCGATGGCGATATCCAATTTGATACGGCGCACGCCCTTCCGTCGACTAGATCGTGCAGAAGCTTTGACAGGATCAAGCTGTGTCCGCCGGCCGATGCCGCCGCTTGAACAAGCGAAGGTGTGCGGATTTCTCTTTTGCCGCAAAGTTCCAGCCGCTCGGGTCCTGGATGGTGGTCCAGGTTTGGCTGGCGGAGGTGCATGGCATTCGCGCTAATGTATTGTCAGGCTCCGCCGTACGACGACGGCAGCTCGGAGGTGCAACTGCCGAAATATGAAGGCGCTTCATCGTCATCGAGCGGCCGAATCTCGTCAAGGCTCTTACCGCGTTTGAGCGTGCGGTGTGGCCTCGACAGGACTAGGGACTGGCAACATTATCGACCGATGCCTCAAGATAACAAGTCCCTACGGCGTGTCTGGACAAATGAGCTTGCTCGGAGAGACGCTCTCCGAAGTCTGCAGCAGCAGTGCTCGCTTCTCGAATTGCGTTCGGAAGACTGCCTGGAAAAGCGACTATGATGACAGGCGTAGCGAATTTCGACGAAGCAATGGCGCGATGCTTTGATCGTCACACCTTCCAGCCTGCTCGTAGCACTCGTGACCCCCGAGGAGATCTGCTCTATTTGCGGGGAAGTCGGTCCTCACTCCCAACCACAATGAAGCCGTCTTCGGCAACGTGACCCGTTTCGCCATGCTTCATCGTATCCGTGCTCGCGATCGGTGCACCGATAATCTGTGCTCGCTTGGGTGTCCCTCTCACACCGCGAGCACCGTCAAAGCCTATCCCACGGCCCTGATGGTGGTCTGTCACCGCAGGGATGGCGAAAGAAGCGCTGCTTGCGATGAGCTGCCGGAAGTGCAAAAGATCTGCAATCGCTGCACTGATAGTGGACATCGTCTGGGTCTCAGATCTTCCAATCAGGTGCGCGGGATTCATCCGGCTTGATGGGTCGCTGTTTTCCTGCCATGAACTCGGCGGCTGACCACACGCCTGCTCCTACCAAAGCACGCCTTCCGCCGATTCTCTGAGCCTGCTGCATCCGCCAACGCCGGATCTGCGTGCATATGAGACCTATTCTGCATCGCTCAGTGGTACACTGCTGCCTTCTCCCAGGCTCTCTTTCCGCCCCTCAAAAGCGCAGCGGCCACAAGAGACAGAAAAGCGTGAACGTCCAACTGCAGTCCCTGCTCGAATGAGCTCTCTGCTGCGGGCAAACGCCGGGGCGGCAATAGAGACCGCGGTCCTACCATCTCCGGCGGTCTCGATGGGCCCACAGACGCGGAGAGCCGAGCAGCCGCAGGCAGCGCTTGGGCTTGATTTGGAAGGTGTGAGTGTGGGGGGGAGAGAGGGAGCGGTTCTGCTTGCGCGCAAAACCACCGGCTGAGCGAGGCGGTGGAGAAAAAGCGCGCTAAGCATGCAGCCGCGCTGTAGCCGAGATTCGGTTGGTGTCGCCACGCTCTTCTCTCGAAGGCTCGTTTCCCACTGCCCGCAGCGAAGACGAGCTACAATTTATGGAGATGCGCTCGATCAACGCCGCCTGGTCCGCAGCTGTCTCGACTGTAGTTGGACAGCCTGTCTCGCAAAGCAATGGACGCTTGTGCCTGCGACAAGGCTTGTTGTGCCCTCGCTCTTGTCTCTGAGGGGCTGAACACGCGAGTCACAAGAGGTTTCACCAAGGCCATCTCGGCCAGTCGATTCGCGCCCTCGCCATGGGAAAGCAGTACATCACATGTGATGGATGTCGATGCTCTGCTTGGGGAATGGAGTCCGACTCCCGAGCTCACGGCATGAGGACAGGGTTCGGATCAGCCGCTTGGCTGTGCCGAGCTCGCCGGAAAGGCAAGTGCGCAAGCGAGAGCCATAGAGCGTTGACAGACAAACTCTCTCGCCTGTACATCACCGTGGGACCCACGGCTCTTCCGACGGTCAAAGCCTGCCGGTCATCGTGATCTCTGACCGCCGCAGCGCTGTGCCTTGATATCCATCAGCGAGGGTTGTCGAGCCGCACAGCGCATCGGAGACTGGACCGAAAGACCTCTCTCACCAGATCAGGCTTGGAGCGTGAGCATCAAGCGCACACCCAGTTGTCGGCGTGCCCTCTTCCGGCTCGAGTCGATGCAGCTGTGCAGCCTTCCCGCCTGTTCGCCTAGCCGCCGCCGGCGCATGCGGCAGATCATCTCCGGTATCTTTGTCTATTCGGGCGTGCCCATTGGTCCACTCCACAGCGCCATGATCAAGCTCAGCTCTGTCGGGACACAAGCTGAATTTTATGCTCGTCTCATCTAAGCGTCACTCGGCGGTGATTGGCCGCGTACCAGACCCGCTCTTCAGATAGCACAATGCGGCTTTCATATGTATTACAAGCGCATGAATGCCGTCTTTATGCCGCAGGATCGAGTCGTGCGCTTAGAGGTTGGCCTTGACAGCGGCAATGCACTCGATCTCGACACCAACGTCCTTGGGCAGGCGCGACACCTCGACGGCGGATCGGGCGGGCTTGTAAGGAGCGAAGCGCTACCGAGCGGCAAACAAAGACAAGTACCAAAAAAGCAAGCGTCAGCTCATGCCGTTTGACCACAATCGTACCCACAGCGGTGCGGACTTACCTTCTCGTAGATGGCCTGTCATGTTCGGAAGTTCCAGTTCCCAGTGGAGCGGTGCAAGGTCAGAAGGGTCAGTACAGGCGTTTTGTGTTGCCGAAACACGCCGATCCCGCACTCACGTTGATCTTCTCAAAGTTGGCCATGTCCTTCATGAAGATGGTGCACTTGAGGATGTGCTGTTCGCCAGAGCAAAGACAGCGTCAGTATGGCCGAAAGGCTGCAGCGGCATTGTTGCGGCTCGAAGTGAACATACCGAAGGGTCGGAGCCAGCGGCCTTGACGACGGCAAAGAGGTTAGAGAGCGCCTGCTCGGTCTGCTGCTCGATGCCGCCCTCGACGAGCTTCATCTCGGGGGTGAAGGGGATGCAGCCCGAGACGTAGGCGACGCCGTTGTGCACGACCGCCTGCGAGTAGGGCGCGACGGCGCCGGGCGCCTCGGTGGTGTGAATGACCTTGTAGGGAGTCGACGACATTTTGGCTACCGATGGCGAGGTTGACAGGCGACGGACGGATGCAGTGCGAGCGATGGCGCTAGGTGTCAGCTTCAGCGCCTGACGAGTGTACGACGCCGTGCCGGACGTCCGAAGAGCACCGGCAGTGCGGCCGAGTACCGAGACGGGCGAAGCGACCATCTTCACCGAGAGACGAGGCTTCGTGACGAGCTGCGGACACTGAGGAGTGCCAGAGCGAAGTTGGCTGCGCCGATGATCGCCTCGCTACGCTCGAGGAAGAAGACTCACAGATTTGTGACGAGAAGCTGCGGATGTGCTGTTTCGAGTGAGTGGGTTGGCAATCGGGTGAGAAGGCGTAAACCGGAAGATGCGGATCCTTGGGAGAAACTGCTTCTGACTCGAGAAGAACGCGGCGAAAAACACGGCCACGTAATTCAGTGGGCTGCGGGGTGGAGATACCCGCAACGCGCACGGATCAGGAAGAGAGGCGAGCTCTAAATCGGCCTTTCCCCATTGTGATGTAAGAAGCGCCCTTCAACTCCGCACTCCACTTGCCTTTCTCGGAGGAGCCCAACAAACCTGGGTGATGGCAGAGGATGTGATGGCGGAACGACCTCGTGATTCCTTTCGAGCCATCTTCGGAGCGTGCCGAGAGATAACGTGCTTTCGAGCAAAGCGTCGGAGATCTGCCGAGCTGGCCAGGTAGGCGTTGACGGTCCAGTCGGGTTTGAAGGTCGGGCACAAGCGAGCGACGAAGCATATCCAAGGCGGACGGCGCAGCACCGAGAGTCAATATGATAGCGTCAGCATTGATGGCGTGACAGCTGAGGATGACGGATTGCGACGCCGTCTCGACTTCGGGATGCCGCCGAAGCCGCCTCTCGGTGCGGACAAGACTAGCTCGACTGAGCTAGTCGCGGTTGTTCCGCCGGACACCAATACGGGCATGGAGCTTGAGCTTGTCATTCGGTCACAGCATGATTGAGCCCTACAACACTTTCATGCCGACAAGATCATTGGGTCCCGAGCGAGTGGTCGATCTTAGCAGTGGCTGGAGCGGAAGACTTTCATCCGACGACATGCGGGGTGACTGTTACCATCGGGACTAGCGCCGCCCTCGCTTCTCTGCCGCATTGCAGCCTGCGGTTGACCATCGGATCTGCCCGCCGCACATCCTTCGGCTTGCACGCGAGCGCTTCCTGCCTCGGTCTCGGACCTGCCTAAGCGCACACTGATCTGCATCCATGCGGGCATTCGCGAATGGCATCATTCGTCAGACCGGACATCTCCAGCGAATCACATGAGCCGACGATAGGATCACTGGCCTCCGCTTCGCTCATCGTAGGGCCCTCCATCGTCTGTGGACGGGTTCTGACCTCCCCATCGCCATGAGTGAAACCGCATTTCCTCGGGCCAGTGGTCAATGCCCTTAATCTCGTCCATGCCATGGACTTGTCCGGCCGGTAGTCTTTGAGCGAAGATGGACCACGAACGCTATGTGACAGAGATTCACTGCCGTGAGACGCAGTGGTCACCGAGGCAACGGTGAGGGGATGAAGGTAGATCACCGATCGGGGATCGGGATGAAGTTGACACGAGGTGTTGGTGTGGAGCTGGCCAGGGTCCATCTTTTGTGCGGCGTGTTTGGCAGCGGGACCCTGGGACGCGTTTCTTCTTCGCTGTCTCGCATCGAGCTGGCACACCTCATCGACGTTTGCTTCCACAGTCCCGCGGAACCTTCAGCTCGGTGCTTCGCCCTATCTCGCAGAGATGGAAGCAGCACGCGAGCTCCTACCGCGGCGCGCGTCCAAGCGGAGGCGGACCGAGCCTATCCACTCGCAGCAATCCAGCCAGACAGCGTCGGCAACTGCTACGCCCAGCACGTCAAGCACATCGCTCAGTTCGCACCACAGCGATCTCTCCCCCTCGCGCCGCCTTGCGAGCAAGACGCCGGCTCCACTCTCGTGCTTCCTCGCATGGTGCAAGGCGCAAGGCATCACAATCGACCCGCGGCTCGACCTCCGGTATCAGGGCGACGCTGTCTCGTGGAGCATCTCGGTTCACGCCGGCGCGGCGATCGACCGCGACGAGGTGGTCGCGACCATCCCAAAGACGGCGGTGCTTTCCCGGAAGACATCTGCACTCTCGCACGTGCTCAAGGGCAAGTGGCTGAGCGACTCCCACGAGACAGTCGGACTTGAACTCGCACTCTGCCTGCTGTACGAGCGGCTTCTGGGCGCCAAGTCGCGGTTCGCCCCGTTCATCGACATCCTCCCGCGCCTGCCCGTACCCCTGCCCTTCCTCCACGATACGACCCAATTTCGTCCCTATGGCGCGCCTCCGGATTCATGGAGGTTCATCCGCAACACGGAGGCAGGCCGCATCGATGAGCGCGCGTCCCAGGTCTACATGGCTGCCACGTCAGAAGGCGTCGAATGGCCGTACGACCACGATTACGGCATGTGCCGCCAAAAGGCGCTCGACTACTTTGAAAACATCGGCATCGAGGTGCTCAAGCGCAGCGGACTCTTCGATGCGACTCAGCGTCAGCATCTCGAGGCGCTCGAGACGCCGTTCCTGACCGCCTACACGCAGGTGTCGTCGAGGGACTTTATTGTCGACACGTACCACGGCGTTGGGCTCGTACCCGTGGCGGACCTGTTCAACCACGCAGAGACGCATACGGTGCAGTTCGAATCCGATCAGGACGTCTGCGAGATTTGCGGTGAGGCCTTGCTCACGGGACACGAGGAGGAAGAGTGCAGATCCGGCCTCCAGGACGACGAGGCCGAGTCCGAGGACGAAGCGTCGTCGGTTGACGAAGACGAGATCAAAGAAGAAGAGAGCGAGGAAGAGGGCGATTCACAGGAAGAAGAAGAGGAGGCTATCAAAGAGGAGGAGGCCGAAATCCAAGTCGTGCCTGATGCAGAAGCTGCTGCAGACGAGGATGAGGACGCCGCTAGCGACGACGAAGTCGACTATGTGGACACGCTCGACATGCGCACACTAGCCCCGCACGCATGCGGCGACGAGATGTTCAACACGTACGGCACCCTGCCCAACGCGCTGCTGCTCACGCGCTACGGCTTCTGCCTCGATACCGAGACGGACGTGGAGCGGTATACGCTCGATCTGCGCTTCGCTTCTGAGCGCAAGCACTTTTTGGAAGCGTTCAACTCGCGCCACACGGATAGCTGTTCGGCTCGTTACACCCTGGACCACGTGCTTGCGATCATTTTATCCGACTGCCCTTGTGCAGATGGTATTGACGGGTTGTACCACCTGGACACGCTGCTGCCAGACGCCGAGTGGGATGCGATTCTGACTCCGCTGCACCGCACAGCGGAGGGCGTGGACGAAGATCTCGTGGACCGCGACCAGGTGCATCCGCTGTTCATTGACAGCACGGGCCGCACGAGTCGGCCGCTCTTTGCGCTCGTGCTGCTCGTCCATCTGCATCCCAACTTCCGCCGACTTAGCGAACTGGCCACCGCAACGCTGAGCAGCATGTTCGTAGCCGTGCGGCGCACGGTCGAGACGCTGCGCAGCCTGGTCAAGTCGCGGCGCTACGTATTGCGCATCCACGACCAGCGCGAGGGCGCGCTCGACCTCATCGCAACCAACTCGGACGCGCCGTACGAGACCCAAGCCTCGGTGCATCATGCGGTGCAGGAACACGCCGCGCTGTGTGCGGCGATTTCGTCGTACAACGACTTTCTCACCGCCATCGCGCCGAGCAAGCCCGAGTACCAAGAGCCACAGACACGCCACTTTAGGATTTTGTGACGCACTCTGCGGGAATGCCAAAATGGAGCTGTTGAAATCTCTGTGCGTAGGTGCGTGGGACTGGTGGTGTCGGTGAGGTCGTGAGCTTGCTGCTGGTGTGTTGGCGTGCGCTTGGGAGTGATTCTGCCAGCATGGCGCAGGCGTGACGCGATTTCCAGCCCTTGGAAGGCGGAGATACCCGGCAAGGGCCTACTTTGCGCAGCCTTGTTTGTGGCGCTCGCCAACCAGATTGGAATGCAATCCAGTAGAACTGACGATTTGATCCACTGGCGACGAGGGCGAGTCGAATGGCATCAAATCCTGCAAAGTCAAGCCATGGGACTTTGCGAGCCATGGCAGACTCCCAAAAGTGAAATGCGTAGCTTGCCAGCAGTGACATCAGTCTATACGTTGATGAGGCGCAGGAATCGGTTATGGTGCGCCCTCACCTTGCAGAGTACCGGCTTTTGACATGCATCGGAATGTGCTTGGCGTCGCCACCGTCGCCATTACTCCCCAGCCTGGTGCTTGCATTTCGTATCCACACTGCGCAGGGCGCATGAAGTGTTGAGTGCGTAGGGCGCAGGACAAAGGATTTCGTTGCAGTTTCTCCGTGTGCACAGGGGTTGATTTGGGTGTCGCTACCGTTCGCTTTACTCGTCGTGCTTGGCGAACACTCGATCATGGCGGGACGTCCAAAGACTTCCCCGCGAGTTGGCTCGGCTTGCGTCTCTCGCAGCACTGGGTGTGTGCGGATCTAGCACCGTCTGTTTCAGCTGCTCGAATCGACGTCGAGCCACACGCCACGTCCAAGATACTGAGCCCCACCCGGCTCGAACATCGTCCCAGCCAACGTCTAGAATCTAGTGTGCGTGCGTTGCGCTTGCACTGCGAGCCCGGTTCAGCCGAACTCTGCTGCCACGACACTCTCCATTGACGACGAGGCATGGGCGCGAGAAACACACCGGCCAACGTGGGTAGCAAAGTCAAGTGAGAGAGAGACAGTGTGGTGAGGAATTGCCTTCACAACCTCAGTCCACCAACAGCCGATCAGACGCATTCCGTTGACAACTTGCCCCACTCGTGCCACCTAGATCGACAGCATCGAACGGCGCCGAAACGTCCGCCATCCACTTCCATCCATCGCCGTGTCCACCTTGCATCTTACACACCGTAACAACGCCGATCCAACGACCAGCCGCAGCAACATGCAGTCTCAATTTCGCACGAGCCGAGTGTACGCACACCCCATCGAATCGATTGCAATAACAAAACTGTCCTTGCTCGCGACGTCCGCCAGCCACTGCGAGCCCGCTAGAACGTCTGCCATCCACCCGTGTCCATGGCAGCCTCGATCTTGCGCGCCACAATATTCGCCACCCCATGCGCCCAGATGTGCTTGCGCAGTTCATCGTACCTCTGCTGGTGCAGTTTCTGCGGCCTGCCCTTGCGCAATCCCACATCGATCTCGCCATGCCTATCGAGATACGGCGAGAGAAAGTGGAACGTGCCGTTGCCCTGATACAACAGCAGCACGAGGTTGCTCTTGATCTTGAAAAACGCGCCGGTGGAGCCGCCACAGAGGTCCATGTGCTGGTTGCACTCGCCGCGCTCGCCGTCGTCTTCGCTCTGGCAGCAGAACGACTGCAGACACACCACCTCGCCGCACAACAGACACAGCGCCGGCTCGGGTGGGATGTTGCCGCATTTCTTGCACGCACGTCGTCGCGTATCCTGCAAGAGCGTCGCCAGATCCGATGGCAACCGCGCAAGCTCGTACACGTGCGGATGCTCCAGCAGCAGCGTCGGATGCGTCTCCGCCGCCTGCAGGTACGATGTCGCCAGCGACGAATTACCCCCTCCCGACCGTCCCCCGCCCAGCGAAGCACTACTCGACCCACCCGCAACCGCCGCCGCAGCAGACGATGGCCGATCGTGACCGAGACTCGGCGGCTGACTGCCGAACAGCGAGTTGCCCAGCGGCGCCGGCTGGATCGGCAGCGGCCGGAAAAGCGATGCCAGCGGCACATACGCATGCTTGATCCATCCCTCCACCATGCTCGCCATGGGCGTCTGCTTCTCCGCACGCACCGGCAGCGCGTCCGACGGCAGCGGAATCTGCAGCTGCTCCAACAGCCGACGATACTCGCCCACGCCCGCCGTGCTTTCCCCCACCTTGGCACCGCCGGCCACCGTCACGCCCACCACGCGACGCAGGATCGCAGCGCGCCGCAGGAACGGCAGCGTGTAGCTGCAGATCATCTTGGCCAGCGTGTCGTCGTCCAGATTATCGAACCCGAGCGTGATGTTGCCTCGCGCATACCCCACGAAACCGATGATGTTGGCCACCGTCCAGCGCACGTCCGGGAAGATGCGTCGCGCCTCGTCGACGTCCTCCTTGGCGATCTGGCCCGGCTTCAGACCGGCGCCCGGCCGCAGCGCCGAGTTGGGTCCAAACATGTTGCTCATATGGCCGTACACCTGCGGCCAGATCGAGGGCTGTGCGAGGCCAAACACGGTCTGCACCAGGCATACGTAGTACATGAGCGCCGTGCACTGCGGCAGTGCCTCGGGCGCCACGACGGCCGCCTCGATCAGGATCGTCATCGGGTCGCGCAGCAGCAACGGCGAGCGCACAGCGTCGTCCCCGCCCCAGTGCGGCAGCAGTCGCTTGAGCAGTCCGCGACGGATGATGTCCGGTCCCCTCGATCCCTCGTTGAGCGTCAAGGATGCTACCCGCAGGCAGTGAAGCAGAGAGCGTAGCAAGTCGACGGTCGGATCGTTGAGCGCGTCCGCCACCGACCGCTGCTCCACCGGAAGCGCACAGTCGGTCGACGGCGACGGCGTCATGCCGCGCTGCGACACCTCGAGCATGGCGATCGTATACGCCACCACCTCTTCTGGGATGTACATCTTGCGTCCCTGCGGCGCAAGGATCGTGTGCTGCTGCAGCTTCTCCCGCGCCGGCTTGGTCGCCTGCGACATGGGCTTGAGCACGTTCATCAGCCGGTCGATCATCTGCGCCGTCGAGCGGTCGATGCTCGCCATCTCGAGGCGCACCTGCAGCGAGCTCGGCGAATGCTCCACAAAGAAGGGCAGGAACGCGCCGCTGCCGTGCTCCGTCTCCTGGTAGTCGGCCACGTTGGTCTTGGACGAGTGCTTGAGGATGTCGATGTTGATCTTGCGGATCCAGTCCTGCAGCGGCATGTCGTCCGCCACCACCGAGTCGAACGGCACAAACGCATTGCCGCCGTTGGAGCTCGACGCATCTCCCGCCGGCGTCGCATCGGCGACGGGCAGGATGACATTGCCGAGACTCTTGCACAGCGGGCAGATGAACTCGGAGCGTTGCAGTTCCTCTGGATGGTTGCGCGCAATCTGCTGGGTGTGGCGCTGCTCGACGCTCCTGCAGTACGTCTCGAAGCAGTGCAGATGCATAAGATGGCCGCACGTGGACGCGTAGAAGCCGAAACGGTGGTCCTCCTGCGGGAAGCTGCCGTACGCTGGTCCTTGCCTCGTCCTGCCACCGTTGCTGGGCGGCAAGCCCGAGCGACCCATGGGCGGCGCGCCCTGGACGCGCTTGCCGTCGTCGCTGCTTCGGTCCATGGTGAGCGGCGCCTCCAAGGCCTGCTGCAGGCTCGGCGCGTCCTGCTTGGGCGTCATGCGCATCATGCGGCTCGGCTGAATGTGCGCAAGGCTGCCAAACGCCTTGTCGGTGGCGAGATTCTCCTGGCAGAGGATGCAGCTGCCCCAGCTCTTCTTGGGCGCCCTCGCCTCGGCATCCACGGACGACGTAGCGGCATCCACCTCGCCCTCGTCATCGTCATCGTCGTCGCTGCCGAACTGATTGAGCAGGCTCTTTTGCTGTGCCGAGAACTTCTGCATGATGGCGGCCTGGCGCGCCTTGGCGGCTGCTCTGCGAGCCTCGTCGGCGCTCTGTGGCTTCTTGGCATTGGTCGCGGCCGTGGCCGCAGCGTCACCACGTCCAGTGGCAGCAAAGTGCGCCTGAACAATGCCGCGTGCGGTCGCGTTGTGCGAGATGAGCTGCTCCAAACACCAGCTGATCTTGGTCTTGAATGGCTTGAAGGCCTCCAGGAGCTCGATCTGGCAGAGCAGTTCCACCAGCGTCGCCTCGGATGAGGCTGCGGCGGCCTCGTCGCCTTTCGCCGGAAGCCTGGCGATCGGCAGCGTGGCAGCCTTGTCCGCGAAGCTCTCTGTGGCATCGACGAGGCCGATCATGATGATCTGGAGCGCCGTGTCGACGAGCATGTCCGGCGCATAGGTGTCCAGCGCCCGCGTGTTGTCGAGCGCGCGGAAGAGGAGCGAGACAAGCACGTCGTTCGAGAGCACCTCGGGCATGCGACCGAAGAGGGTGCCGCGGAGCTGGCCCAGACACGGGCTCGGCACGAGCGGTGGCAGCTCTTCGTCCTTGATGGTCGAAGCCTGACGAGCCGTGGTCTGAGCCAAGTGCTTCTTCTGACGAGCGCGAAGCACTTCCTCGACCTTTTCGCGCTGGTTGCGCGTGTAGTGGAAGAAGAACGGCTGGATCTCGGCGTAGCACTCGTCCTTGAGCTCAAAGATGCCAAAGTCGTGCGTGCCGTCCGGAGCGCGGAAGGTGGAGACCTGCGAGAGGATGCGCTCAAACGCAGCGAGGTCGGTGAACTTCTCGGGGATGTTCTTGGTCACGTCGGAGAAGGTGCCTTGGCCGAGCGCGAGGAAGTGGATGACTTCGCGTCGGATCTGGGCGTCAATGGACCAGGCACACACGGACGACATCTCCGAGAGACACGTGACGATGAGGAAGAGCAGCTCTTCCGCAAGGAAGATGCCCTGCGTCGCATCGTACGGCTTGTTGGCGTTTGCGTCTGCGACGTCGAACCACGAGAGCAGTTGAAAACGGTCGAGCATCGAGAGCAGCAGACGATCGGTGTCGAGCAGCGCGAACGCGGCCTGGATGAGGAGGAGGTCCTGGTCGAACGTGATGCCGCGCATCGAGTTGTCGCGGTAGTGGTGCGCCTGTGAGCGAATGACAAAGCCGTTGCGCACCCACATGTTGCAGCGGATCTGGGCGAGCTTGACGCACACGCGCAGCGGATAGTCGAGTGCCACGAGGAGCTTCTTCTCGTCGACCCTGTCCTGGAGCAGCTCGTCGAGACGCTGCTTGCCCGACCACCGCTGGAGCGCCTGGTGGCCCACGAGCGGGATCTGACGGAGCAGCTCGGCCAAGAGCCAGTGCATCGGCTGGTGGAAGCTGACGGGCTGCGACTCGACTGCAAACGAGACGACGGGAAGCACCTTGGTGCCAGTATCGGCGCCGATGCGGTAGCGGGCGTCGTGGAAGGTGGTGGGCGGGTACGACTCTGCATCGCAAACTGTGAGGTGCTCGCAGGTTGCGCTGATGGCATCCAATGTGCAAACGATGGCCTCCACGAGCTGGTCGGGCGAAGCGTGTGCGAACGCCTCTCCAAACATCTTGGCCGCCTTGCCGAGGTGAGAGCTGATGTGGAAGACGGGGATCCACATTTCGCTTTCGAACTCGACGTGTGCCGAGACGGCACGCCTGGACGGATGGATGGACTGGAAGAGGGCGAGGCACTGGAGGAAGTAGTCGGTGTGGGTGCGCGCGCTGGTGGCGATGAGCTTCTGGACGCCTTCGGATGCGAGGAGGTAGCGGATGTCGTAGAAGATGTGGTAGCTGCGCGACTGGCGCAGGAACATGAGGTGCACGCTGGCCTGGCGGCGGGCGGAGCTGATGGGGGGCAGGATGAGGTCCATGATGTCGGTCACGGGCGGAGACGCAAAGATGGCCTGGAGGAGGAGCATGAGCTTGGATATGAAATCGTGCTTCTGGACGAGCATGGTTGCGATCGAAGGCACGCTGAAGAGCTGCACGGTGAGGAAGCAGATCGAGTACTCCTGCTCGCGGTCCCTGAGCATGAACGACTCGACGAGCATGGGGTAGACCTTTGCGAAGCGGAGCGAGACCTCCTTCTTGATCTCGCGGCGCGCGATGAGCGACATGAGGAGCGCCTTGATGTCGAGGCGCGCCGACTTCCAGAGCTTGTACTCCATGAGGAGCAGCGCCTCGTAGCAGGCGATGTTGCGCGGATCGAAGAATTCGGGGCTCATGCAGCCGGCCTCGATGCGGCGGAAGGGCTGGAAGGGCGCAAAGAAGCTGCGGGCGATGATGTGCTTGAAGGCGGCCGCGTCAGGTTTGAGCGGGGCCTGGCCAAAGAGAGGCTGGGCGTGAGCTTCGTCGTCGACGCCTCCGGGCAAGTAGAGGTTGCAATTGGAGAGGTCCATGACAAAGTTGAGCACGAGCTGGATGACCTCGTCGGCGTAGACGTCGAAGGCGGGACGCAAGGTGACCATGAGATCGATCGAGTTGAGGACGCGGGCGATCTGGAAGAGGCGGCGCAGGTCGGAGGATACCTCGATGATGTCCCTGCCGTGCTTGTCGACGCGCTCTGCGACGCCCTTTGCGTCGTGCTCTGAGCGGCCGGTTGCGTCTGTGACGATGTCGATGACCTGGCTGAAGCTGTGCTTCTCGTCGTTCCACAGGAGCACGGCAAAGAGGCGGTTGCCGGTGCCGGCATCACGAGGAGTCTGGGCGTCGGTGGTATCGGTGTTGGATCTCCTGGGTTCGGCTGAGCCCGTCGAGGCGTCGTCAGAAGCCGCAGCACTGTCGTAGGTGTCATTCCTGATGCGGGTGGACAGACGTGCAGGGGCGGGTCGCCAAGCGGTGGAGTCGGCGGCGGATTTGAGCTGCGAGCCGGAGGCACTGTCTGGACGCGAGCGCAGGCCGAAGCCATCGCGGCCAAGGGCGGTGGAGGCACCACCGGGATGGTCATCGCTGGCGTCGTTGGAGTCGCCCACGAGGGTCTCTACCTCGACGGCGCTCATCTCTTCGTCGCTGTCGTGACCGGCGGTGGCGTTGTTTTTGCGCTTGGAAGGAGTGCGGGTGGAGTGTTGGGAAACTAGGCCCTCTTCGAGGCTTGGGCAGAGCGGCATGTCTTCGAGCTTGTGCAGGTTGGGGAGGATGGCGCCAGTCATGTTGTGGTCGAAGACGGTGACGATGAGGGTGACGAGCTCGCCGATAGCATCGAGGAGGGGCGAGCGGACGTCGGAGGGCAGAGCAGCGAGGGCGTCGTCGATCTGGTCGAGTCCGTCGGCGTCGTCCGCGGCGGACGAGGGATGTGAGGACGGCTGCTGGGAGTCGGACTCGAGGTCCATGTCGGTGGCTGTATTAGCCGTGAGTGGCGGTTGTGCTTCTGAATGGTAGCGACAGCAGACGTCTTGCTTCCACGCCTCTGGGTCACCGCAGTCGCAGCAGCCGCCGCTGGAGGAGGAGACGCTAAAGACGACGTCGTGATCCTCCCTCGCATGGAGAGAGGCCTCGAAGCAGGGTGCGCACTGCACGCAGGTTTCGTCGAGGCCGCAGTCGCGGCAGCGATAGATGGCCTCGCCCTTTTGGAAGAGATGGCCGCAGGACATGCCTCTGCGTGCCTCGGAGTATTCGGGGCCCAAAAGGTCCGGGTCTTGGAGGTCTTCGTGTGCGCTGGAGGTGGACCATGGCGACTGTGCGCGCTGCGCCTGTTTACCCTTTTTGCGTGCGAGAGCGAGTTGGCGGGTCTGCTCGATCTGAGCGCGCGAGAGGTTCCAGTCGTGGGAGGCGAGGAGCTCGAGGGCTTCCTGGACGGTGGTGCCGGGGTCGCAGGGCAAGAGGACGGAGGGCGAAGGGACGCTCTCGAAGAGATGGCGAAAGAGGTTCGAGAGGAGCGTGGTGGTGACGTGTGGAGTGACGAGGTAGGAGGCTGGGTCTGCGCTGTTGGGAAGCGGTACGAGGCGCGATAGGAGGTCGCAGACGCCGATTTTGGCGGCGCGCTCCTCGCGGCGGCTCATGCCTTGGCTCATGGTGCGAGCAGGGGCCGCGACGCTGGCCAACTGGCAAGGGCAGGCAAGTGCTGGCCGAGGAGTGGTGAAAGCGTGCCGGCGGCGGGCGGTGGAGAGATGGAATCGTGCGGTGGGGAGAGAGCAGTAACGGCGATCAGGAGCTCGAAGCGATGGTGTGCGTGATTGTCATGCGTGCCCAACAATTGTGGCCGTCGATGGCGAGTTGCGAGCAAAGTGCGTCGTCGCGAGGTGTTGGAGGATGTGGTTGAGAGTGGAGAGCAGCAACCCGCTTCGACTGCCTCAGAGCCCCGTTTTTCGTCGCAGCGGCGCGCGGCCGTCGAATTAGTATTATTCAGGGCGGCTCGGCTGAGTTGCTTCGTGCATAATTGGCCGCCTCGCTCGAGCCTCCAACGGCAACCAGGCATTTTATTTAGTCATTAGCCAATCCACCGTAGGTCTAACACTTTCAACTCGGTCGCCATGCGCCGCCATGCCAGATGGCGACGAATCAGACGGTGTATCGGAGTGGTAATGTGCATGGGTATCAATGCTG
Organism: Moesziomyces antarcticus; assembly: GCF_000747765.1. Classification (NCBI taxonomy): domain Eukaryota; kingdom Fungi; phylum Basidiomycota; class Ustilaginomycetes; order Ustilaginales; family Ustilaginaceae; genus Moesziomyces; species Moesziomyces antarcticus. The sequence goes on along the minus strand of NW_014639009.1, from coordinate 2,219,493 downwards.
TGTTAGGATACACTTCAAGGCAAGATGATGCGGAGGCCGCCATAGTCTGCGAGCGGATGGACCGAGCCGATCTGGGCGCCGTGTCCGCTGGGGCACGAGATGAACGACCTCGACACGGGCACCTTGAGCTGCTTGCATGTGGCGCGCACCACATCCGGCGTGAAGGGCGCCTCTACAAATACGAGGTCGACGGTGACGGTGGGAAAGATCTCGTCGACCAGCTGAAAAGTCTCGTCGAGCTGGTCGGGCAGATCCTCGATCCTCTTGTAGCAGTGGACGAGCTTGCAGTTGGACGTGGGTTCGTTGCGCTGGATGTAGTAGAGCGCATTGACGAGCACCGAGATGTCGTCGCTCTTGGTGAAATAGATGACCGGATGCCTTCGTTCGCTTCGAATCCAGCCGATGAGTCGCTTTTCGAGTCGAGGCGACAGTCGCACGAGCTTGGAGCTGCGCTGCTGCTCCACCAGCCACACCAGGATGCGCGCCAGATTGACCCTCTGCGTCAGCGCCACCAGCACGACTGCCAGCACGCCAAAGTACGCCAGCGTCGGACCGATAATGACGGGTGCAAGCGCAAAGTTGCCCGCCATGGCAACAATGCCGATCGCAATTCCCACCAGTGCCATGCCAAGGCTCGTGGTGGGCGAGCGCGGCAGCGAGGGCCGCGCGTACTTGAGCAGCACCAGCGACACGCCGAACAGCGTCATGATGCACAGGAACGACACGCTGAACACCGACGACAGCGTCGAGAGGTTGAAGCTGCACGTTGCGCTCATCACGAGCGTCAGCACGAGAAACAGCGCGATCGAAATGTACGTCGCACCCGTCCGAGGCAGCTTCTTCTGCAGCACGCTCGGCACCACCCTGTCGTCGCAGAGCGCATCGAGCAGCCCACAGAACGCGACGATGCCGGTGATGATCCCGCCGCACAGCACGATGCATGCATCCACCACGACGAAAAGCTTGAGAAACGCACCGTGGCCTGCAACCTGTCCGAGCAGAGCCAGCACGTTCGATCCGCCCAGCACGGCGTCCATGGGCACGAGCGCCAGCACGAGCAGCATCAGAGGCGCCTCGGTGACGATGGTGATGAGATGCAAGTTGCGCAGCGCGCGCGGGAACTCGCCCGGCTTGACCTGGTTGATGTACGACGGACTGCACTCGAAGCCCGTCAGCCCCACAAACGCCACGCAGACCCCGTCAAAGATGGCTCTCGCTATGCCCTTGCCCGTTCCCGGCGCACGAAGGGTGGCCATGCCGATGCTCCAGTTGTCGGCGAGCACGGCGTTGCCCGATCGGATCCAGACAACCGTGCCGGCGACGAGCAGCATGGCCATGGTGACGAGATGAAGCAGAAACATGCTCAGCGCCACGCTGCTCGAGTCGCGCATGCCGAGCAGGCAGAGCAGCGCCAGACCGACGAGCAGCAGCACCGACACAAGGCGATAGTCGAGATGTGCGTGTGACGAGGCGGTCTCGCCGGCGATATAGGCGCTAGCTGTGCCGGCGCTGACGGCGCCCGTGGCGATGGCATCGAGCAGCGTCATGGCGGCCGCAAGGACGGCGACGAGCTTGGACGAGATGTTGGAGAGGTACGAGTAGTTGCCCGCGTTGCTCGCCGAGAGCGCCGAGGCGAGCTCGCATACGATCGGGCGGAACGGGTAGAGCAAGAGGCATGCGACGAGCATCGAGATGGGCGAGAGCACCGACGACACGGCGACGACGGCGGGGAGCGCATAGAAGACCGAGCCCGTCACGGCGTTGCCTGCGATCGCCGACGCTTTCCACTGACCGAGCTGCACAGGCTGCGGGGTCGAGGCGGCTGGTTCTGCTGCAGACTGCGAAGGAGGGTCGCTGGGGAGCTCGAGAAGCGAGATGGAGCCCCATCCGGCAAATTCCCATGCACGATGGATGGCCATGAGCGGATGCTGTCGGTCTGTGGTGAGAGTAGTGGTGGGAGCTTCGGCATTGTAGTTCCAGCCGGCCTTGAGTTCGCCACGACGAAGCGCGCCGGACCAGCCCGAGTCGGAGGTGAAGGGGTCATCCTGCTCCGACGTGGTGCGCGTGCGACGAGGGCCGGCGGGGGTGTATGCTTCCAGATCAAAGGCAGGTGTGCCAGCGGCGGTGAGCAGATTGGCGGCGGGTGACACGACCCTGTTTTTGCGCTGACGGCGGATGATCGTAGCGAACTGCGACTCTGCGAACGAGGGAGGCCGCAGGGAGGATGACGGCACGCGATTCACCGAGCCGATGTCCCGATGCGATTCGGCGAGTGCGGGAAGCGGTGACTTTCCCTTTCCCGGACGGTGTCGGATGGGAGAGTCGGACGAGGAGATGGCGGCGGCTGCTGCATGTGTACGTGTAGGCGTCTCGTGGAGTCGCGATGGAGTCCACTTACGCTTGTCAGCGTTGCTTGTGCGTGGAGTAGCAGCGACTGCCCCGTCTGGATCCGAAAGCGGTGTGGCGCCGGAGAGGGGATCATGCGATGTTTCCGTCCGTGTCCGTGATGATGGCGAGGCTTTGGCCTGCTCCTCTTCGAATGGCGGCATGGCCAAGGCTGAGCCGGAACGATGTGGTGGCAGGAGGAGGAGAAGGACGAATTCAGGGTCCAAAGAAATGCACCGGATTTTTCTTCGCTTTAGGGTGTTAAGTTGAAATGTTCGGATCTCGGCTTTGAAGCTCCGTAAATGCGCTGCGCGGGTTTATCCCCGCCCGGATGTGAAGTGCGCTGCTTCATTCCGCCGTACCACCACCTCTCGTATCGCTACTCCGCCAGCAGCCTTCATCATCACGGCTGACATCTCGCAGCCACTTCCGCACGCGATCTCGGTCGAGCCGCATCTTCCCGTCCATTGTCCCAACACACTGCATGCCTCGCGCCGGTCTTGGCCACCCCTTCTGAGCCACTACTCTTTCCCGCCACCTCGTCACCCCGCACAGCGCACCCCGCACCGGGCGTACGCATCGTCCAATTTGATCTCCAATCGTTGATCGCACACGCTTCGCCGCGCACTACCACCTCGGTCGTTTCGAAACGCCATGCCCGCCGACGACAGCCACGCCGCCACCACCGCTGCGCACGACGACGGCCAGCCGGCCAAGCGCAAGCGTCTGCGCATCCCCAAGTCGTGCATCCCGTGCCTCAAGGGCAAGCGCGCCTGCGACCGCGGACGACCAGCCTGCGGACGATGTGCTCGCTCGGGACAGTCGAGCGACTGCACGTACGATCCGCGCCTTCCGCATCAGCCCGCCTCGGCATCCAAGCCATCGGCAGCGTACAACGACTCGGACGACGACGATGACGACGACGCTCCCTCGCCCACCGCAGCCAAGCAGCTCGCTGCGCTTAGGGCCGAGCTCCAAGAGGCGCGCAGCGAGACCCGCCGTTTGCAGCATCTGCTTCGATACCCGTCTGCAGCACCCGCGCCCGCCTCGCCACGCCCTGCATCCTCCAGCTGGTCCACCGGCTCGCCATTGGGCGAGCGACACCGCACGCTCCCCTCGGCATCGACCGATATGCACGCTGCTCGCGGGCTCCAGATGCTCGCCGAGATCGCGGGGCCGCAGCACCAGGATGCAGATACGAACGCCACCAAGTCGCGCATCCTGCACTGGTCCGCGCCAGCATCGCAGGCGTCGCAGGCGGCGTCGTCGTCGTCAGCGTCGTCTTCCCATCGTTCGCCCGCGTTCCAATCGGGCCCAGCGCAGCCGCCACGCTCTCCCGCCAGCCGGTACCTCGGCAGCACGCGCCAGCCCGCCCCGCCGTCGCCGTACGCAAAACAAACCCAGCCCGGGCAGCCGCCACGCACGCCTCGAACCGACGATCTCGACTCGCCCACCAACATCAACGGCACGCAGATCTACTATGGCGAGTCGGGCGATGTGCTGCGCACGGTGGTTGCCAACTCCACCTCGGCCATGCGCACCGCCGGCCAGCCGGCGACGGGGCTGCACGAGTCCAAGGCGCGCGCCGATATGCGGTTCGCGTTCAACAGCGTGCTCGACCCGTCGCGCGACACGTTCCCCTTTGCGACGATCTGGAGCTCGGGAACGGCGTTTATCGATGAGGTGCTGCCGTTCTTCCCGCGCGCCGAGGACTTTGATACGATCTGCGCCTCGTTTGTGCGCCATTTTTCCGCCATGTGCCCCGCGCTCACCATTCCGACTGCGATCAATCACGCCAAGGCCTTCTCGCGGATGACCAGGGCGCAGCAGGCGCAAGTTTCGCTGCCCTGGTTGGGGGTGTTTCTGATGATCTGTGCGCTGGGCAAGAACTGCGATTTGGAAAGCACAACGGTGGGTGTGGATCGAAAGGTGCGTATGCTGGGTGCGTTTTTGGCTGGCGAGCCCCAGACGCCGAGCAGGCAGGCGAGCCGGCAGCCGAGCAGAGCCTCGTCACCTGCGCCGCATGCCGAGGCGGCAACGGCGGCGGGGACGAGTGCGGCAGCGGTGGCGGCAGGCGAGGCAGCAGCGCAGGGGCCAGCGATGGTGTCGGACCTCTTCCTGTCGGCGGCGTACCAGTCGCTGCGGCTGTGTTCGTTCCTGTCGGCGCCGACGCTGCAGACGATCCACTGCCAGCTGCTCATCGGGTCGTACTTGCTCAACACGGAGCGCGCGGCGTCCTTCTGGCCGCTGCTCGGCTCGGTCGCGCGCCAGGCGCAGTCGATCGGTCTGCACGTCGACCCGTACAAGATCCGGCGCGACTGGGACGCTGTCGAGGCCGACACGCGTCGCCGTCTGTGGTGGGCCGCCGTGCACCAAGACGCCATCCTCTCGAGCATCTTTGGTCGGCCGTTGGGGATCACGCGGTTCAGCTGCCGGTTTCCTGCGCCGCCTGCGCCGGGGGCGGTGACGTATGCGACGCTGCAGTGCGAGTTCAGCCAGTTTGCACGCACGTATCTCGACGAAAACCAGGAAAACACCTGGAGTCAGGCGCAGGTGATTGAGTATACCGAGCGCGTGCTCCAGTGGTACATGAACATCCCCGACCGCTACCGCCCCGATTTGGGACGGATTGATCTGCTTGGTTCCGAGGGGGATGCGGAGGCGATTCAGAACTACCGCGCTGCGGGGGTGGACATCAAGACCAAAGGCCTCATGGAGGTGCATCAGTCGGGCAACTTGGCGGTGGAGGTGTTTTATGTGTTGATGTCGCTGCATCGGTCGAACCTCTTTTCGCGCCAGGAGGAGGGCAAGGACGAGGGACGGAGGGAGATCAATGAGACCTCGCTGCATATTTGTGCACAGGCGTTGAGGAGGATCACGCGCGCACAGCAGACCATGATTGATCTGTTGGGTCGGGCGCGTGCGACCATGTTTTGGAAGATCGCCTACTACACCTACCAGGCGGCGATCGCGGGCGCGTACATTGTGTTTGTAAGGCCGCAGAGCAAGCACGCGCAATCGGCGCTCGAGGATCTGGCGGTGCTGGTGGACTTTTTCGATCGGATGCCCGAGCGTTGGACGGGACTCAAGATGGCCAAGCATGGACTGAGGGTGTTGCGCAAGCTGGCTGTTGCGGCGAGAGAGACGCCCGAAGCTGCATCCATGGCAGTGCGGACCCCGCAACCCGAGATGGAACCCCAAGCGCCCGTACAGGAACCCGAACCAAGTGCAGACATCTCTCCCTCGGCCCTCTTTCCTACAGCGAGCGGGGTGGAGTTTGCGTCCCACTCTGGCTTTCTACCCCCGATCTTTACGACGGCATTACCGACAGAGGCTACAGCTTCACCCCCGGGTCTGGCCAATGTTCCGCTCGTTACGCTGTTCAACAACACCTACGACCAGCAGGGCGCCACGCCTCCGACGCGGCAGTTTTGCTACGACCCCTTCATCCCCGACCCCGCACCGCTGGATTCGGCCCACAGCACCGAGGTGCCCACCCCACCCACCGCTTCCGACCCCGCCCCGCCGGGCGCACCACTCAACCCCAAGGACCTCGCCAACTACTGGTCCGAGTACTTTTCGCTCCAGCTCGACTGGGACCGCCTCACCGGCCTAGCCTAATCCCCTCCCCACATCCATACACTCGAACAACTTGTTCTTCCCTTGTGTTTAAATCAATTGCCTGTGTGTGTGTGTTACGAACGTGTGGCGGCGGAACCTAGCTCGCCTACACCGCCGACGACGACGTCTTCGGTGGCAATGACGATTTCGAGTCCCCACAGCAGCAGCGTGATGGCGACGGTGAGGAAACGCCAGTAGATCTGATTCGCCTGGTCGAGCAGCAGCAGATGGCTGTACACTGCGATCAGGATGAGGCGCGAGTAGGAAACGACGATCGAGATGGCCGAACCAAACGGCGGCGTTTCGCCCGCCGCCGCAGCTGCGTGCGGCGAGGGCGGAGTGGGCGTGGTCGGGCGCGCGCGTTTGTGCGTGCGTGCAGACGGCGGACGCGACATGCTCGGCCGCTTGCGCACCCCACTCGACCCACCAACCGCCTCCTGCGTCGCCTCTGGTTGCGACGCGGCGGGAGCGCGCGGTGCACCACGACGTCGACGTCGAGCCTTACCGCGTGCCCGCCCCGCTCCTGCCCCGCTCGCCGCAGCTGACGGCGCAGACTGAAGCGTTGCCTCGATGCCCGGCTCGGGCTCCTTGAGCTGGTCGGCGAGCGACGGCTCGTGGTACGCGATGCCACTATCGTCCTCCGAGTACTTTGCGCCATCGGTGTCCGATTCACTCTCGGTGTCGATGGCGGCGTCCATGGGCGTGCGCCTTCGCGTCCGACGCCTCAACCGCCGCCGTTGCAGCACCCACCGCCCCTCATCATCGTCCCAAACCTCCTCCTCGAGCTCCTCCACCTCGGTACCCTCTTCGGACGAGCTATCCGACTCTGTACCCGACAAGCTGCTCCAGTCGCTCTCGTCCTCCCCCGCCTGATGGGCTGCGCGGCCCCACTGCGCCGCGCCGTGCTCGCGCTCCGCCGGCTCGCGCGGCGCCACACTGCCCTTGAGCATGGGCAGGATGCGGCTCGCGGCATACAGCACCATGAGCCTGTACACGAGCGACACGATCACCGACTTGGGCAGCGCGGCGGCCGCGGCGTGCAGAAAGTCGACCGACTGCCCGAGCCAGTGCGCAATCACCTCGACCAGCCCACTCGCCGCCTGGAGCAGCTTGCCCGTGAGCGAGGCCTGGAGCGAGCGTGGCAGCTTGTCGACAAACGTGCGCGCGTGCGTGTCCACCTTGAAGCTGCGGATGAGCGAGATGGGATCGGGCGTAAACGACAGGCTGGGTCCGAGCTGGTAAATGTTGAACACCACGTAGGCGAACATGAGGCTCGTCTCGATCACGTTGCCCTTGCGCATGGCAAACGCGATAGCAGTGAGCCAGAGCGTCGAGGTGACCGAGGTGGCGATGGCCGCTGCCGTGCCGGGGCGGTCCTTGGTGGCGCCGTCGAAGGAGACGTAGAGCGCAAAGGCGGCGGTGACGTAGATGGTCGCCGAGACGAGCAGGAAGAAGATCTGCCACACCTCGCTGGCGCCAAACCCGATCGAGGCGAGCGAGCGCATGATGAACGTGTTGGACACCCATGCGGCGCTCTTGGGTTGCGACTGGCCCGGTGCTGCGCCGGCGCGTGGCGGGTATCGTGCAGAAGGCGCGGTGAGCGACGAGGCGATGATCCAGCGCGAGGTGGATGCGAGCGACTGGATGACGAGCAGCGAAGCGACGCCCTCGAGCAAGCTGAAGAAGGGGCTCGAGATGCGCAGCAGCGTGTGCCACCAGCGGGGCACGCGGCGTGCGAGCCAGAAGAAGAAGGCTACCGAGGCGGATACGAGGTGGTCGAGCCAGGCGGCGCCGGTGAGCGAGTGGAGGTCGTCGAGCGCATCTGGGTCGAGGTGGGCGGTGCGGCTGGACTTGCGGGTGAAGAGGCTGCTGATGGCCTCGCTCGCGGTCTTGTCGAGGCTGTCGGGTCTGCGCGGCGGGAAGATGGTGGCAGAGGGCGGCGAGTAGACGTTGAAGCAGACGAGAAGGCAGGCGGGGACGACGATGAACTGGAAGACGGCGAGCGTCTGGCCGATCCACGCTAGCCTGGTGCCATTGGTGAGGAGGCGCACGGTGGAGAGGAAGAGATAGTAGGATGCGAGCGAGGCCGAGAGCGCGAGGAAGGCATCCTGGCCGGCGATGTCGAGCGCGAGAGGCAGGTAGAAGAGCACCTGAATGAATGTGGCCACACGGCCAAAGTTGACGGCAAGGGTGCCGAGGTACGACATGGCAGCGGCGTAGCGAAGCGGAGACAGTTGCGATGACGAAACGAAAGGCGTGCGGCAAAGTGCGGTTGTTCAAGGCTGAAGGCTGGACATTGTCGTTGGCTGGCTGGGTGGGGTGTGCTGACGTCAAAGGAAGGCGGTGCGGATGAATGCGAGCAGTGTGTTTGAGGGTATCGAGCGCGCAGACTCCGCGGGGTATGACAGGTGGGTATGCAGCGGAGGCAGAAGGATGATGGTGTTGCGGAAAGGAGCGGTGGATGGCGCCGTTGATGCGATAACGGTGGGAGGCTGGAAGCCGAGCGAGAGAGAGCACAGAAAGCAGAGACAGCCGCAGCCGCTGCCATTTCCGCATTTGCACGCGCCGCGCCGCGATCGGGCGATCCATTGCTACCAGCTCTAACACCTTCATGCCCGAAAAATTCCACTTCAACGCAGCCTTTCGCGAAATTTTTCGGATGGGGGGCGGCCAAATAGCCGAGAGCTTCTCTTGCATTTTCTGTCCGAGCCAGGGTCGTGCGAGTCGGCATTGGCGTTGCTTGCACCCTGACGACGACGACGAAGGCGACGACGAGGACACGGCCAACAATGACAGATACAACCGCGACACCATCACAAGCTGCCAACGGCTCCGTGTCGTCGGCACAGGCGGCGGTGTTTGTGCAGTCGCAGCCGCTTCCGGCCGACACGCCCACGGTGTTGGGGCCGGACTTTGAGACGCAAGACCCCAACGATCTGGTGGCGCTGCTGGAGAGCATGTCCAAGGTGGGCTTCCAAGCCACGGGCGTGTCGAAGGCGATCGAGATTGTGGACGAGATGCGCAAGTGGCGGCTGTCGGACGATGCGGCGTACCAGGCGTCGACGGAGGTGGACAAGCCCAGCCTGGCCGAGGCGCAGCAGACGCAGTGTCGCATCTTCCTCGGCTTTACCTCGAATCTGGTCTCGTCGGGGCTGCGCGAGGTGATCAAGTTTTTGGTCAAGAACCGCATGGTGTCTGCGCTCGTCACGACGGCGGGCGGGATCGAGGAGGACCTGATCAAGTGTCTCGGCCCTACGTATCTGGGCGAGTTCAGCCTGGACGGCGCGACGCTGCGAAAGCAAGGGCTCAACCGCATCGGCAATCTGCTCGTACCCAACGACAACTACTGCAAGTTCGAGGACTGGGTGATGCCCATTCTGGATGGCATGCGTGCGGAGCAGGGCGACGATGTGGCCAACGCCTGGTCGCCCAGCCGCGTGATCGAGCGTCTGGGCCGCGAGATCGACGACGAGAGCAGCATCCTCTACTGGGCGGCCAAGAACGACATCCCCGTCTTCTGCCCCGCGCTCACGGACGGCAGCCTGGGCGATATGATCTACTTCCACTCTTACAAGAATCCGGGCCTGACGATCGATCTGGTCAAGGACATCCGTCGGCTCAACGATCTGTCCGTCAAGGCTCCCAAGGCGGGCATGATCATCCTGGGCGGCGGCGTATGCAAGCACCAGATCGCCAACGCCATGCTCTTCCGCAACGGCGCCGACTTTAGCGTGTACATCAACACGGGGCAGGAGTTCGACGGCTCCGACTCGGGCGCGCGCCCCGACGAGGCCGTGAGCTGGGGCAAGATCAAGTCGGCGGCCAACGGCGGCAAAAACGTAAAGGTGTACTGCGACGCCACGATCATCTTCCCCATGATCGTCGCCGCCACGTTTGGACGCGCGCATTGGGCTGCCAAGCGTGCGCTCACTGCATAGATCTTCGCCATTCCCATCCTGTACTTGTACCATCGCAAAAAGACATGGAGTAACACCAAGAGAAGAAGAAGACTGTCTGCTTGGATCGGCGATGGAGAGGTGCTTCCGATCGCCGATGCAGAGTCTGGCGTCGATGGCATGTCGGCTTGGCGCGCTTCTTTGGTGGCTGAAAATTTGCAGCTGGGCTGCCGGCGCGCCGAGTCCGAAATGAAGGCGGACGAGGAGGCACTGCGTGACAGTCAGGAGGTGGGCGGGGGTGTTTTCTTTTTCGGCGCGCGCGTGTTGTGTTGGTCTCGGACGGCACGGAAGCCGAAGCGGTGCAGCGCCAGCAGAGCATACAACCAAGCCTGGCCATGGCAGTGCATGGCGGTCAATGGCATTCAATAAGTTAATGGCACTCGATGCACGATCAAAAGGGCTCGCCGGCCGACATGCAGCTAAAAAGAGAGGGCCAGTCTTCGGCACGGATCGCTCGTGCAGCAGTCTGCATGACACTGCCCTTCCTGCCCCCATTCCCACTGCTTTGCGCTCACATTCCGAATCCATGCCGCCGCCGCTGCTGATGCCGCTGCTGATGCTGCTGCTGCTGCTGCTGCTGCTCGGGGCTCAAGGGCGCCTCCTGTCGCTCGGCCCGTTTGCGAACTTGGGGCTCGAGCTCCATCCCTGAAAGCGGAGGCTACTTTGACTTGCCCTCGCTTGTTAGTAGCTAGTTGCCTTCCCCCCCTCCATCTCCTCCCTCCCTCGCAGTAATCATGGTCAAGTTCTCTGCTCTTCAGGCGGTGGCTACGCTCGCTGTGGCTGGCACCGCCATGGCTGCCGACGTTCACGGCATGAGCCGCACCAACCAGCGTGTGCACGCGCGTCAGAGCTCCGGCTCCATCATGGCGTCCGACTACCAGAACGGCGACCCTGCACCCGGTGCACGTTCGGGCGATGCGGCGGGCCAGACGGTCGTCATCGACTCGGACGGTGGCCACGACGACAACTCGCAGCGCGCGGGCTGCCCCACCATCTTTATCGGCTCCGCCGCCGTGGGAGGCTCGTTCAGCTCCGGCTGGAGCGACATGCCGCAGGTGCTCGGCTTCGACACGATGCGCGACCTTACGCTCGCCAACAACGTCGTCCAGCCGTACATCATCGAGCGCGGCAAGACCGCCAGCCAGATCAAGCGCGTCGTCATCACCCAACCGGGTCTGCCGCGCGACTACTGGAAGTACGCCAACCTGGTGCGCAACTCGCTGCTGTGCGCCTCGGTCAACTCGACGCTCGGCATCAACCGCGACGAGATCCTCATCGCCGCACCCACCTGGTTCAGCACCAACGACGCCTCCGCCGGCTCGGCACAGTCCAACGACCTCGTCTTCAACGGCGGCGGCTGGGCCACCGGTGTGGACTCGGCCGGGCCCAACGGTGCGGCCATCTCGTCGTTCGAGGCACTCGATGCGCTCGTCTCCAAGTTCTTCGACAAGTCCACCTACCCCAACCTCCAGCAGGTCGTCATTGCGGGCCACTCGCTCGGCGGCTCGTTTACGCAGCACTATGCCATGCTGCGCAAGCAGAACCAGGCGCAGGACGGCATGATGAGCTACTTTGTCGGCAACCCGGGCGCCTACGTCTGGCCCACCTCGCAGCGTCCCGTCCAGAACCCCGGTGGCAACTGCGCCAGCACGGCAGATGAGTGGGGCTACGGCCTGCAGGACCTGCCCTCGTACGGTCAGGGGCAGGGTAGCGCCAGCAGCATCGCATCGCGCTACTACGGTCGCACCGTCACCTACGGCCTGGGACTGCAGGATAACGAGGGCGGCGACAGCCATTGCGAGGCAGCTTACCAGGGCACATCGCACCTCACGCGCGGCCAGAACTTCCAGCGCGCCCTCGAGGCTGCGAACGGTGGCAACGTGCCCGCCAGCCACACGTTCAACTACGTCGCAGGCGTCGCCCACGAGGACTACCTCATCTTTAGCGACCCCGTGAGCCAGTACCATCTCTTCGCCGCCGGCACCAACTTTGCTGCCAGCGCGTCCGCCACGTCGTCCGCTGCGGCGTCGTCGGCTACCAGCAAGAGGGGCTCGTCGTCCTCGGCTCAGTCCGGTGCATCGGGTTCCGCTGCTGCGCCTTCCGCGTCCGGCTCGTCGGCAGGCTCGTCGTCCGGCACCTCCAGCGGCGCAGGTGGGCTCGCTTTCGCTTCGCCCGCAGCCGTGGTCTCGGCCATGCTTGCCTCGTCCGCAGCCTTCCTCGCCCTGGCTCTCTAGACGCTTTTTTCCTCAACGAACACTAGCTCACATTGCCCCTTGACGATCATGAAAAAGATGCTTTGATGATGTCGGACTGCATGTGCGGTGCGATGAAGCGCCATGCTCAAGCTCACACTTGACGGCTGCACGAGGACAACTTTGAGAGCCTCACATGGCAGCAACGAGCGACGTCGATTTTTTGGATTTAGCAATGTTAGGTTGCGAGCTCGCCGATTGCGAGGCGGTGTTCTGCCAGGCAGACCAACACTGCTTGTTGGGCGGGACGTGGAGGTGCGACGCCCTGACACACGACCATCACCTCTGCCTTCCACCACACCCGATCGGACAGCGCCGCCGGTTGGGACAATGAGTGATCCGGCGCCGCCTTCTGCTCCGGGGGACGAACCCGAGCTGTGGTCGTTCTCAGCCTGGTTCCCACCACCGTACCGCGTGCTGCTGCTCGCCTCGATCGGGCTGCTGCTGTTCGCGGCCAACGTGCACATCCTCCACACCAAGGGCATCGACCTCTTTGCGCTCTTCCGCGCCGACGAGCAGGAAAAGCGTCGGCAGACGGCATCGAATAGCTTCCACCGCAGCACCACGGGTGCAGCCACACAGTACGGGTCGTATCACAATACGAACCGCACACCCCACGAGGGGAACGGTGCGATACTGCCGACTACACAGAGCACAGTGGCGGGGCAGGGTGGGATTACGACTCAACCGCTGGTGGTGTTTGGCGCGGCGCAGTTGGCGTGGGCGCTGGCAGGGTGGGCGTCGTACCGGTTCTATGTGGATAGTCTGGCGGGAGATCCAAAGGGCAGACATGCACAAGCACTGCAGGGATTCGCAGTAGCCGGTGCAGCAGCAACAGTGCTCTGGCCAGGCAACCTCTTCTTCAAGCCCATGCGCAAATCATTCGGCCGCGCCCTGCTGCTCATCCTCACCCCAAGCTTATCGCAGGTGATCCCGTTCAGCCACGTCGTGCTGGCGGACATCCTGACGTCGTTTGCGAAAGTGCTTGGCGACGTATGGCTCACCGCGTGCTTTCTGGTTCCGCGCAAGGAGCACCACACGTGGTGGAACGGCAAAGGCTCCATCGCCGTGCCGCTGCTCATCTCACTCCCCTATGCGGTCCGCTTACGACAGTGTCTGTCGGAATACGCCACTGCCCCACCTGCCGCGGTGGGAGGGTGGAAGAACAAACGGCCGCTGTGGAATGCTGCCAAGTACGCATCGGCGTTGCCCGTGATCTGGCTCAGCGCATGGTACGAAGCCGACACGCACGCGGCGAGTCGCCAGGCGGACTGGATCTCGCGCTACACGCTCTGGCTGCTCGCCGTGGGCGTCAACTCGATCTTTAGCTTCTGGTGGGACGTGACCAACGACTGGGGGCTCTCGCTGCTGATACCCGCCAATATGGGATCGCTTGCGAGTGTGGCCAACAATGCGACGAATCTGCATCGACGAGGCGTATCCTATGCCCCACTACCCGATACCGTGCCTATGGGGAGCATGCGTCCGGACGAAAAACCCACGGGGTCTACGGGGTTGGAGGTGCCGAGCATTCCGGTGGCAGGTCCGTCTGGAAGTGGGACAGCGTCGCATGGGAGGTCGCTGTCGACGGTCGAGCGGATGCTAAGACCATCGCCGTCGCTCATGTTTGCAGCGTGGATGTACCAGCTGGCGATCGTGCTCGATCTGGGGCTCAGGTTTCTGTGGTCGCTCAAGCTCAGTTCGCACCTGCACCACCTCGTCGAGTGGCAGGGCGGCGTGTTTTCGTTTGAGCTGCTCGAGATCGTCCGGCGCTCCGTGTGGGTGCTTTTCCGCGTCGAGTGGGAGGTCGTTCGTCGCCGAGAATCCACCCGACCGCATGTAGCCCTTGATTAGACCGCCTTCTTTCCAGCAGAACAATGCTCACGCCGTGCTTTCGGGAATATGCTTGCATTTGGGGTGCTACTCTTGCTTGTCGAGGAACGCGGCGCCTTGTGTGCGCAGCTTGCGCTCGAGCTGTTCGAGCCACTTTTGCAGCAGCGGTGCGGTCTGCGGTGCGCTGTCGGGCGCAAAGCTGCTGAGATACGCAAATGCGTTGCGCGCGATCTTGGACGCCACATCCAATGCCTCCGCCTGCTTTCCGCCTGTTGCCACTGCTGCCGCTGCTGGCGTGGGGAGTGTTGCGATCTGTTCATCCACCAACGCATCCGGCTCGATACTGATCCCGAGCGTAGCCGTTGTCGCCCCAGCTTGCGATGAGGGAGGGTTCACCTTGAAGATCGCGCTTGGTTTGGTGTTGCGTATGCATCCGAGCAGCTTCCATTCCTGCGCGCCCGAGGACGACGGCCAGAGGAGGTGGACGGTGGCCGAGAAGCCCGGTGGGAAGGGTTGGACGCCCGTCATGAAGACGACGACGTGTTTGATGGTGTGTGCATCGTCGAGGGTGAATACGCAGTGTGTGTCGTCTACCTGCTGTGGTGCGCCGAGTGGCAGTCGTCCGGGAAGCACCACCGAAAACATGGCGGCCCATGCGATGTATAATAAAGGTGAGAAGCACAAGGTGTCGCTCTCGAATGGCAAAGTGCGGGAATAGAGTGGAGGCGCACCTCTTCCTCCGACCGCACTGAATCGGGCAGGGGTATACTGTCAATCGGGTTTGTGGCAAAGCCGAATTCCGAGCGCAAGATTTTCCGTCGCTGGAAATTTTCCCCAAGCCCCAATGCATAGCGGGTTGGAGAAGCACCACCATCTCTGGACAATCTCGACATGGCGAATCCACGACAGCGCAGAAAGGCGCGCTCGGGCACGTCGCTCAAGCCCTCGCTCAATGCAAAGCAGCGCATGCGCAAGAAGCTCCAGCGTGCACCCACGGTTCATGGCGCCGACATCCTCAAGGACTCGTACGATCCCACGCTCACGCTCAAGCAGAACTACGCGCGCCTGGGGCTCATCCCCGCACTCGGCGTTCGACCCAACACCGGCGGCACCGAGAAGCCCGCCACCACCACTGCTTCAACCAGCAAGGATCCGGAGAAGCCGCGCAAGGGAATGGCACGCGTGGTTCGTGATGACGAGGGTAATATTGTGGACATCGTCGAGGCGCCCGCGGACGAGGAAGAGACACCGTGGGGCAAGCCGCTGGATAACAGCGTGGAGGAGCGAACCGACGTGCATACGTTCATTCCGGCCGCGAGCAAGACCACTACATCGGTGGTGGACGAGTTGCAGACGAGGGCGGATAACGCCGAACCGGTGCAGCGACACACGAGCACACTCGAGACCGACTGGCTCGGCCAGCTCGTCGCCAAGCACCGAGACGACTACACCGCCATGGCGCGCGACCGCACGCTCAACCCCTGGCAAAAGACACCCGGCGAAATCCGTCGGGCCATCAACAAGGCGCGTCTCACCCAGTAAACCGCGCCCCCTTCGCACACACTTGTACTTGTACCGCTTGCAGCAAAGAATCTTGCATTGTTCTCAAATGCGTGTCCAGTCGGCGCTTTTGCCGCCGGTCTTGCGGACCACGCGCACATCGCCAATGCGCATCGTCTTGCCCGCCACCGCCTTGACCATGTCCCACACAGTGAGGCAGGCGGCGGTGCATCCCGTGAGCGCCTCCATCTCGACGCCCGTGGCGCCGGCGGTTTTGGCGGTACACTCGATGTCCACATAGCTCTCTGCATCGTGTTGGTCCACGAGCGCGAGCGCGACATCGACGTGCGTGAGCGACAGCGGATGGCAGAGCGGGATCAGGTCCGAGGTGCGTTTGGCTGCCATGATCCCTGCGAGTTGGGCAGTGTGCAGCACGGCTCCTTTGCCCGATACGCCCCCGCGCGATTCGGCCGCCCGCACCAGCTGCAAGGCTTCAAATGGCATGTATACGCGTCCGACCGCTGTGGCACTGCGTGAAGTGGTCGGCTTGGATGATACATCCACCATCGACGCGGAACCCGTGCCGGCGTCAATGTGCGACAGCCCCTCGGCCTCGACTGAAGCCGACTGAGCACTCACAGCCGCCGCACCAGCCTGCGCAAACAGCGCCTCTTGCTCGCTCAGAAGCGCTTGCTGCCGCAGCAGCGTGTCGTTGGCCGCAAATGCAGCCGCACCACCGTCCTGGACGCTGGGCTGGGCGCGTGCGTTGGCGTACGGCTCAGCACTGCGCTGCATGAGGTTGTGCTGTGCAGCCAGGTCGAGCGGCACAGCGAATTCGGCCGACGACTCCGGATGGTCCGCAAACGCGTCCAGCGACGACCACGGCGAGTCGTCGACACTGCCGCCGTCCATGTACTCGGTCCATCCGCCCGTCGGCGCAGCTGCTCCCCCACTGAAGTCCGGCATAGACGGCGGCGCGTCGGAAAAGCGAACCCCCGACAGCGGCACCCTCGAAACAGTGCGCGGTGTGGGGGATGAGACCGCCGCTGCGCCCGCGCGCGCAAAGATCTCCTCCTCCATCGCGGCGATCGGGTCTCGGGCCGGGCTGTCCGCGTCGGCGGAGGATGTTGGGGTAGGAGAGCGGGAGTCGCTTGCCGGAGTGTGGGACACTTGCTGGTACAGCGACTTGTCCTGCAGATTTTCAAACGCCTTGTCCAGGTCGCCCCACGGACTGTCATCCGCATCCTCGTCCTCCTCCCGGGACGACAATTTGTGGCGCTGGCTGGAGCTGTGAAACGTCCGCCTGGGGACGACGTTTGCGAACGGCGACATCTGTCCTTTCGCAACCACGGTGTGTCGTCGTTGCATGCGCGGCGCGCTCGAACCTGCGATCGAAAGCCGGGCAATTGAGCGAAAAGAGTGAGTCTTGCGTGCATATTGTAGGCAACAGCAGCGCGCGGGCGGTACGCACGAGGATCAGCCGCCGATGGTAATCATGGGCCGGTTGAGCGACTTGGCGAGCTCGGTGGGGTCGCGCATGCCGGCGTGCTTGGCGTGCTTGCGCCCCACCGCCGCACCGATGAGCTGCAGCAGCTGCTCGTCGCTCGCCGGCGCACCGTGGGAGCCGCCGCTCAACGTGCCGATGCGCTCGAAGCCCGTGCGCATCGCATCGCGCAGGCTTACTTCGGCATTGCCAAACAGGCACACCTGAATCCCAACCAAATCGTCATGGCATCGTCAGCTCTGGGAACACCAACGCAAAGCTGAGAGGAGGCCGAAGCACACTTACCTTGAGATTACCATCCGCGGTGATGCGGAGTCGATTGCACGTACCACAAAAGTTGTCCGTCATGCTGCAGAAAAGAGGGTAACGGGTCGTCAGTCTTGCGTTGCAGCGTGGCAAAGGACGGGCGGAAGGCACACTCACCTTGTGATGAATCCGACGGTGCCCTGGTGACCGGGCACGCGCCAGTGCTTGGAAGTGTCGTTGGGATCATCGCGCCTCGGCACACGCTCAAAGTCGGGGAACTCGCCCTGGATCGTCTGCACGAGCTCGCGGTAGGGCACCAGCTTGTTCACCTGCCACTTGTTGCCGTCGAAGGGCATGTACTGTGCGTTCATGATCGAGAGAAACGTCAGCGAGCCTTTCCCAGCTGTCAAAAGAAGATTCGAGTACGCACCTCGATGAAGCGAATGGTGATGGGCATATCCTTGGTGAGGCGGACAAAGTCGAGCACGTCCTGGTGGTCGTTCAAGCCCTTGATGACGACGACGTTGATCTTGACGCTTTGCATGCGGAGCGCAAGCGCCCTGTGGATGCAGTCCATGACGGCGTCGTGGCCCCTCCTGCGCGTCATGAGCTCAAACTTGAACGGATCGAGCGTGTCGAGCGAGACGTTGAGGTGGGTCAGACCGTTTTTCACCAGCGTGTCGAGCTTGCGCCTTCCGAGCGCGATGCCGTTGGTGGTGATGCCGATCTGCTCGAGGCCGTGCTGCTTGAGCGCTGCAAGCGACTGAACGATCTGCGGCAGGTCCGAGCGCACCGTGGGCTCGCCACCCGTGAGTCGGATCTTGGTGACGCCCTGCGAGACAAAGAGCGCGGCGAGACGCTCGATCTCGGCGGTGGAGAGCAGCTTGTCGGACGGAGTGAGCGGTACGCCGTCCTCGGGCATGCAGTAGAGGCAGCGCAGGTTGCACTTTTCGGTGAGCGAGATGCGCAGATACGTGTGCTGGCGCGCATGACGGTCGCGCAACACGGGCGACGGTGGCGCAGCGAAGCGTGCATCGATGTCCGAGATTCGCTGTTGAGCGCGCTGCCGCTGCTGTTCGTGAAGCGATGCGTGAGCACCTATCAATGGGCCGGCGTGCGGGTGTGTGCTTGCTTCGCTGCTGGTGGGTACGAACGGCTTTGCAAGCGCAGCAGAGCGAGACACGGCTCGTCGATGTGTCACCGAGATCTGCGTGAGAGCCGCTCTAGAGCGTACGCCCAGGCGGCTTGGTCCTGCCATCGACATCGTGAATATGCTGGCGACGCCTGTATGGACAAGACGACAAGAGAGTCGATGGTGGTAGCAACGGAGATAGATTGGTGAGAGCAGCGATTGGTTGTACGCCGAAAAGGGTCTGCTCTTCCGCGCTCTATCGTCGGTCTTTCCGCACGCCGCTCGGGCTTTGCGGAGGTGCTTCCTTCCATGTGTTACGCCGTTCACTTGTCACAGCTTAGGCCTCTCGGCGAAGTCCGAACTGCGCTTGGCGGGGATCGAATTGTCTTCGGGTGGCGCGCAATCTTATCTTCCCGCGGAGCTCATCATCCGAGGCTGCTCATTCGCCCGTTCCCTCGAGCCGGAGCGCAATCTCGGGCGAGCAAGGCATCGCTTAGCGACGCGACGACCTCGCCTTCGTTGATTGGCCATCGACAAAGCTGTCTGATACCGGCAATGGCCATGTGCCGCCCTTGCCCCGCCCCGCGTGACAGCAGACGGGGCCGGTGCTGTGGAATGCCACTCCTCGCTCGCTCATTTGCTGGAGATGGTCGCGCACATGCACTCTTGCGGCGCCGGGCTCTTATCACGGGTCAAAAAGAAGCTTGCCGCACACCTTGAGCCGGTACGCTATCCGCGCGGTATCACCACATGCACCGTGCCGCATCGTCCGTCGGTTAGCAGGGCGGGCGCTCGAGGAAGCCGGCTTCCGTCTGTCTGGCGCCACAGGAACGGCTTCATATCGCACACAGTGCCTGTCTCCACTCGCACCCACTTCATATAGTGATCCCGTCTGTCGCTACGTGCCTTTATCCCCGTTCTTGCTTGCAGACCCAAAGACCCAGACCCTGGACCGCACATCCGCCATTGTCTTCCATCTTTACTGCCTCCATCTGCTACTGCCAACTCTTTTTTGGCTTCAGCAATTGTTGCGCAAGCCTTCGGGAGCCCACACACATGGACACGGTCGACACCGATCACAAGGGCCACGACATGTCTTCCAAGCTCGCTACGATCACCACGCAGCCGTTTGGACAGGCAGAGCCGCAGCCATATGCGGGCAATGCGCAGCACCCCCCTGCCTCTTCGGATGCAACAACGTCGTGGCGACGCAACCCGCGCGAGCATCTGCGCTCGAGCGTGCGCCGGCTCAGCACGCGCGAGGGCTGGTTGGGCGACTACCAGTTCGGCGCTCTGTGCCTGCCGCGTCTGCTGCCCTGGAAGCCCGACAGCAAGCTCAACGGCGGCGCGGCCGAGTCGCCGTTCTACGGCGTGCACGATCAACTCCCCATTGCCGTCGCGGCGATCTGCGGCCTTCAACATGCGCTCGCCATGCTCGGGGGTCTCATCACCCCACCCATGATGATCGCATCTTCCCTCAGCCTCTCGGGCGAAACGTCGGCGTATCTCATCTCGGCAAGTCTCATCACCTCGGGCCTCATCTCGGCCGTCCAGCAAAGCGCCATCCCCCTCCCGTTTCTGGGAGGTAGACAGCTCGGTACGGGTCTGCTGAGTGTGGTCGGAACGAGCTTTACGACGCTCTCGGTGACCACGAGCATCTTTACGAATCTGTATGCCGAGGGCGTGTGTCCGAGCAATGCGGACGGCAGCAGGGCGGCGTGCCCCGATGCGTACGGGTATCTGCTTGGGACGTGTGCGGTGTGTGCGCTGCTCGAGATCGCACTCTCGTTCCTGCCACCGCGTGTGCTCAAGCGCATGTTTCCTCCTATAATCACGGGCACAGTGGTGGCCTTCATCGGTATCAAGCTGATTGGTGAATCGGCTATACCTTCGTTTGGCGGCGGTGCATCGTGCCACGGGACAGGGCAGTTGTGCATGGGCACGGATCACCGCGCATACGTGTGGGGCGATGGACACTACCTCGGCCTCGGGTTTCTGTCGTTCATGACGGTGGTGCTGGTGGAGATCTTTGGCAGCCCTGCAATGCGCAATGCCTCCATCGCCATCGGCTTGCTCTTTCCCCTCGTCATCGCCGGTCCGTTGGGATACATGTCGTCGCAGCCCATCGACTCGGCAAGGCCCATCACCTTCCTCTGGGTCGAGACGTTTAAGCTCCGCGTCTACGGTCCCGCGGTGCTTCCGCTGCTTGCGGTGTACATCTCGCTGATGATGGAGTGCATTGGAGACGTGACGGCCACGTCGGAGGTGAGTCGCGTCGAGGTGGATGGTCTGGCGTACGATAGGCGCATCAGTGGCGGTGTGCTTGTCGATGGCCTCGCCGGCGTGTTCAGCGCGCTCTTCACCGTGCCTCCGCTCTCGGTGTTTGCGCAGAACAATGGCGTGATCGCCATCACAAAGTGCGCCAACATCCAGGCTGGCAGGTGGTGCAGCTTCTGGCTCGTGCTGTTTGGCGTGATCGGCAAGCTGGCCGGCTGCGTCCGCGCCATTCCCCAGCCGGTGCTCGGAGGCGTACTGCTCGTGCTGTTTGGCAGCATCGCAGTGTCCGGCATCAAGGTGCTGCAGAACGTGACGTTTACGAGGAGGAACCGATTCATCCTCGCAATCAGCTTCGGTTGGGGTTTCGGCACGCTGCTCGCCGATGATTTGTTCGCGAATCTGTTCACCTACAAGGGCAGCAACAAGGCGCTCAGTGGATTCTTGGACAGCATCATCATTGTCATCTCCACGCCGTTCCTGATCAGCGCCATTGTTGGCATGATCGCAAATGCTATGCTTCCGCTCGACGAGGAGGATCGCCGGATCCAGCGGTACAACGACTCGCCCGTGCGGTCCTTGGACGACGAGAAGATGCAGGCGTAATTATTCACATCTCTTTGTACATTATCTTTGCGATCGATCTCGCGCGACATTACAGCCTCTTTGGTATGCATTGCATTTTAGGTATAAAAAAAAACAGTGGGGACCGTGTTTAGAGGATGAGGGTACCGGCGATGGCCGAGCCGAGGAGGACGGTAAAGGTGGCAGCAAGCGCGTTGACGGGCATGCCGTTGATGGTGGAGGCGGCGGCGGCGTTGCTTGCGCGCGGGGTGGCCGAGGTGACGCCCGACGAGGCCTGCGAGGCCACGCTGCCGGCGCCCGAAGTGCCCTGGGAAGCGACGCTCGATGCGCCCGAGGCGACGCTGGTGGCGACACTAGCTGCGCCCGAGGTGGCAGTGCTGAGGGCGCCGCCCGCACCGGACGTCAAGGTGGTCAAGGCGCCCGCAGCGCCCGAGGTGGCATCACCAAAGACCGAGGTGGCGCCGGAAGCGATAGTCTGGCCGACACCGCCGAGTGCGCTGGTGACATCGCTGAGGACTGTGCATGGACGAAGCGTGAGAATTCAAGTTAGTCTCTCCGCAGCAATGCCGAGTAGAGAGGAGGCAGACAACTTACACTGTGCTTGGGTGCCAGCGATGAGGACGGTGAGCAGGAGGGCCTGGAAGGCGATGATGGCTTTGTTGAACTGCATGTTGAATGGATGTTTGTTTGGACGCCGAAAGTTCGTGTCTGACGAAGAGGAAGCTTGAGTATATATGTGAGAGAACGAAGGCTGGCGTAGCGATGGAAGCGGCGACAGCAAGCGAGCAGCAAAGAGCGAGCCTCCGAGCCGGTCGAGTGACGATAGAGGCGTGGCAGCCGAGCCAAGTGTCGCGGACGTTTTTGCCGGGCAGGCGTCAGACGGGCAACGAGCAGCCGGAGGCGAAAGACTTGCAGCGTCGACTCGAAGCGAGCATGATCGCTCGAACGTCTAAACTCTGCAGCCGAATCTGCGTCCGACAAGGACGAGGTGGAGGCTTGGGCGGGCCTGGCCCAGGGTCGTGTGCGAGCAGCGGAGGTTGTGAGAGCGCCAACACGGGTTGCCAAGCAGCGGCGGGCAACTGGAGCTTGGCGGTGCTGCGGGCAGTGCACCAAAGCACCGCCAAATCTGGGCGCCCCGATGTCGTCATCCGGCGTGAGTTTAGTGGAGTAGCCCAAAATTGGCATCGCTGCCCGCCGCTCTACGCGATGGCCGAGAAAAACTGCTGCCCGGTCTCACTTTCGGCATGAGGATGATGCTCGCAACGCCGTACCGCAATGCAGTTCACCATGACGGCCTGTGCTGCGAACAGCTCCAGGGGCCATCATCGCATACCTTTACCCGCTGGTGAAGAGCAAAATGCCCAAAAACAGGAGAAGGGCGGTGGTTCGCACAGAGTAGCGATGCAACCTCGCCCCCCTCGTGCCTATGCTTGCTTCCGCTAGGTCAATGCCCGGCTGTGTCGCATCGGCATCTGGTTCGGGTCCAGAGGGTAATGCTACGACCATGACCTCCGCGGACAGCTGAACCTTCAATGCGAGGGTCCCGGACTGAGATCGGGGGTTGGGAGTATACATCGGGGAATAGGATCGGGCCTCCCCGCATTTCCGCTGCGTTTTCCAGATTTCACGCCCCGTTCAGTCAAGTCGGACTGACGCACGAAGCAGCGAGCTGGAGAGCGCCGGGCCAACTGGAAGGCAACCGGCCGGAGAGCAGAGTGTCACTGCTGCCACCAGCGTCCATCATCAAACCGACGAGCCGGCCACACGATCAGCCACGGAGCTCCCACTTGGAGAGTTGCAAGTGTAGCCATGGCATCGCCGCTCTCGTCGTCGCAGACGGCGCCCTCGCGCGTGCAGGTGCCCAGCAACTTGGCCCAGCTGCGCGCGTTTCTCGCCGACCCGCCGCTGTCGCCGCGCTCGCGCGTGCTGGCACGATCGTTCGCACTGGGCTACTCGGCCAACGCGGTGCTCGATGGCATCCTTCCTCTGGCGCTGCGCAAAAAGTCGCCGCGCGACGCACTGCGTGCATTCGTCTCGCTCACCTCCATCCGCTCCGGCGCCGTGCTCGCGCTCTTCTCCGCGATCTATCGCGCGCTGCTGGCGCACTTGACGCGGCTGCGACTCCAGCTGCTCGCACGATCCTTCAACCGCGATCGGCTCGACTATGCCGTGACACGCGACAGGATCAAGGCGCGCATGGCGCGCGTGCTCGAGTCCGCCGCGCTTGTGCCGTTCGCCGCCGCCCTGGCTGCATCGAGCGTGCTGGCGGCCTTCCCGATCCCGTCGCTGCGCAGGTCGATGGCGCTGTGGCTCAGCACCAAGGCGGTGGAGAACCTGTATACGCATCTGCGTGCGGTCAAGTCGCGCTCGGTCAGCTGGGTGCCAGACTGGATCGGAGGCGCCTTCTTCTACGCGATCGCCAACGGCCAGCTGCTGTGGACGTTCCTCTTCGAGCCGAGCTGCTTCCCCGCTTCGTACGGACGCGTGATCCTGGCGCGCAGCACATCCTACATCCCACCCCGACCTGCGGGGCTGCCGACGTCGATCCCCTGGCCTGCACCGCGCGATGTGGCCGATACCATCGCTCTGCTCTCCACACCCACGCGCACCACAGCAGCATATCCCGCGTTCAAAGCGCCGGTGCTGTCGGCACTCACGCCGTCCAGGTATCCCACCACCAAGTACGCGCTCATCAATCCTGTGCTCGACTATGCACCTGCGCATCCGGCGCACTCGCGGCTGCTGTGTGCGCTGCTGCATCCTACCGAGCCATCGTGCTCGCGCAACTTCCTCGGCTTCTTTGCACGCGAGTGGCAGGCCTCGGCCAAGTTCGTCGCCGTCTTTACTGCCGCCGCCCAGCTGTTATCTTATCGCAAGGTGCTCAAGGATCCAGAGACGGCGCTGTTCCGCTTTGCGCTCGCGGTGGTGCAGGGAGCTACGGTGATTTCAGGCAGTATCGGGACTGCCTGGGGGCTTACGTGCTTCTTCCAGCACTACCTCCCGCGTACACTGCTGCCCACCAAGCGGTACTTCCTCAACGGCTTCCTGAGCAGCGTTTTCATTCTTGCTGTCCCGCATGCAAGACGTGCACAGCTCGGCTCGTATGTGACACGACAGTCGATCGATGCCAGTCTTGGCGTTGCCAAGCGCAGAGGGTGGGTGAAGAGCGTCCCGCATGCCGATACCGCCGTGCTGGCGCTGGGGCTCGCAACGCTCACGGCGCTGTACGAGACAAGGCCAAAGGCGGTCGAGAGCTCGGTGCGAAAGTCGCTCTGGCTGCTGCTCGGCACCTCCGCCACCGCCGATACCCACAAGCAGGCCGAGCTCGAGTGGAAGCCCGACCAAGTCAAGCACGCCAAGGCGCAGTAGCTCGTTCTCGTGAGTAGTGTGCAATGAAAACGCTGTTCTCATTCGTGACATCGTGACATCTTGCGTGCACGGTCCAGCACGACTAGTGAGCCACACCCATCGCATCCCACACAGTCCTGTTCACGCCGCCACGTCCCCCCACACACACACCTTTGAACCCGGGTAACACTGTCTATACGGATGAATTAGTGTATCCTCGCTCTAACCTAGTAGATCTCCTTCTCGAGCTCGGCGAGCATGTCGTACAGCTCTCCGTCGCGGATGCTTGCATAAATCACGCTGACGTACCCACCAGTAGTGTTCCACTGGCTAAACTCGCCCTTGAACTCTGCCAGATTCTCCTTGCCGTGCATGGGCACACCCAGAGTCTTCCTGACGAACTCGTACGCCCTCTTTGTCTTGCCGAGCAGATGGCTTGCATGGCACGCAAACGGGTTGTCCAAAAACTCGACCGTCACGTCGCGGTAGATCTTTTCGGTCTCGGCCACACCCGCCGCACGCCACTTGACGATATTCCTCAGCGGATCCGCACCACCCCCGCTCGGCAGCTCGCTAAAGTACTTGACCAGCACCGACGAGGCATCTTGGTACGTCTCGACCAGCCTATCGCGCAGATCCTTGGACGAGGTCTCGTCGAGACGCTTCGACATGCTCTTGAATACGAGCATCGCAATCTCGGCCTGCTTGGTCTCGTCCATCCACTCGCCAAAGTGGCTGTTGATCGATGCCAGCACCACGGCGGGCAGCTGTTCGGCCACCTTGTACTGGAGCGCGCGGATATCCAACGCCTGGCACAGCAGATACAGCGACCACGCTTGGATCATCGAGAGACACTCGACGGCCTGGAGCGTCTGCCTGCCGCTGATGAGCGCGAGCGAGTTGATGGCCTGGTTGGCCATCTCGGCGCTCTGCACGTGCGTCGATACCGGGTTGCCCAGGAACATCAGCTCCGATGTCACACTGGCCAGCGCAATGTCGATGCCCTTGGCGTGGAAGTTGAGCGACAGATCGGGCGTCGACGCCAGGTTGGCGGGCAAGCCGCGGTTCATGGCGGGATTGACCAGCTCCGTCATTTGCTGGAACGTCATCTTGCCCATCGCGCACAGTGCGAGCCTGATTTTTTCCACAGCATTCGTCATGGCCATGGCCTGGAAGTTGCCGCCATGGTGGATGCGGCCGTCGCCATCGTAGGGGTCGATCATGGGGTTGTCGGTGGTCGAGTTGATCTCAATGTCGACGCTGCGCTTGGCGTTTTCAATGTCCTCGAGACCGGGGCCGACCCACTGCGAGGCGGTGCGGAGCGTGTAGCGGTCCTGACGCAGCGTGCCGTTGTCCTCGGAGAAGAGCACGTGCTTTTCGTTTTCGAGGTGCTCGGCGAGCTTGGAGCCCGAGAGGAGCGCGCGGATGTAGCGCGCGCTCTTGATCTGGCCCGGGTGCGGGCGGGCGACCTCGTGGATGAAGGGAGCAAAGCTGGCATCGGTGCCCTTGAGCGCCTCGACCGCCATGGCCGTGGTGAGCTGCGTCAGTTGAGCGAGCTTCTCGGCCTCGTACGTGGCGAGGCCGGCGACGGATGCGGAGAAGGCGGTGCCGTTGAGCAGACCCAGCGCCTCCTTGGGCTCGTACAGGACGGGCTCGATGCCGTGCATGCGGCAGGCCTCGTCGGCAGTCACCTTGACGCGCTGGCCCGACTTGTCGGTCACCCAGCAGTAGATGCCGCGCTGGCCTGCGAGGGCGCCCGCGACGTAGCTGAGCGGGCTCAGGTCGCCACTCGCCGAGATGCTCGAGCGAACGGGGACGACGGGGGTGACGTTGTTCTGGAGGAAGAGCTTCTGCATTTTGTCGAGCACCTCCCAGCGCACGCCCGAGTGGCCGCGCATGAGCGAGCTGAGGCGCACGACGATGGCGCCGCGCACCCACGCCTCGGGCATAACGAGCGACGTCTCGGTGTCGGTGAGGGGCAGGGCGAAGGGGGCCGAGCTGGGCTCGCCCGTGGGGAAGGTGGAGGGGACGGGGAGGACGCCGCACTGCTGCATCTGGAGGAGCGCGAGCTGGAGCGCACGCGTGTTGGCGGTCCTCGAGTCGGCGGAACCGCCAAAGCCGGTGTTGATGCCGTAGATCGACTCGCCGCGGTCGAGCTTTGCGATGAGCGAGTTGACCGAGTCGTCGATGCGCTTGCGGACGGCGGGCGAGCTGTCGAGGATGGGGATGTGGCCGTAGCGCGCGGAGGCGACGAGGCCCTGGATCTTGAGGTTGTTGCCGTCGATGACGACCTGCTCGGTGCGGAAGGAGGAGGCCTTGCGCAGCTTGGTGTCGGAAGGCTGGACGAGGAGGCCCGGACGGGTGGAGGCCTCGGCGGCGGGGAGGACGTCAGCGGTGGGCGCCATTGTGGATCTTGCACGGTATTGGGGTGCGCAAAGGGGGTCGGTGTCGTGGGGAGAAGTGCGATGTATGGGGGGGCGCCTGCTTCTTATACAGCCGGAGCCAGTGATAGCGAGCGAGTGAATGCGTGCGTGCGTGTGTGTCAGCGAGCGGGCGGGTGGGCCGACGGGTGGGTGACTTCCGTTTGGCGCTCATCGCGGCCGTCGACTCTACTTTGCTATGAGGGGCATGCCGAGCCAGCAGGAGGCGGTGTGAGCAGCAACAGCAGCAGCTGCTGCCGCCGCGTCTTCTGCATGGCGTTGGAGCAACGCAGATCGACGCTGCCAACCGCCGCTGTCCCGCGACCCCTCACAGACACACACGGCTCACTCTACCGCATCAGCACAACAACAAAAAAGTTGGGACAAGCAGCGGAATAGCCGATGATAGCCAGGCCAGCCGACCCAACAGCCCCACTTGGATCCCACGCCCTGAGCACTGTCAGCTACAGCACCCACCGGCGCCACGCAGGGTTCGTGCATGTAGTCGGATGCGTAGCGTGTGGGGAGGAGCGTTGCGAAAATGCAGGCACATCAGCAGAGGCAAGCTCGAGTGACGCGCGCTTGGCTTTTCGGCCCTATCTCGCATTTTCGCATTTACCGGTCGGTCCTCAGCCAGGGATGCGCCACTTTCTCTCCCTCGAAAGCCAAGTCACGCGGCCCCTGCGATGCCGATGACCTCTGTGTGCTCTTTGAGCGCCTTGGTGCGGCTAGAGGACCCGGGCGCCTCCCGAACCATCACAGTGATTGGCTAAAGACGCCATGCGGTTGGTCCGACTGCCTGTGCTATTCGGGTGTGACAGTGCGGGTTGGGGGAGCTAACTTCTGCTGCCTTGACGGCTGCCTCTCGGATCAAAAGGCATACATGCCAACATGTCTCCGGCTCGTTTCTAGCTTTGGCCCCCCATCCTCCCACATCTTCATCTCTCAGTCCTCGTCTCTCAGTCCTCGTCTCTCAGTCATCGTCTCTCAGTCCTCGTCTCTCAGTCCTCGTCTTTCTCAAAGGTGACCACCATGGTCCTGAGCAAGATTGCTCATAACAGCGCCGCCCAGGCCATGCCAATCCGAGCCCAGGACCGTCCGCCCGATGACATGCATCCGATCTAGGCTTCTGATCGGCTCGTCGAATCGCCCCTTTTCCCCCGGCCTGATACAGCGGGCCTCGAGAGACGACTTTGCTTGTCCTTTGCCGCTAACAGCTCGTCTGGCGATCGCCAGAGAAGAGCTTAGGTCTCGATATTACTGTAGTTCAACCGAAACTCTGCCGATGAATCAACATTGCTCCACCCGATCGAATGAAATCGGCTGAAGCCCACCGTAGTGGGTCACACAAGTGCATCCATAGCCTGTCAAATGAAGCACGACAATATCCCTAGATTGATGGTGAATGATGTGATGTGCGCATACAATGTGGGTCAACTGGCTCAATTCGACTTCTGCGACGCAAGGAAGTCCTGGAACTCCTTGACGTTGGCCTCGAATCCGCCCTGGTCGACCTTGAATCCGATGCTGAGCGCAAACTCATTGTCGAACACGGCAGGGAAGGTGGCCACGAGTCGCTCGCACACCTCGTCCTTTTCGAACTTGATCTTGGCGACCGCGTCGTCTCCGGCGACCTTCCTCAGTGCCTCGATCTGCTGCTTGACGCTCACGGTGAAGCCGGGCAGGTTGACGGCCCTGCTGTACTTGGGGAACTTTTCGGCGGGAATGTCCTTTGCGATGACAAAGTTCTCGAGCACCGTGCTGGGGCTGCTGATCCACAGTTTGGTCGTATCCAACACGGGGTCGTCGGCACTCTTACCGATGGGGCACGAGCTTTCGAGGCCCTGCAGGGGTTCTCGAATGATGCCGGATACAAATGCAGTAGTGGCGGCTGCAGGTGCTCCAGGACGCACCGTAATTGTAGGAAGTCTCACCGCTCGACCATCGATGAAGCCTTTGCGCGAATACTCGGTGACGAGATACTCGCACATCACCTTGGCCGTCCCGTAGTTCGATTCGGGCCGCGGGTATGTATCGGGCGTGACCTCGTCCGGAAGTTTGCCACCGAAGACACCAACCGAAGAGGCAAAGATGAACTTTACCCCGGGGGTCAGCTTCTTGGCTTGGTCGAGCAGTGCACGTGTCGAGTCAAAGTTGACCAGGAAGCCGAAATCCCAATTGTCCTCCGAGCCTTTGGACATGATGCCGTGCAGCGAGTAGATCACAGCAGGAAGTCCCAACTCGGTCTCAAAGATCGACTTGACTCCCGCCGGGGTGGTCAGATCCGCTGCAAGACACACCGACTTGACACCCGACGTCTTGGGTGCAGGTGGTGTGTGCACGTCCACGAGCACGAATTGAAATGTCTGTTCCGGCTGAAGTCGAACCAGCGTGTCCGCCAGCATCGAGCCCAGGAATCCACCCGCTCCCGTAATAAGCACCGTCGTAGCCATTGTTTCGATGTTTGCAAGTCGTTAGAAGTATGGTCGATGGTGGTGAGGCAAAGAGACGAGGGCAATTGGAGACAAAGATATATCCGCTCTAGCCGCTCAACTCGACGTGGGGGGGAGCATCCACCCAAAAGTGGAAACGCCCCGCCTCCACGCCGTGAATTTCCACCTAACCCCACACTCGATTTCTCCCCACAGGGGCCGCTCAATTCGCCGAGCCGCTCAACCCCGCACACCCCCGCGCCCAACCAGCACTTCTGACAGAACAACACATTGATCAACTGCATTGATGGCTACACGCTAGGCACCCAGCTGGATCGCGCTCCACTCTGCCACACTACCCTTGGTTCTGGTGGTATGGTGCGGCGCGCGCACACTGTGCACATCGCGTGCATCCTCCTTGACCTGGCTCGCGGCAATCACACCGCTCGGCGACTTGTCATCGTTGAGCAGCGGCGCCATCCTGCCCGATGCATTGCGCTCGTTGATCGGCGTCCTCTCCTCTCCATCCTGCTGCTCTGCATCCCTGCGGCCCCAACCTCCTCCGCCGGGCGTATTGATGATGATGCGATCACCCCGTCCCATGGGCGTCGTGTTCTTGCCGCCGAGATTGATCACACGCGCCGGCGCCTCCCCCTCCTCTTCCCCCTCGCGCACGTCGCCATCCGCTTGACGGCGCTGCTTGACCCACACGTTGAGACCCTTCTTGGCGCTCTCTCCGCCCTCGAGACCATACGGCGCAAACACCCTGCGCTCGCTTAAGATCGACACCTGAATGCCTGGCGAGAGGAACTCAATGTCCCTCACAACACCATCGCCGCCACGGAAGCGTCCCTCGCCACCCGATCCATCGCGCAGCGAAAACTCGCGCAACACCACGGGGTACCTGCGCTCCATGATCTCGGGATCCGTGATGCGCGTGTTGGTCATGTGCGTATGCACGCCCGACGTGCCATGCCAGTACGGCCCCGCTCCCGACCCGCCCGCGATCGTCTCGTAGTATCCGAAACCCTCGACATGGTTGCCCTCTTTGTCCTTGCCGCCCAGGCCAAACGTGAGATTGTTCGTGTCGCCCTGACTTGCCGCCGCAGCGTTGAACGCCTTGAGCACCACATCCGTAATGCGCTGGCTCGTCAGCACGTTCCCGCCCACCACCGCCGCCGTCTCGGACGGATCGAGCAATGAGCCCTTGGGAATGCGGATGTCGATCGGCGTCAGACAGCCCTGATTCAGCGGAATCTCGGACGACACCATGGAGCGCAGGCAGTAGATGATCGCCGACGACACCACCGAGCGCGGGCAGTTGAAGTTGGCCGCCACCTCTGGGCCCGTTCCTTCAAAATCGAACACTGCTGATCCTTCCTCCGCGTTGATGTCGACGTTGAGCTCGATGGGCGTTCCGTCGTCCATGTGCTCGAGTGCATGCAGCCTGTTGGTGCCCATGCGCTTGGCCACGTCCTTGAGCAGCGAGCGCACCGCCATCTCGGCGTTGGTGCGGATGTACTCCATGTAGCGCTGCACCATATCGAGGCCCCATTCGGCGACGAGCGAGTGGATGAGGTTGATGCCCTTTTGGTTGGCAGCGATCTGCGCCTGCAGGTCACTTTCGACGTCGCGGAAGCAGCGCGTGCCCGAGCAGCCCGGGTACTGGGCGGGTTCTTCAAGCATGTACCGCTCGAGGCCCTTGCGATCAAAGTTGCCCTCGCTGACGATCTTGAACGACTTGATGCGCGCGCCCTCTTCGAACAGCGTCTTGGAGGTGGGAGGCATGGATCCGGCGGTGATGCCACCAATGTCGGCGTGATGTCCACGGCTGGCGCAGAAGAAGATGATCTCGTCCGAGTCAGCAGCGTGGCAGGGCGTAATGCAGGTAATGTCCGGCAAGTGTGAACCGCCCGCTACGGGCATGTTGGCCATGATCACATCGCCGCGCTTCATCTTTTCGCCGATCGAGGCGAGGTAGTCCACCTGAAACTTGACGGCAAACGACATGGATCCGAGGTGGACGGGCAGGTGGGGTGCGTTGGCGACGAGCGAGCCGTCGGGGCTGAAGAGTGCGCAGGAGAAGTCGAGTCGCTCTTTGATGTTGGTGGAGATGGAAGTCTGCTGCAGCGACTTGCCCATCGATTCGGCGACCGACATGAAGCGATTGGCGAAGAGTGACAGCAGGATCGGGTCGGGACCCGCATCCTGCTGCTCGGTCTCGCTTCTGGCGGCCATGCTGAGCTTGTCGATGTGGCGAGCGGCCAAGGCTGGGACAAGCGAGGTCGAGGCGAGAGGCGAAGTAACGATGCCTTCCGTTGTTGACGCTAGAGGAGCAGGGGCGGTGCTGGTTGATGAACGACAAGCAGGGTGCGTTGGGTGATTGCGGAGAAGACGTGCGTTTGGTCACAGAGCTGCATCTGCGCGCCTGCCATCTCGGCCTCCGCCCCGGCCTCCATTTCGGCCATTTTCCTTGATCGCCGATTTCAGGAGTAAAATATGCATCGACGCGATGCTTCGGTCCATCCTGCAGCTTAACCCACCCTTGCTTGCCTTCATCTAGCACACTCGTCATCGAATCGCAAACATTCGTTCGTCGGCACTACGGTAGCGGGAGAAGAGAGGACCACAGAAACAAAATAAATCAATGAGAGTGGGGCAGGGTATGTACAAGATGTGGTGTACACTGGCTGGTAAGACGACGCGACGTCGACTGGCCAAGCGGTACGGTATGCGACGAGCCGAAGGCAGCAGCTCGTGGTGAGGAACAGTGACAGTGCGGACCGTCGAGGAACGGAGGATGTGCGGGGCCCAAAAGAGCGTTGGAGCAGTGAGAGAGCTTGTTCTGTGCGAGTCAAAGTGTCAAGGATGAGGTTGAGCCTATTGTCCGAGAGTCTAATTTGAAGGTGCATGCGCGCTCAGAGGAGGCTGGCGAGGCCCACAGCGAAAGCGGATGTCAGGGTGAAGGCGAGGGTACCGGCGTTGTTAGAGAGGGCAGCGTTGGTAGCGGGGGTGCCGGTGGACGAGGTACGACCGCTCGTGCTGGACGCCGTCATGCTAGCCGAGCCACGCGACGAGCTGCCGGTGGGACCAGCACTCGAGCTGCCAGTAGTGGAAGCGGGTGCAGCGGTGGAAGAGCCAGACGTTGCCGAAGCAGTGCCTGCGCTGGATCCACTGACGATGGAGAAGGGGGCGTTCTTGGAGGTGGTGTCGTTCTGGGTGATGTAGATCTTGTCCGTGTACGACTGGAGGTTCTGGTCCTGCACCGACATGGCGCGGAGAGCCGAGTAATTCCCGGCATTCCACGAGCTGGGCACGGAGAAGACAAAGCCACCACACTGCGCACCGTTGGGACCAGGCTGGCCGTAGCCGGCGCCGGCATCGCACGTGTTGGAGGTGGCAGGGTAGGTGCCGACGTTGTAGGCGACGTCCGAGTTGTTGTTGGTCATGAGGTCGACCTGAACCGTGCCCTGCGTCGGGTTGATCCAGTTGACGGCGACCTGGCTACCGGGCACCCAGTAGATGATGCACTGGTGGAAGTCGCACGAGGGCTCGTTGATGACGAGCGGCGAGTTGGGGTCCTGGTACTGCCTCACCTCGAGCTGGGGGCGCGAGGTGACGGCGGCCATGGCGGGCGCAGCGAGAAGAGAGGCCAAGGCCAGGGACTTTGCGAGAGGTGCCATTTTGTGCTTGGTGAGTGAGAAGGGTATCGACAAGGAGGAAAGGATGGTGGTGGTGGTGGTGTAGGGACGAAGCGAATCGAGGATGAGGTTGGGTTGTGGTTGGGGTTGGGGATGGGCGGTGGGTTATACGAATGCAGCAGGACAAAGTCGGTGGATGCATCGAGTGCCGTCTCGGAGCGGGAGGGTTTGCGGCGGCGGCGGCGGCTGACCTGGAATTTTCATGGCTCGCAGGCAGGCAGTCCAGATCGCGAGGCCCAAAAGTGGAGCGAGCAGACCCTTTTGCGGAGAGCAGAGGCGGAAAGAGGCGGGTCGAGCCGAGACAGCATCCTTTGCGGCGGCGGGAGGCTGGAAGCGAGGATCGCCTTGAGGCCCCGCTCGCCCACCGACCAAACCGACGGGCGGCAGCCACCTGCCGATTTTGAAAATTCTCAGAAACGGCCCACAGACGCACGCTGCAATGCGCACGCAGCGGCTCGGCATGAATGTGCGGTATGGCCGCCATCTGCCGCCTGGCCGCCTCGCTTGACGCAGTCGGTACTGTGGATCGGCGACGCAGCTGCAGCATTACCGAACCACCAAATGCCTGCCCGCCTGCCATCCCCAGCCGCCCCTGACTGACTCGCACGCCGTGCAGAGAGGAAGAGGGCTCATAAAGCCTTAGCACTGCAATGCCATGCTTGAGTTAGTGGTGACTCGGACCACGGCCCGCTTTGCATGAGCATACAATAAGCCTCGCTCGAACTGGGCTGCAAGACAAAGGCCACGTTGCAGCAGCATTGCACGCTCTTTCCGAGCGGTCCAAGCAAAGAAAGCTGCTGCACATCTCGGGGTTGCGGCGTGCATACAATCTGCCTGCCAAGACCGGCCAAACGTCGGTGCTCAGGGGTGCAGGCGCATGGTTCGCGTTCGGAATTCCCACCTGGGAAAATTCGCTTCAGATTGTTAGATCCAAATCTGAATCGAGATCTGCATCGCATCGGGGGCTGCGGGATTTGAGGATTCGCGTGGAAAATGCGAGAAGGTTCGCGGTCGAGGCCTTTGGCGCCCAGGGTCCCGGTCAGGGTCTGCTCTGTGCAGCTGCGGGCAATTTCCAGCGCTTTCTACATGCATCGCTGAGCGTCTTCCGGCATCGCTGAGCATCCGCAGCAGTCGTTCGGCATCCAAATCACGGCTTCCAAGAGCCTCGAGACGCTTGCCGAACGTCAGGGTCCAACGTGGCAAGCATGGCGTCTTCGGACTTAGAGCTATCAGCCCCTCCCGCTCCGCCGCCCGCCTCCACAGTGCTGCGCATGACGCTACAGTACACGACACCCTGCAGCATCCGTCCTAACGGCAGCCCCCACCTATAAAGACCACAATGCCATCGTCCCTTCAACACATTCATTCCGCCATCAGACACAGTCCAGCACATCTCCTCTCTCTGCCTTGGCCCCTCAAAGACACTTGTTATCGATCTCCAACCTGCTTCCTCCACTGCACACACTCGTCTCGCAACCGCGCAACCAGACCAACACAATGGAGTTCTTCTTCCCCGCCGACGTCTTTGCCGCCTACCCCCGTCAGGCTCGCACCCCACGCCCCGCCTACGAGGCCGGTCCCTCGGCCAACGTTTTCAGCGGATGTGGCTTTGACAGCCACCCGCTCTTCGCCGACAGCTTTGCCGATGCAATACAGCAGGAGCGAGCCGCCTATGCCCGTGCTCAGGCCCAGCGCGCCCAGCGCGCCGAGGCTGCCCGCCGGGCTAGGGCTGCTGCCGCCGCTGCAGCTCGTAGGGAGGCCGAAGAGCGTCAGGCTCGTGCCTACCTCGAGCACGTGCTAGCCATGCAGCAGCGCGAGGCTCAGCGCAGGTACCAGCTCGAACAGCTCCAGCGCCAGCGACACGAGGCTCTTCGCCGCCAGCAGTACGACGAGTACCAGCGACGCAAGGCCTACGCCATCGAGAAGGAACGCCAGCGCATCGCCGCGGCCCGCGCAGCCCAGGACGAGTCCAAGCACCTCTTCCTCGCCCTCGAGGATCTGCTCTTTGGCGGCCTCACCAGCTTCTGCAACGCCCTTCAGCAGCATAATGACGACGACGATGAGGATGTCGAGCTCGCGCACAAGAACGACACCGCCCCCAACGCTTCCCCCGCCACTGCTCCCGCGCAGACCATCGATGCCAAGGGTAAGGCCAAGGCTACCGAGCAGGAAGTGGCCGACGCTGCACAGGCTATGGACGTGGACAAGGACAACACTGCCGACGACACCGCTGCTGCCGCCGCGTCGGCTCTGATGCAGGAGGATGCCGATCCTGAAGAGGTTGGCCCCGCACCTACCACCGCCACTCATGTTGCCGCTCCCGAACCCGCCACCAAGGCCGAACAGCTTGTCTTCTCGCACGCCTTCCCCTCAACCGGCAACTTTGACAAGGCCAGCGTACGTGCGGACCAGATCAACGTTTCCGTCGACGAGGCCGCACGCAAGGTCACCGTCTCGGGACTGTGGAACAACGAGCCCGCAGCGTCGGCCTCGCCTGTGCGCGCTGCCAGCCCTGCTCCCAGCGACTCTTCGTCTCGACGTGGCCGCTCGCGCTCGCCCAAGCGCGCACGCGTCTCGGACGTCGACGAGAACGGCGACGAGATCGTCACGCCCGAGGCCAACGATGGCGACGACGACTTTGTCGAGGTCAGCTTCACGCGCGCCTCGTCGGCGACCGTCACCAGCGATGCACCTGCCACGGTGCAGAAGACGTTTGATCTGCCCCAGGGTGCCAATGTCGACGACCTGCGCGCCGAGCTTACCGATGAGGGGCTGAAGCTCTTCACCACCGTCAGCGCATAGTTCGCCACTACTAGTTTCTAGATTCACTTGACTCTGCACGTGCTCCAGTATCGCTTCGTCTCGCATTGTTCCGTTTCGTCTAGCAATCAGCAATCAGTATCCGGTTTCAAAGATCTTTGGGCGCATGTGTGTGTGCATGAGGTTCCGCCGGATTGAAAATCTCACTTTGCACTGTTGGATCGGCGTCAGACAGGCCAAAATTTCACACGCCGCCCTTATCTCGACGCTCGTAGCGGAGCGCCATGCAGGCGATCTGTCTACTGTAGCTTGGCAGTGCCTGGTCGGCGTTTGGTGGTGTGTACCAGCATTGGGATGTTATCGTGTTATCAGCGTACTTCTCCGCTTGTACCGCTGCTAGCATGCCACAAGGACCCCGTGGAGAACCAGAGATAAGAAGTCACGCTAAGAGGTCCCTTGCCGAGCGTAGCAAATTCCCCGCTGATTAGCGCACGCGTTCTTGCCCACCAGACGTTGAACAACTCGCGAGGAGCGTCACTGATAAGCACACGAGCATGCGGGCGGACTGGAGATTGCGGGCGGAGAGAGTGGTGGAATGTGCGCCTTTCGCCGTCCATCAATGCCGTACCGACGTCGTGAGGATAGCGAGCCATTCCGTCACGCAAAAAACCCATTATATAAGGGGAAAAATTTTGCTGACGTCGTTGGCTCTTCCGACGACCCTTATCCTGGTATCGCATCACCATCAACCAGAGGTGCCACTCTCGACACCAACGACATTGTACTCCATCGAGGCATCAAGGCACAGAGATCTGGCAACAATGTCGCAGATGGTCACGCTCGAACAGGCGACGTGGTCGTGGATCGAGGCGGGGCCTCGCAAACACCGCATGGACGTTGGCAAGCGCTTCGTAAAGGGCATTATGGCCGGCTTTCGTGCGTATCTCTCCAAACGAGGCTCTTCTTCGCAAGTGTACTGACATGTTGACCTCGTGATTTCAGTGCTGTCGACGGGCGGAATGTTGGTGCAGATCATGTCTGCCAATCCCTGGTTGGCCACCAACGCACCCGGGCTTCTCAAAATCCTCCAGGGCGCGGTCTTCCCCGTCGGTCTCGTAATGATCGTCCTCCTGCAAGCCGATCTGGTCACTGGAGAGATGGCGATCTTCATTATGGCGACTGTCAAACGTCGGGTTCCCTACTGGGCATTCCTCTACGGCTGGGCCATCACGTTCATCGGCAATCTCGTCGGCTCGTTGCTGTACGCAGGACTGCTCGTGCACTACTCGGAGATCTACACGCCCGCCATGAACGCCGGCGCTGCAGCAAGCGCAAACGCAAAAGTGTCCGCCATCAACTTCCGCGAACTCTGGCTGCGTGCTATCGGCTGCAACGTCCTCGTCTGCATCGCCGTCTTCCAGGCAAGCCTCGCCAAGGACGTTGCGTCTAAGGTCGTCGCAAGCTGGTTCCCCATCTTTGTCTTTGTCGCAGCTGGATTCGAGCATGTGGTGGCGAACATGTTCCTGGTCAACGCGGCGCTCATGACGAGGAGGACCAACTTTGGCGTGGGAGAGTACGTGTGGAAGAGCGTCATTGCCAGCTTCTTGGGTAATGTGGTGGGTGCGGCGCTGCTGGCGTTGCCGCTCGTGTACCTGCATGGAGGCGACGAATTCGACCCCAGCGCAACTGCAAGGGGTAGCACGATCGAAGCAGGGCCAAAGACGGGTATGACATCCGAGATGTCGGTCAACGACATCACGCTGCCCACCAGCGGCCGTGCAAGCGTAGGGGCGGACGCAGAGTGGGCCAAGGACGTCGAAGCCCAGGTGAGGCAGTAACAGTCCTCGTCGCCTCATCAGTCTGATTTCTTGCAGTGTACAATATCTCAACTTTTTCTGTTTGCCGGTGATTAATGTTGGCAGCATTGCTCCGAGCGAGGTTGACAAGAGTGTGCATGGTGATGATGATGCCAGC
Organism: Moesziomyces antarcticus; assembly: GCF_000747765.1. NCBI lineage: Eukaryota > Fungi > Basidiomycota > Ustilaginomycetes > Ustilaginales > Ustilaginaceae > Moesziomyces > Moesziomyces antarcticus. The sequence goes on along the minus strand of NW_014639009.1, from coordinate 2,181,570 downwards.
CGAGCTGTTCCAACGTCTGCAGGATTCCGCATTGAAAAATTCTCCGAGAAATATCGAAAAGAAAAGTAGCCCGAAAAATTGCCGGCTTTGCATTTTTTTCTATTTTTATTTATTTATTTTTTTTTTTTTTATTTGTGTGGGCGATTTCGCCGGTTGAGAGCCCGATTTGGCGATAAGATTTCGGACTTTGCCACAGAGAGGTGCTCCACACCAACACTTGTGCAGCCGGCCGCTTCTTCGCGCTTCACTTGATTCATCACCATCTCTACCGGACTCACAGAGCCTGAAAGACTCGAGGCAATGCCAGAGAGCGATCCTTCTCGGCGCCCCGTCTGGGGCACTTCCAAGAGCTGGGCGTCCTCCGCCTCGCCAGCCGCCAGCTCCTCGTCCGCATCGACTTCCTCACAAGGCCCGCCACTGGCCTCGTCGTCGTCGGCCGCGTTTCCTCCGCTCTCGTCTCCGCAAGCTCGGCGTGCATCCAGCCGGCCGCAGCAAGCGTCGTACTCGTCGTCGTCGCTCATCTCGCCGGCATCGTTCAACCCGTACCCGACGCGGCGTCAGGAGCTTGCGCAACGGGCCGCCAGTCACGGCACGCGCAAGCGCTCGCACATCACACGCAGCGACCCATCGACCTCGCGCATCCATTCGCTCTCGGACTACGATGACGATGACGCGTCCATGGACGAAGACGATGCGGGCGAGGTGTCGGCGCGCGGCGCGACCATGTCCTCGATCGTGTTCCGCGACCTCTCGTCGGCGGGCAGCAGCCGGTCCGCATCGCCCTGGCAGCAGAACGGCACGAGCGCAGGCCTCGCCATGTTCGCGACGTCGTCGTTCGGCGGAGACCCGCTGCGTGTGCTCGCCAATCTGGACGAAGAGCTCGGTGCTGCGCATATGGGACCACGCATCTACAAGCGGCACAACCACAAACACGTGCGCAACCGCGTCAAGGCAAAGATCGACGCGGCACATGCAGGGATACCGCTCCAGAACGCGGGAGGGAAGAACGCGGATGCTAAGATCGGCGGTATGCCAGGCGAGACGTCGGCAAGCGTCGGAAGTACGGCGCCCGATGTGCAGACGCAGCAGATGCCCAATCTGGACCTGCAGCAGCTGGTAGAGCAGTGCCGTCGCGCCAACACTCTTGCGGCTGTACAGAGTCGAGTTGCTAGCTTGCCGCCAGCTGCTGCTGGAGACGGTAACGGCGCGCCGGAGACGAGGTTGCTCGCAGCAGTCGAGGCACGTATTGCAGACCCCACCACTTGGTCGTCACACCACCACTCGGCGCAGGGGATCTTGACAGACGACTTGCTCCCGACTGGACTGCAGCAGCCCGGGCTCAGGCTGGACGTGCTTCCATCGTCGCTTCAGGATGAGGTGCGACAGGCGGTGCTGCGAGGGCTTGGGCAGCTAGTGGATGGGCTGGTGCATGCGGAGCGTAGCGAGCTGGTTGAGGTGCTGGCGCGGCTTCTGCTCCTGCAAGCTCTGCGTCCCACGGGCGCACGGGTGATGCTCGATGCACAGCTCACCACCGCGCTGCAGCAGATCTTTCTGGGCGTGCTGGGCGTATTCCACCGCGCCACCGATTCCGCAGCGACAGCAGGGGGGCTTCTTGCCGACGTTCTTGCACGATGCACGGCGCTCGCTGCAACGCACCCGGACGCGCAAGACGACGTGCTCGTTGGGCTCGTGGGCGAGCTGGTCGGGCTGTGTGGGCAGCAAATGTCTTCGAACCCCGCCGTGCTCTCGCCCGACCAAGACGCGGCTCTTGTGTCGCTGGCGCGCTTTCTGTCGCTGTGCTTTGTGCACAACACCACGCGCGCCGCAGCACATCGATTGCCCGTCCACGCGTTCTACTGCACCGTGCTGGATCTGGCGCCGTTTCTGGAGCACTTTGCGCACCATGCGGCGTCGCGCGTGCGCCTCGCCACACCCACCGCGGGCATGGCGCAGTTCAACGTATGCCAGGCAGCGTTCCTTGTCTCGCTCGGCGCCAAGGTGCGCATGATGCAGCTCGAGAATGAGGTGCGTCTTGCCCGCGTCAGTCCGCGCACGGGAGGGCAGAGGTTGGGTCTCGAGCACAGCAAGGGAGAGGCGCAGCTGGTGGTGATGCCCGGTTCGCTGTCGCTCAAGATCGAGCGCAAGGCAGCGTGGGCTCAGAGCCGCGAGTTGCTGACGCAGGTGCTCGAGGGCGAGGTCGACCAGGCGGCAGTGCGTGCGCTGCGTGTCGAGTTTGCGAGCGAGCACGCGGCGGATGGCGGAGGCCCGGCGCGCGAGTGGTTCGCAACCGTCACTGCCGGCTGGAACCACAGCGAAACCATTGCGCACCACGGATGGTTCCTCCCCACCCCCAACGATGCCGACGATAGTGACGCTGAGACCACCGCGGCGTTTCTTGGGCTGCTGCTGGGATTGGCCGCACTGCACAGTGCCAAGCTCACTTTGCCATTCGCGCTGCCGGACGTCGCATTTAACATCGCAATCGCCGCGGATTTGGACTCGGTCTCGCTGCTGCCGATGGATCTGGAGTTTATGGATGCGCGGCTGGCGAGGTCGTTGCAGGCGGTGCTTGACTGGCAGCCACCCGCGGGTGTTGCGGATGCAGATGGCGCGTTCGATGCGACATTCTCGCTCACGTGGAGCACGACCATCCGCACACACGATGGCGGCATCAAGACGATCGACCTCGTCCCTGGGGGTCGGCACCGAGCGGTGCGCATGATCGAGAGGCACGATTTCGTGTCGAAGCTCATCTGGCGCGTGCTGGTCGGTTCGGCACGAGGGCGTGTGGGCGCGTTCCATGCGGCGTGGCAGAGCATCATGCCGTCCGCGTGGCTGGGGAAGGAGTGTGGTGCCGAGTCGGCTAGCGATGTCCTCGCACGCGGCGGGTTGGCAGTCTCGCTGTTTGCCCCCAGCGAGCTCAACCAGGCACTCGTGGCGCTCCCTGCATCACCCAGTGCCTCTGTATCGCGGCTAGATGTGCAGGACCTGCGTGCCAGCACGGAAGTGATCTCTCAAAGCACGGGCGCAAGGGTGGTCGAGTGGTTCTGGGAAGTGTGGGCCGCGTTGGAGGCGGAGGGACAGCGACGCATGCTGGCGTTTATCACGGGCGCGCAGGATCTGCCTGCTACGGGTGCGCGCGGCGTGGGACTGCGCATTCACATTGTGCCCACCGAGCGAGCGGATGCAAAGTCGTGGCCGTTGCCCTGGTCATCCACGTGCACGGCAACGCTGTTCCTGCCCACGTATCCGACCCGGCACCTGCTCGAGCAGAAGGTAGCGGTCGCCATCGAACATTTTCAGGGCTTCGGTCTGCGCTGAACACGCACCGTCTGGCAAATGTAATCCCGTTTCTACGTGTCTATCGTCGTGCTTGTTCCACCAGCCAGTCACCCTGCAACACCGCACCAATGCAAATATCAGCAAAGCGCCCAGACAGCAGTCGAGGCAAGGCACAACTTACAATCTCGGTGAGCACATCGAGCGTCTTTTGCGTGTCCTCCTTGGACATTCCCTGGACGTGTTTCATCATGACTGCGCCATGGCCCACCAAGGGTCAACGTCAGCAAGCGTGCACATGAGCTCGGCAGAAAGAAAGGGTGGCAGACATACCGTGTTCGTAGCCGGGCCAGATCTTGATGCTCTTGTGTTCGGGCGGGGTGGCGACCTTGTCGAAGAACATCTTGCTGCCGTTGGGGTCGGTGACTCGATCGTTGGCGCCGTGGTGGATGGTGAGTGGGCACGTGATGAGATGCGCCTTTTTGGCCAGATCCTCGATGCCCGCTACGATGGCGAGGCCCGTGCTGATGCGGAGCTTGCCCTTGTAGGTGAGCGGGTCTGCCTCGAACTCGTGCTCGACGCGCGGGTCGTCGGATACGTTGCCCTTGATCGCGGTGACCATGGGCAGTCTGCCGGCGAAGAAGCGCAGCACGTGCGCAATGTACTCGACCGCCTTGTTGGGACGCGACTGGGACGAGATGGTGATCATGGGTGCTGCCACCGCCACGCCCGACAGCGAGGGTCTGTACGGCGCCGGCTTGCCCGGCAGCACGGCCGAGCTCGAGCCGTTGCTGTGGTCGTGTGGCGGCTTGTGGTGGGCGAGCGGCGTGCGTTCGTGTGCGTTGAGTGCCTCCTCGACCAGCTCGTCGTCCGTGATGGTCTTGGCCTGCTCGCTCGGTCTCTGCTTGATCGCCAGATCCGGCCCTCCATCCTGCGCCTGTTCGAGCGGCGGATAGAGCGCAGCGTAGTACAGCACAGTGAACGCGCCCATGCTGTGTCCCTCTGCAAACAGCTTGCGCTCGCGCCCCGCCTTTCCGAGCAAGCCCGACTCCTCGTCCCAGGTGCGCACGTCCATGACCACGGCATGCATGGCGCGCGCATTGATCTTCATGCTGGGCAGGTAGCCGTGCAGGCCCGTGCTGCGGCCAAAGCTGGGCAGGTCGATCGCAATCACGCGGAAGCCGCGCTTCATAAAGTGCAGCGCGTGCGGCGCGAGCTTGCCCGCATAGTCGTTGATTCCGTGCGCAAGCACAATGTCCGAATGCAGCTGTTCGCGCTCGAGCGCCTCGGGGCACGTCCAAACGTAATACGTCACAAACGACCACTTCTCCTTATCCCACGAGCCGGACTCGAGCAGCGAGTGCGCTGGGATGAGCACGCGCCGGCGGATGGCGGATACTTCTGGGTTTGAGTAGATGAGTCGATGCTCTGACGCCGAGTAGGGGATGTCGGACCGGCCAAAGGTGGGGTCGCCGCCGCCCGGGGTGAGCAGGTTGAGGTGGCATAAGAGCGGCTCGGTGAAGACGTTGTGGATGAGCCTGAGGTACTCCATCTTTGCGGGCCGAGGCGAGGCGAGGCGATGCGAGGCGATGCGAGGCGAGGCGATGCGATAGGAGGTAGAGGACGAAAGGGTAAGGAGGAAAGGTTGGCGAGGGCGTTGGATTGGCAATTGGCACTGAAACCGGCGCTGCAATGCTGCTGCTCTTCGGCTGTTCGGTGCATTCCGATACACAGAGGTGAAGCGGCGCGCATCGTTCGGAAGCTGCCGTCCGCATAAAAAGCGTCATTCCGCCTCAGCCTCCACATTTTTTGTTCAGATTTGTTAGGCCGAATTCCTAAGCCGACTCCCGGCCCGCAAATCAGATTTTTAACGAGCCGACGACGCTTGGACCTGCACCATCGTCCGACCTGGCAACGACCCCTCTCATAATCGCCTTCTCCTATCTACGATGTCTGCCGCTCCTTTCGTTCAGCGTGCCGCGAGAATGCTTCCGACCCTGCGCTCGGTCGCCTCCACATCGCGCGCCCGAACGATCTCGACCGCAGTCCTGCGCCAGCCGCTCGCAATGCCACTGTCCAGGCCGGCTGCGTGTGCAAGTGCGCTCGACGTGCAGCGCAGGTACAAGTCGAAGCGCTCGTCGGCGCAGTACATTGATCCGCATGCAGCGGAGGACGACGATGTGCCCGTGATGAAGACCAAGGGCAAGGGCGGCAAGGCGAACCGAGGTGGGCAGTCGCGTTCGAAGCGCGGCGATGACGACGCGCCGTCGGATGCCGAGTACAAGACGTCGACTCGCAACCAGGATCTGCCGGAGGAAGCGTTCGACTTTGGCACCATCACGCAAAACATGACGCGCGCCGTTGAGCGTTGTCGTACCACCGCCTCGACGCTCGTCGGATCGTTTGGACGCGCCGATCCTGCGCTGCTGGACAATGTCAAGGTCGAGTATCCAGGCACGGGGTCGTCGTCTCGATCGCTGCATCCGCTGCGCGAGTTTGCCACCGTGGGTGTGCGCGACGGTGCGCTCATCGTAACCGCCTTTGATGCGGATATGGTCAAGCACATCGAGCGCGCCATCTACGCCGCCGATTTGGGACTCACACCGCAGACGCAGCCACACACCAACCCGGGCGACGAGAATGTGCTGCGCGTCGCTGTGCCCCAGCCCACCACCGAATCGCGCCAGGCCATGGTCAAGGACCTCACGCGCATCTGCGAACATGCCCGCGTCAGCATCCGCGACGCCCGCCACCGAGCGCTCAAACAGATCAAGTCCGACATCGACCGCAAGGTCGTCGGCAAAAACGAGGGCGACAAGGAATCCAAGAAGCTCGAGGCGGAAACCAAAAAGATCGGCGCACAGGTCGACCAGCTCTTTGAAAAGATGAAGCAGTCGCTCCTCGCCGCCAACTAACTTTGCCAAATAACAAATCCACACACACACACACACACGAAAACAGCCACTTGCGCACCGTCTGCGTTTGATGTCGGGATGGCTTGGATTGCAACTGTCGAACGGCCTGTACGCGCGCGATGCGCTGGACGTCTAGAGTCTTGTCGGTGGGCGATCTACTGCGCCTTTCCGGCCTTCTTGGCGCCCGCCTCCTGCCAGAACTGCTCGTCGTCCTTGTCCTGCACGCCAAGCTTGATGCCCTGTTGGCCGCGCACCACCTTTTGCGCATCGAGCTTGCCGTTCTTCGAGTCCGGGCTAGGCTTGACCGTGAAGCGCTTCTGCACCGCACGCACCATGGCGCGGAACCAGAAAAAGTTGAGGCTGTTGAGGATCACGTTGCCCACCATGTAGAACGTCTTGAGGCGCAGCGGGATGGGCGGGTGGTGCGGCTTGGCCGGTGCGACGACAAACTTGAAGAAGCTCAGGCTGTTGTACACGCCGAACGTCAGACGCGCGCCGACGTAGGTGGAGAGCAAGAACACGGCGTTGACGAGCTGCACGGTGGAGCCGGTCTTGCCGAGCTTGTCGCAGAACCAGTGGATGTTGAGGAACGGCGTCGAGAGCTCCCAGAGCAAGAAACCCATGCCGTCGTACATGAAGATCGGGTGGTAGACGAGCGTGAACGCAATCAGCGCCACGAGGCCGTGTGCGATGAAGCCGGGACCCTCGTGGAGGATGGACACGACCGAGTCCCATACAAAGTAGCCCTGGGCGATGGCATACACCTGCGCCGCCTCGTAGTCGTAGCCGTACAGGCGGTCGACGGCGAGCGGATGCGTGTGCAGCCCGAGCGCGTTGGTCTGGCGCGCCTTCCACCAGATGCGCGCGGCGAGCGGCGTGATGAGCGCAGCGTGGACGAACGACACCACGTGGATGTCCCACGAGATGCGCGTCTTGCGGTTGAACTTTGCAAATGTCTTGGGCAGCAACCGCGGCGAGAGCTGCGACGAGAGCGTCTGGATGGCGAACCACAGCAGCGCCGAGCGCACGAGCGTAGGGAAGTGGGCGGGTGCATGGTGCATGCCGTACGCATCCGCGTAGGGCTGCAGCCACGCGATGACAGGATCAGCAAACGCCATGTCGAGCCAGCAGTGATGAGGAGGCGGTGCTCTGAGGATGATGGAGGCAGAAGGGCAAGGCTCGAGGTGGTTGCGCCCCGTGCGGGAAAAGTGTCTCCGCATTCAAAAGTCCGAACCGGCCAGACGGCCTTTGGCAGCGCTGCCAACCCGGACGATCTGCCGCGCCGGCTCCCAACAAAGAGCGCGTCTGCCTTTTCTCGCCGCGTGAAATGCGCACCCGCTGTTCCTAGAATTGTTAGAGCGAAGTATTCTTGTGTGGAAAATGCTCGCGAAATTTCCGATGTGGAGAAAGAAAGGCGAAATGCACGATTTGGGCGATTTGTGCGATTCGAGCGCTTTTGGTGCGCAGGAAGAACTGTCAGTCAGCCACGCGCGTTCGGCCTCTGACGTAGCGCCGCACCGCAAGTTTGTGACACCTTCTTAGAAAAGCATTTGGATCCCCCCCCCCCCCTTGTGCTGCTGGCTCGAACCACGCAACCGCATCGCCTCGTTCCGTTCATCCCACCATGCATTCATGAACTCAGGACCGAGCTGCAAGGAGCCCCACAACGATCCACATGTCGCCCGACCAAATCCAGGCGGAGCTCAGCCGGCTCTTCTGCCCGCCGCTCGACACCACGCTGGTGGCCGCCATCGCGTACGAGCCCAACCAGACACTGCAGAGCGCAAAGGAGGTGTGCGAGACACTTGCTGCTGCCGCTGTACCAGACACAACACCGGAATCTTCTCCGCAAAGCGAGAGCCCTGCCAGTCAACCTCGATCCGAGAGCCCAGCGCCGCGTGCGGGCGTGTCGAGTCGCAGAAAGGCGTTTGGAGGAAAGCTCACCAGCTCGGAAGATCCGCCTTCCAACGCAGCGAACGCAGCGAATACGACCGCTTCATCGAAAGCAAAATCGTCGGCAGCGTCACCACCGCCAGATGCAGGCATTCACGACACGCACGACCCGACCGACGTTGCAGCCGTCGAGCGCCTGCTCAACGAGTGGACGCTCGTCGACTCGGCCTCGCAGGATCCGCTGAATCTCCACCTCACCGACGAGGAAGCCGGCTCAGACGCCGAAGTCGGGCGCCCCACATCCATGCAGCCACGCGACGCTTTCGACCCACTCAGCTTTCTGCAGCATGCCTTTCCCTCGCGCACCCCCGCCTTCCTGCGCGAGACGCTCGACGACTCGCACGGCGATGTGCAGACCGCCGTCGACACGCTCATGACCATCGAGCTGATTGAAGCCGAGGATGCGCTTCCTGCCCCCACCTCGGCCTCTGCACCACGTTCCGCGCGCGGGCTCGACTACGAAGCGCTCGCCGCGGGGCTTGGCTCGCACCCTGACGACCCGGACGCGCAGCTGCGCGGCAAGAAGCACCGTGCAGCCCGCAAGAGGCTACAACACGAACAGCGTGCGGCACGCGCTGCGGGAAAGCTCACCGTCAACCTCACCGATCTCCGTCACGGCACCGCCTCGTCCAACACCGTGCTCAAGAAGCTGGCTGCCACGCCACCGTCGCATGCCTCGCGCACCGCGTCACCTGCGCCGCAGCTCACCGACGCACAGCTGGCCGCACAGCTCGCGGCGGAAGAAGAGGCGGCGGCGCGCGACCCCGATGCAGACCGCCCGGTATCGGACAACCAGTGGCTGCTGACCTCGTCGGTGCTGGCGCAGCTCTCGACGCTGCTCGATGTGCCATCGACGCGTGTAACATCGGTATACAACGCGTCGTCGTTCAACCTCGCCGTGTGCTTTGCGCGTCTACTCGGGCTCGAAGCCGAGCAGTACCCGAGCCTGGCCTCGCTCGACGAGGCCGGTGGTGCGCCGAGCGGTACGGCCCACCAGATCGCACAGGGCATTGCGGTGATTGCCGACGTCGACGCGGGTGCAGCAGCAGAGGCGCTACGTGCCACAAAAGGCAGGCAAGATGCGGCGATCGACCTGCTCCAGCTGCACGCGCTGGTTCAGCAGCAAGTCGGATGTGCGGACCCGCTCGACCCCATGCGCCGACTTCAAGAACTCGGTGGCGCCGAGGTGCCCAAGACCGCCGAAGCGCCCACCAAGGGCTACGCCGTCGACGCCGCGGCGAACAGTGGCAAGTTCGCAGCGAGCTTCCCGACGATCTCGCAGGCGGCAGGAAACAAAGCAACTGCAGGCAGTGGAGTGTATTCGAGCGTGGTGGGTCGCAAGGCTGCGGGACCTACCTCGGGTGCAGCGGCAGCGTTGCGGTCAGGGTCGGCGATCGCGTCGGTCCTTCCTGCATCGTCGGCGATCGTTGTGCCTGCCGACGAGTTTGCGGACGATCCTGTGGCGGCGGAACGCGGGCTGGCTGCTCACACCACGCAGTACGATCCCATGCGGCGCATGGCCGAGTACCGATTGGTGGCCGACGAGTACCGTGCGCGGCGCGACGAGGCGCTGCGCAAGGCAGCCTCCGCGTGGAAGCAGCGCGGTGGCGTGCGCACGGGTGGCAAGGGCGGCGACGGCGGTCGTGGCGGTATCGCCTGGCACTACGCAGACGAGGCGCGCAGACTCGATGCAAAAGCGCGCGCATGGAGCCTCAGGGCATCCCATGCCCTCGTGGCTGATCGTCGCACTGCTTCCATCGGCGTCGTCCGCCCCGGTGTAGCTTCCATCCCGCAGAACGCAGCACAGTACTCGATCGACCTGCACGGCGTCAACGTGCACGAAGCCCTTTCGATCGTGCGCGAACACGTGACCAAGTGGTACGCCAGCCCACGAACCGGTCTCAACCCGGCGCCCTTCAAGATCGTCACCGGCGTCGGCAGACACTCGCCCCACCAGATCGCCGTGCTCCGCCCCGCCATCGCAAAGATGCTCGACCGCGAGGGGTGGCGCCACGACGTGGATCATCAGAGGGGTATCATTACTGTGCGCGGCGCCAAATAGCAATAGACTCGGTCCAGCAATACAAATTGTTCTCAACGAGAGTCGTCGTGTTAGTCCGTGAGCGAGTCGAGCCACTCTCCGACGGCTCGATCGAGCGCATCCAACGTGCCCGAGCCGCGGTAGAAGTGGTCGGCGCCCTCGATGCGCTCATGATGAAACGTGGATGCCGACACGGCGATGGTGCTGCACTCGCGTGTCCAAGTCTCGTACGTCGCCATGCCCGTAAACTGATCCTTGTCTCCATACACCGCGAGCACGTGGCTGGCCGTCGGCTGCAACTCTGCATCGTTGGACGGCGTTGACTCCTCCCGTGCCGCACCCTCTTCCTCACCCTTCCCCACCCCTTGCCCGGGCACCGTCCTGCTCGTCAGCAACGTCTTGAGCGCTTCCGTATACGTCTTTGTTGTAAAGAAGCTCAGCGCCCACGTGACGCCGGCGGGAAAGCTGAGTAGAATGTACCTCGGCTTGGGTCCGCCTCTGAACTGCTTCAGATCGTACGTCGATGGCGGCACACGCACTGTGCTTCCATACAGGCTTCCCGCCGAATACCCCGCGATGACGATGTGTGCCGCCGATGCATCGGGAAAGTCGAGGCAGAAGTTATCGATGCAGCGCACCACGAGATCCTGGAAATCGGAGCACTCGGAGCTGCCCGTCCAGCTAGGCGAGCCGGACGACTTGCCCACTCCGCGCGAGTTGAAGCGCACCACGCGCAGCTGTGCATGCGTCAGTAGCAGCGACGCCAGGTGTGTGATCACGGGATCGTCCAACGATCCGCCGAGACGACCGAGCGGATGCGCAAGGATGGCGAGGCCGCGACACGAAGACGCATTCGGCGGATCCTGCACCACCGACTCGAGGTAGATCTGTCCGTTGTCGAGCGCCACGGGAAGCAGTGTCGGAACAGTATATCGAGGCATGTTGGCGCTCCTTCGTTCGGAGTGATGAGAGGGGGTAAGTGGAAGGGCAGCAGTGATGGAGGTGCGGAGGAGTGCATATGCAGGTGCATGCAGAGTAGCCCAGCTGGGCATTTTAGCCGCGAGGCCGTTGGATGCGAGGAATTCCGCGTTCCGAGCTCAGCTCGGCAGCCGCTGCGACCTCACTTGATCGGCCGCACACGACACTCGTGCTCGATTCGACACGGCGACGTCGAGATGCCCAGGGACGACCATGCGACTCTACCAATCAAAGCCCCCAGGCATGCTCGTCGTAGTAGCTTCAGCAACGACTGCCGCTGCTGAACCAAGTTTCTTCGTGCCAGCAGGTTGCTCCTGAGCAGCGCTGCCCCAACGTTCGCGCCAGCACGCAAGCTCTTCCTTCCACAGAGTCTTGACGCACGGATCGCAGCTGCTCCCGCAGCACTCGTCTGGCTTGGGCGGTGGTGGTGGATCGTCGAACGGCCTCGAAGCCGCCTTGATGAGCTGCTTCTTGCGAATGTTGGTGATGCGCCGCTGGGCCACGATGGTCGGCACGCTCGCCACGTCTGCATAGGCAGGCGACGGAGACGCGTTCACCTCGTATGCCATCGAGAGCGATCCCTGCTGCAGTGCAGGTGGTGTGCTGAGAGTTGGTCGAGGCGGGAAGGAAAGAGGTCGGGGTGGTTGGTTCATTCGAGGGGAACCGAGATTAGCCGGACGGAGCGGAACGGACGGGCGGCTTTCCGGAGCAATTTGTTTCTTGGTGGCGATCTCACAGATGCCAAATTTAGAAACCCGCATGGCCGACGCGAGGCGGGTGGAGAAGAGAACGTTTGAAGGCGCAAAGTGCACAATTTGAACGCCGCACCGATGCCAAGCCAGCAGACCAACACTTGCCCTCGCAACCGGCCCTTTGGACGTGCATCTCGTCACATGGACGGCCGTACAGCCTCTCTTCCTTCGCAACGTCCACGACCATCTCCATACCAGCTTCCAACGAAGTCAGGGAGGCCATGGGTAGCATAGCGACGGCACCATCCACCTCCACACCGCAGCAAACGCCCGTACATAGCTATCCGCCTAGTGCATCGTCGTCGGCTCATCGTCCAGACAGCCTCGGCGGCTCGTACGGTCCAGACACACTCACCTTCCTCGTCCACACCCAGACGGACGGCATCAGTGACTTGAGGTTGCAGGTCAGCCATGAAGCTTCATCGAGCAAGCAGCCGCCGCGTCCTGCGTACTTTCGCGAACGCACACTGACCGAGAACAACGAGATCGTCGACAGCATCATCGACGCCACAACGGGACGTACGTGCTGGAGCGTGCACAAACCCACGCGTGGGTGGTATCTGCACCTTCGATCGCCGCTGCTTCCACCCAACACCGCCATCTCACTCCGATCGCCGAGCGCTGGGGAACGTGATCCTTCGGCATCACCACTAACATTTGCCGTGCGTACACGCATACGTCCGCAGGTGCTCAACCGCGTCCGATCGCGCATCGATCGTGGCGAGACGAGCGAGGGTGGTCATTCTAGGGACGACTCGGATGCAGCCGCAAATGACGGTGTCAGGGGCCTTGCGATAGAGGGAGGGGGTGCTCTCTCGAGCGAGGCGGGCATGCCAGAGGTAGCGGTAGCTGCGACAGGGCGAGAGGAACGCAGGATTTCAGCGGGAGGACACGCGCGGCGACGGAGCGGGGCAACAGGTTCCGGCTCGCATGCACCAGACTCACGGTCGAGCTCGAAGCGGCCCAGTTCCGCAGTAGCCAAAAGTCCCATGATCCCGGAAGTCGACGACGAGCGCCCGACCCCACCTGCTTCATCCGGGAAGCTGCCGAAACTGGCCATTCCTGACACGCGTAGCCCTCGCTCGGCCAACGGCGACCGGCCGTACTCGCCGAATCAAGGCTCACCATCGCGGTTTGCGTCCGGCTCGGAGGCGTCGGCGTGCCACTTTATGCTCACCGATGCGGCGTGCAAGACGGCGGTGCAGAGCTGGACGCGCTGGGCATGCTCCATCCTGCCAGCCGAGATCCGGCCCTCGGTGGCGCTCGATGCGGACAAGAGCTTCAGCCTGTACTGGACCGACTGTCCGCCCGGCACGGGTGCGGGCAAGGGCGAGCCGATCGAGGTGGTTCGGTTCGAGGACCAGAGCGGACGCTGGATGTGGAACTCGCACACCAGGGGAAGGTTGACGCTCCAGACAAGTGCCATGCATGCGCTAGGGCTGCAGCCCGAGTTCTGGATCTCGGCCGCCTTGGCCTACATCCAGTTCTTGGAGGATAAAGACGCCTACGAGGCCGCACGAGACGCATAGATCCCCTTCCCGCCACGTTTGCAATTCATCACACATTGTCGTTGCATCATTTCACATTCGCTGGCACGTTTTTGGGAGGAGGGTGATCAGTGGAACTTGCCGGGGACGACGGGCAAGCTGGCGGCAAGACCTCCGTCGACGGGCAGTGCCACGCCGTTGACGTACGACGCCTCGTCCGAGGCGAGGAAGGTGACTGCATGCGCGATCTCGGCAGCCACGCCGTAGCGTGCCGTAGGGTTGAGTTGACCGATCTTGCCCGCCGTACCGCGCTCGCGGGCCATCTCAAACGTCGGCAGCGTCATGCCCGTCTCGATGAGGCCGGGGCATACGGCGTTGCATCGGATGTTGGTGCGCTGCAGCTGCCAGGCCGTAGTCTGCGCGAGGCTGATCACGGCCGCCTTGCTTGCCGAGTAGTCGACGCTGCCGGCACCGCTGCGAATGCCCGCCACCGAGGCGGTCATGATGATGCTGCCGGACGATTCGGGCTTCGAGTCCGACGTGACGGCCATGGCTTCCGACGCGTACTTGCATGCGAGGAAGCACGACGTGACGTTGATGTGGTGCGTGCGCTCCAGATCCTCGACGTCCGTTGCGGAAATGGGCGCACCCGTCGCAATCGCCGCGTTGGCAAAGAAGATGTCCAGACGGCCATTGTCCGCGAGTGACTGGTCGATGATCGACTTGACCGATGCCTCGTCTGCTGCATCCGAGACGATGGCGGTGCACTGCACGTCCGGGTAGCGCTGCGAGATGGTCTCCTTGAGCGCGGGCAGGTTGTCGTCGTTAATGTCACACACGTAGATGTGCTTAACACCTGCGCCATAGAAGCAGAGCAAAGGTCAGTCTCGCAATGCAAGCGTGGTTCGATCAAATGAATGGCGTAGAACTTACCTTCGTGGGCGAATTGGAGCGCCGTAGCACGGCCGATGCCTGCAAGACTGCCGCAGCCGGTGACGATGGCGACCTTGCCCGCCAGACGGCCCGAGCGCGGGCGCGAGTCGAGGTGGTTGCGGATGCGGTCGAGGCGCTGCAGCGTGACCTCGTACGCCTTCTTCTGCTGCTCGTTCTTGGTCTGCGCCATTCTGAATGTAGTCGGATGTGTGGACCAGGAAAGGGATGATGGAAGCTGGAAATGCGGGGACGAGTTGGGACCCTCTTTTTGTTTCAGAGGCTTGGGCATGCCGGGCTCACCAGCTTGCATGTGCCGAGACCGGTCGGAAGACGGCGTCGCCCGTCCGGCCATCCAAAGCCGGTGCTCATTTTTGCGGGGAAAGCCACTGTTAGGGACGAGCTAGCCAACATCCTGAAGCCAAAAAAATCCAGTGGCAATCGAGAGCGTGTGGCCCGCGCGCGAATTCAGGGTCCTGCGTCCTGATGTGCAGGGACCCGCTGCAAAGGGTGTCGGCACAGCCCATCTCCCTACAGCCAGGCTTGATGTTCGCTGACCCAATGCTGCGAACCAAGAGAGAAAGACCCGACTTATCTGCGAGCGGGCGATGCGCTCAACTTGAAGGCCGCTCAGCTCCAGAGGAAACGAAGCGGAACTGCGTGTCTGGCAGAGAGAAAGTGGCAAGAGCGAGCCAGAGATAAACGTGCATGGCCACACCGCCTGACGCGTTCCGAGGATCCGAGGCCTGCAACGCACGCGGGGTGCTGCTGCTGCCGCTCCACATCCAACCGCACCCCCCGAACGCACGCCCCTCGAGCCGCTCGACTGCGTTTATCTCGAGGCCGCTCTCCGGCTCCCTTCTCTTCACACCACCATCGACCGCTTCCACCGCTGCTTGCATTCATCACACCATGTCGGGCTCGAATATCCACGTCGTCGAGCATCCGCTCATCTCGCACCACCTCGCCAACTTGCGTCTGGCCGACACTTCCCCAAAAGGTAAGCATCGGGATTTGGCCCGGATCGAGCGCACTGGGCAAGCATGCTGACCTTGTCGCTCTCGCGCAGAGTTCCGGTCGTTGGTCAAGAACATCTCGTCGGTGCTGTGCATCGAAGCGACGCGCTCGCTGCCCGTCAAGGGCGTTCAGGGCCAGGGCCCGCTGGCGACGTTTCAGGGCGAGCAGCTGGCACCACGCCTTGGACTCGTGCCGATTCTGCGTGCAGGTCTGGGCATGACCGAGGCGTGCCTGGAGCTGCTGCCGGAAAACACGTCGGTGCTGCACATCGGCCTCTTCCGCGAAAAGGTCTCGCTCCAGCCAGTCGAGTACTACAACAAGCTACCCGTATCGCCCACGGTGGATCAAGTCATCATCCTCGACCCACTCATTGCCACGGGTGGCACTGCCGTCGTAAGTCTCATGTGGGCGCCATGACTGATTCTTGCTTTGACTAACGTGCTTACTGTTTGCGGCGGGACAATGCTACAGGCGTGTATCCAGATGATCCTCGACTGGGGCATTCCGGTAGACAAGATCAAGTTCCTCTGCGTGCTCGCCTCGCAAAAGGGTCTCGAGCACGTAACGGAATCCGTGCCTGGGCTCGAGATCTGGGTGGGCCACGTCGACCCCGAGCTGAGCGAAAAGGGCCTCATCCTCCCAGGCCTCGGCGACACGGGCGACCGCATGTTTGACACGCTCACCTAGCTGCATCTCTGCCTCGTTCACGTCTAGTGCGATGTTCTTCATGCTTCTCTTTGGCCTGGTCTTGTTGTTGGGTCGAGGCAACAGATGCTGCGTGGTGGATCGGGTCGACGCAGGTTGGGATCGGGATAGTTATCGGGACGATAGTGTGGAACGCGGAAAATCCGGATGATCTGCAGCAATTCTCCGGTCCCGCAAATCCTCCGCGCTCCGACGGGTGTCAACCGAGCCAAGATCCGGCCCCTTTCGGAAGGCTACCCCTGCGTGGCATCTGTTGGGTCTCGCTGTGGCGAGTTGATGGCTAGGACGTCAAGTTGTCGTATGGGACCAGATCGAGCGCTCTAGAGAGGAAGCGTGCTGTGGCCGTGGCGGGTCTCTTGCCGTGGGGGAAAAGAGGGTTCTGAAAGTAGCTTAGCGAGGGCGCGAATTTTTCGTCAACCAAGTCGCCGCGAGCCGCCGTCTGAGATTTAGGAGTTGTTCAGTTGTGTGGCGGGGCAAAAAAAAAAGTGTGCCTTGCTTCGGCGGCTTCGGCTGTAGACGGTGTCGGTAACCGAAGTGGGGCCTGCATGTGCTGTTCTCGTGCCTGTCTGGAAGGAGCAGCGTTCTCCAGGGTTTGGAGAAGATGAATCCAACATGGCGATTCTCCCTGCCTTCGCTTCTGCCACCACCATCAACCGCTATACCTTTGCGATGCCGTCTTTTCTTTGGCGCCGCAAAGCGCAGTCCGCCGCTGGGAACGATGGCGCGACGACGCGCGCCTCGCAAGACACCGACGATGCAACGCTCACCGAGTTCAGCCGCATGGCTCAGGAGATGGGCGTGGGCGGCGCGTACGAGCGCAAGGTGGCGCTGCTCAACCGCACCATCAAGGACGACATTGGGTTCGGCAAGTTCCAGATCTGGCTCACCTGGCTTGCCGGCTTCGGCTGGTTCGTCGACAACATCTGGTTCCAGGCGCTCTCCATGTCGCTGCCGCAGATCAAGCTCGAGTTCGGTCCGGCACACGTGCAGTTCGCCACGCTCGCTCTCTACCTCGGCCTGCTCATCGGCGCCACCTTCTGGGGCTTCATGGCCGACGTCATCGGCAGACGCCCCAGCTGGAACATCACACTCTTCATCTCCGCCGTGTTCGGTATCGCCGTCGGAGGCGCACCGAACTTTGTCGCACTCGGCGCATTGCTCTCGTGTCTCGGGCTGGGGCTGGGTGGAAATCTGCCCGTGGATGGCGCGATGCTCATCGAGTTCATCCCGTCGACGCATCAGTGGATCCTGACGTTTCTCTCCATCTTCTGGTGTTTCGGTCAGCTGTTTGCAGCGTTTATCGGTTGGGCTTTCATCACCAACTACCGCTGCGAGACCGCGGATGCATGCGCGCGCGCCAGCAATATGGGCTGGAGGTATACCTGGTTCCTGCTGGGTGCGGTGACGTTCATCATGTGGGTCGCGCGGTTCTGGGTGTACCCGATCCCCGAATCGCCCAAGTTCTTGATCGGAAAGGGCCGCGACGAGGAGGCGCTCGAGGTGATCCGCTTCATCGCCGCGCAGAATGGCAAGACCACCTCACTCACGCTCGAGCAGCTTCGCGCTGCGGGCGAAGGCACAACCATCGCAGTCAGCGCCGACGCAGCAGAGCAGAAACTTGCTGCGGACGAAGATGTCGAGGCCAAAGCCGATTCCGCCGCTGAAGCGCAGGACGAGAAGAAGGCAAACGAGGCGGGAACGCATGTTCGAGCTGCACCGACGCCGGGCGTGCAGGTGGAGACGACGGATGACACCGCGGCGACGACGACGGCTGTACCTCACTCGCTCAAGGGACGATTCTTGTCGGCTGCGGATCTGGCGCAGCTGCGCCGTTCGCTCTCCGAGTTTGACTCGCACCACATCGTGGCGCTCTTTTCGACGCCGCGCATGGCGTGGAACACGACGCTGATCTGCTTCCTGTGGGGTCTCATCGGTCTTGCCTATCCGCTGTACAACGCCTTCATCGCGCTGTACCTCCAAAACGCCGGTGCGAATCAGGGCGAGACGACGCAGGCGGAACAGTACCGCGATCTGGTCATCATTGCGGCGTGTGGTATCCCCGGCTCATTTGCTGCCGCGGCCATGGTCGAGCTTCCGTACGCTGGGCGTCGCGGCACCATGGCGCTCTTCACGGTACTTACCGGATTGTTCCTCTTCCTCTTTACCACCGCAAGGACACCGGCAGCAGTGTTGGGCTGGAACTGCGCCACAAGTTTGACGCAGAACGCCATGTACGCAGTGCTGTACGCTATCAGCTACGAGGTCTTCCCAGCGCCTAATAGGGGTACGGGCGATGGACTCGCCATGGCTACCCAGCGCGTGTTTGGCGTGATCGCACCTGTTGTAGGCGCCTACGCCGGCTCCACGCCTACTACACCCATCTACGTCTCGGCGAGCTTCTTCATCGCCGCCGCCGTGCTCATGCTCATGCTGCCGTACGAAACGCGTGGTCGTTCCGCCCTCTAGATTGATGTCACACTCAAAATGGACTACAGTTCCAATCCGATCAAATTGCAATAGCTAGCTACAATGCGACTTTTTGAAGGGTGTTCAAGCCTTGAGGGCTGCAATGATCTCCTTGCCGACGCCGAAGGCAGACGCGGGGTTCTGACCCGAAATGAGGATGCCGCCCGATTTGTCGACGATGACCTTCTCAGCCCATGGCTGTGCCTTGTCGAACTTTGCGCCGCGCTCGATAAGACGCGACTCGACGAGCCAGGGGATGGCCTTGGTAAGGCCCGCCTGTTCCTCCTCCTCGTTGGTGAAGCAGGTGACGTTCTTGCCCTTGACGAGGTACGAGCCGTCGGAGAGCTTGACGTCGGTGAAGACGGCGGGAGCGTGGCAGACGGCGGCGGTGGGCTTGCCTGCCTCGAAGAACGCGCGGATGAGCTCCTGCGAGGTGGCGTCGACGGGCAGGTCGAAGCAAGGACCGTGGCCACCGGGGTAGAAGATGGCGGCAAAGTCCTTGACCGAGTCGGCAGAGAACTCGGAGAGCGGACGGGTGTTGGACACCCACTGCTGGGCAGCAGAGTCGTTGAGGAATCGGACCGAGTCTTTGTCTTCCTTGAACGCCTCTACGGAGCTCTTGTCCAGCGGAGCCTCACCGCCCTTGGGCGAGGCAGCCACAAGCTCGTAGCCAGCATCCTTGAGCAGGTAGTACGGGTGGGCGATCTCGGGGAGGTAGTAGCCAGTGGGGTGGTCCGAGCCGATCAGCTGGGTGTGCGAGGTGAATACGACGAGAATCTTCTGCGACATGGTTGGCAAACTTCTTTCGGTGTGGTCTTGGTTGGAGAGAGGAGGAAGGAAGCCGGAACGGCGGGTATTTATTTGAGCCTCTTGCTCAGAGGCTGAGAAGCAGGTCGAAGCAAACATGGGATCGGAACGGGGACAGCCTTGTGGAGCGGCGCACGGACAGAACTGGCAACGTCGATCTGCATGAGCCGCAGTTTTTTTGGTTCACATCGCAGCGCAATTACGCCTCCACATGCACTTGCGCTGTGCCGCTGCGTCTCTTCGGCCTGTGACGTCCCATGGACGGCACACTTGCCGCGGTGTGTCACCATGGCTGGCAATGCAAAAGTGAGGGAAGACATCCAAGTCGGCCTCTCGTCAGCCGCACCAGGCACCGATTTGGCACCGATGGTGCACCACCGGCGGCGGCACGAGCTCTTGCTCATCTTTCGTACGCCTCTCCTCGTCTTCGCACGGGCGCCTGCCGAACGATCCATCTATAAATTGCAGAGCGAGCATCTACGGGGGCTGTCGTGCAGCTGACTGGCCTAGTAATACGAGTGGCCGCTTCACTTTCGCTGGTACTTGGCCGCGGCGGTGTTGAACTGCTCGCGGAAGGCGTCGTCCCACTTCTGGACGAGCGGGATGCCGGATCCAGCGCTGATGACGTCCTGATCGGCCTCAAGCCCGCGCACAAGGTCCTCCATGAACTCCTCGACCGTGAGCGAGCTGGTTGCGCCGAGGTGCTTCTTGTTGTCGTCGGGGTTCTCGCGCTCCCTGTGCAGATCGGTGCCTACGCTCGGCGGCACGATCTCGACGATCCTGACGCTGGTGTTCTTGAGCTGCACGCGCTGCGTCTCGGACCAGAAGTGCACGAACGATTTGGTGCCGTTATAGATGGGGTTGATGATCGAGTACGGCACGAATCCAAGCACGGAGCTGACGTTGGCGATCACGCCGAGCGGCTTCGACTTGAGATGGTCGAGGAACGCCGTGGCGAGATGAACCGGCCCGCGGATGTTGATGTTGATCTCGTTGTCCACCTTGTCGAGCTCGAGGTTCTGCACATCGAGCGGGCGCTGCACGCCGGCATTGTTGATGAGGCAGTCCACCTCGGAGTGCTCGGCCAGCACCTTTTTGGCGAAGGCGGGAATATCCTCGACGTTGCCCGTGTCGAGCACATAGTAGGGAGCGTCCGAAAGCTTCTTGGACGCCTCGACGAGCTTGGACTCTGTGCGGCCTACGAGGATGACCTTCTTGTTGAGTGAGAGAAAGTATTCGGCCATTGCAAAGCCGAGACCGCCGGCACCGCCGGTGATGACGGCGCACTGAAAGTCGAGCACCCTACTGACCATGATTGCAGATGTCTTTGTTGAGTTGCGCGTAGCTAGCTATTGATGGAGAGGTATAGATGGCCAGCCGGAAGGGTCAAGTCTAGCAGGCTGTCGGTTGCTCGCGAAGAAGCCAGGCTCGGGTATCGCCCGAAGCATGACGGTCACCGCTACGGATGCTGACACGGGTTGCGGACGCAACCTCCACTCCGATTTGTTTTCGTTGAATGTAAGGCCGATCGTGAGTGACAATACAGAAATGGAAATTTCAGAGCGACAGTGAGTACCGCATCGGTTACGACGGATGTGGAAGTGGAAGAGGGCCTTCCGGCATCGGCTGCAGCACCGCCGCTGTCTCTGCTCATCGCCAGTGAGCCTTCGCCTAGCAGCTGGCACGCCAATTTGACCGTATCGCAGTCGCATGCCTTCGCGTGCTTGCTGGTTTGAGGGCGGTGCGTCTGTGCCCTCTCACTTGCCCGTGCGCTACGAAGACGGACGGCCAGAGAGAAGGTGCGGGACACGGCCCAGGCACCGAAAATTTGGTTCAATTTCAAAGTGCGACAGGACGATTGGTGCCCACGTTCGCCGGCCTTGACAGAAGAATGAACTCGCGCATTGCATCTGCGCCATGCAGCCAAGTCGCCCACTGCTCTTGTGCCCCACCGCGACAACCGGAAGGGTCCTCGAAACTTCCAAGCTTCCAACGCTTCTTCACTCCGCCGCACATTCGGACGGGCCCAATTTTTTTTTTCACCGGTGCAGCCATCCCACACTCTCTTATCGACAAGGCATGAGATTCCCGCAGTGGGCAGGAGGGGCCATTGTTGAGAGCCGCATGCTTATTCATTCCACCGGTACAGTCACAGCGTCTACCTGTGTCTTCGAGTGTAGAGCGGTACTGTAGCGTTGGTGGTGGTTCCTGGCATCTTGCGAAAAGGAGACTTGGGCTGAGCTGACAGGATCTGAAGATTGCGGAAGCAGCAGCGACAGAGAAACATCGATTGGAAGACCGCACCGATCGTGCATCCGCAGGCACAGCGAAGTGCGGCACACCATTCGACACCTTAACCGCGAGGGTCGACGTTTTCCAGCTTGGTTCGATCCTGTCTCCTTCTCCTCCTCTATCTCTCACGCCATTCCATCCCTCGTGCCCTGCTGGATACCCCCTCCCCCTCCCTTCCCTCTTGGAACCGCTCTTCCTTCTGCAGGTCGCTCCTTCACCAAGTCGACGAACCTAGCGCTTTCGTTCCCTTCGGCATCCCGTATCTCGCCTCACTTGCTCGACCGCCCACCTCCTTGGTTCTCGGCTTCGTTCGGCTCGGCACCTTTGCATCTGCTTCGCATCGCTCCTTGTTCCTGTCTCTGCCTATCGCCTCGACCGACTCTGCCGCCGCCGCCGCCGCCTTCGCCGACTTGACCGCCTGCGGTCCAACCACGCATCACCGTGCCGACGGCCTTGTTGCATCTGCAAAATTCGGCGCACACCTCACCGGTCTCTCCGCCTCACGCCCTCTTTCGTACCCTTACCACGCTGTCTCAGAAAGCACGCTTGCGTCCGCTGTTCCTGATAAAGTTTTTGCTCAATCTGCTCCGCCACTTTGCGCAACCCTCGGCCGCTGATCCTTGCCTGCTGGACATATAACAGCACTCATTTGTCTTCAACCGCAAACGACCTTTCCCTCGAACAAACAACCCATCTCTCGTTCGTCCTTCTCGCACACTCCGCCCCTTCAATATGGCAGACGAACAGCCCCAGTGCAGTGGACCCGGCGATAACTTCACCGGCTCCATCGGTCTCCGCGTAGGCGCCATCTTTATCCTTTGGGTCTCGTCCACCGTGGTGACGCTCTTCCCCATCCTTACCCGCCGCGTGCCCCGCCTCCATATCCACCGCGAAGTCTTTGACTTTGCAAAGTACTTTGGCTCCGGCGTCATCATCGCCACCGCCTTCATCCACCTATTGGCACCGGGTGTCGAGGAACTCAGCTCGCCATGTCTCAACGACCACTTCCAGAACTACCCCTTCGCCTTCGCCTTTGCCATGATCGCGCTCTTCGCCGTCTTTGTCGTCGAGCTCTTTGCCTACCGTCTCGGCTCGAAATGGGCCAACAAGCTCGCCTACAACCCGCACATGGGCGGCCACCATCATGCGCTCGAACACCACGGCGGCCTTGACCACGACCACGCCCACGAACACCACGACCACAACCACGGTCACGTCGCTCCTGCAGCCAAGAACGCCCCTTCCGAAGACCTCGAGGGCTCTGCCGCCGACGTCTCTCGCTCATCCCCCGCTGCCGAGGCCAAGAGTATCGACGATGCCAGTACCGCCGTCGCTCTCTCGTCCCAGGCATCCGAGATCGTCGGTGTGCTCATCCTCGAGTTCGGCGTCATCTTCCACTCGGTCATCATCGGCATCACGCTCGGCACCACCACCGACTTCACCGTGCTCTTCATCGTCATCATCTTCCACCAGATGTTCGAGGGTCTCGGTCTCGGCTCCCGTCTGGCATTCCTGCCGCTCAAGATGACCTCCTGGATTCCCGTCATCGGCGGTCTCGCCTACGGCCTCGTCACTCCCATCGGCCTCGCCATCGGCCTCGGCATCCGCAACACCTACAACGGCGACTCGGCCACCGCCAATTACGTGACCGGCACCTTTGACTCGATCTCGGCCGGTATCCTATTGTACACCGGCACGGTCGAATTGCTCGCGCACGAGTTCATCTTCAACGAGAGGATCCGCACCGCCTCGCTCACCAAGCTCTCGGTCAGCATCGTCGAGATGATGGCCGGCGCAGGTCTCATGGCTCTGCTTGGCCGATGGGCGTGAGAGAGCTTGCTTCGTTCTATAGATTTCGTGAACCCCCCAAAAACGCACTCACGGGCCCGTCTCGACATGTCATCGGAACCCGCATCGGAAGCCGCCCGATTCATGTATTCAGTACCTTGGCACTTTGCTATCGCATCCGCGTACCCAGCACACTCAAAGCGTCGTGGAAGTGTCGTGTGCCGTCGTCGTATCGGCCTGAATGGCATCAGATGTGCAAGGAGGATTTGAGTCGAACGAAGAGGTGGATGCGGCCTCGCTCGGTGCGGGGTCGGCGCTGCGCAAACACTAAAAGCTCCGGACAGACGAGCAGACGCCGAGACTTTGTCGACAAGCATCGCCCCGTGCGCTCATCTCGCGCTCCCGCTTCCGCACCTCCAGCAAGCAGTGTGGTATAAAGCTTCCAGTGCTCCCGCAATCCTCGACCTTCCGCACGCCCAACAGCCCTTCTCCTTGACTTCCTACCAAGTCAACGCTTCCGCTCCTTCAGCCTTCCTCGCTTCATCTCGACACACCCCTCGCTATCAGTCTCGAGTTCGTCATCGTCCTCCGCTTCGCCATCGCAGGTAAGTCGCGGCTCTCTCCACCACTAAGCAACTCACCACGACTACTGACCTCGTCGTCGTCATCATCCTTTGCTTTCTAGCCTACATCATCCTTGTCTTCATCGACCGACCTCTTCGTTCGAATCGAGTTAGCAACATGGCGTTCTTCACTGGTGGTAGCCGCTTCCACACTGTCAAGCGATCGGGCTCCCCCGCCTCTTCGGACGACGGCAAGTCGAAGCTGCTTCCCATGCTCGACGAGATCGATGCGCTCGACGAGAGCAACGCGGGCGACGAGGACAACACGGTCGACGAGAGCAACACCATCGTTGAAGACATCAAGCCCGTCAAGCCCGAGGCGGGTTCCTCTTCTCCCTCAGCTGGCGAGAGGAAGACCCGCCGCCGCACCACCGAAGGTGAACAGCACGCCATCATGGCCATGGCTATGGCAGGCAAGAAGCCCGCCGAAATCGCCAGCATCCTTGGCCTTCTCCCGAACACCGTGCAGAAGCTCATCACTCGCAAGCAAAAGCAGGCCCTCGGCATGATGAACCTCGAGCAGCTCGGAAAGACCTCTCCTGGCAAGAGCAAGACTCGCCGCGTCAAGAAGCACTGATCCTGCACGCTCATTGCAGCTCAGTGTAGCAATGCTTTAGCCGTGCCTTCGTCGCTCCATCATAGCGTTCGCGTTCAAATCAGATCGTCAATATCAGACCTACTGTGTTACTGCAAGTGAGAAGCCCGTGTTACTGCAAGTGAGAAGGCCATGTTACTCCAAATGTGAAGCTTGCGTGCGAAGGACTGAGCGCATGACTTCAGTGCGATGGAACGGTGTGGAAGTCTGTGTGCCTCAGGAAGCGGGGATGCGGAAGTGCGGGACAGTGAGCGGAAGCGGAATGGGTGTCTGTTGACCTTCAGCGAGCAGACTTGCACTTCCGCACCTGCAACAGGCAGTGCGGAAAGAAAGCTTTCGAAGATACTTAAGCCCTCTTGCACCTCCG
Source organism: Moesziomyces antarcticus (assembly GCF_000747765.1). Lineage (NCBI taxonomy): Eukaryota > Fungi > Basidiomycota > Ustilaginomycetes > Ustilaginales > Ustilaginaceae > Moesziomyces > Moesziomyces antarcticus. Next base: position 2,156,575 of record NW_014639009.1, on the reverse strand, counting down.
CAGTCCCTCCTCCCTTCCTCCATCCCCTATCCCCTCGCTCCTCCTTCCCAGCTCCGCCTTATCGCCGAGCAGCTTGCATACTCGTTGGTCGACACCACTGACGACACACCTTTGCACCCTCAGCCCTTCGTATCCGCCTTACTCACCGCTCGTCGTCATGTCGACCTACAGTGGTGCTAGCAGCTGCACCACGGGCAGCACGGGAGCTCCCTCCGAGTCCGAGCTCACCACCAGCTCCGCCTGGTCCGAGTGCGAGTACCCCTCGTCGGAGACTTCCGAGACGGAGATCATCGAGCTCGACTCGGACTCGGACACGGACACGACCATTATGGTTGACGACAGCGAGTCGTGCTACTCGCGCGCGGGCAGCGTCGACTCTTCGGTGATGCTGCTCGCCACCGTCCGTGGCACCAGCCCCGCCCTGTCCATCGATATCAACGACGCCAAGGACCACAAGGTCAAGGCGGAGGCTAAGCCGCGCGGTGGCCGTGCTGGTGGTAACCGAAGGCTGAGCGAGTCCGAGCAGACGCAGATTGTGATGCTGCGCGAGAAGGGCTGGACGTTCCGTGCGATCGCCGAGGTGCTCGACTGCTCGATCAGCACCGTCAAGAGCTTCGTCTCCCGTCGCAACCAGAAGATGAACAAGTTCATCGCAACGCTCCCCGGCGCAGCCGGCGCCAGCAACGCCCACGGTGCTAGGTCGGGCACTACCCGTGGCCGTCGTACTGGTGTCAAGAACGGAGTCAAGAACGAGCGCGACGTTGGCATCGGCGGATCCCGCTTCATCAAGAAGGACGAGCCCTAAACATTCTCGCCGTCGATGGTGCGCTTCATGGTACCTACGCATGTCGACGCCACCTTTTGCGATCCGCACAAGGTCCTGCCCTCGTCCAAACGCGCCGGCAGCGTACTGCCTTCTTCCTCTCCGCACCTCCGCTGATGGTCAGCATCGCCAACCGTCGCCTCACGATCATCACCCGCAACCACCCTCATACGACTCGGTGCATCTAAGTCTCACTTCATTGCGATGGCGTTACATACTCGATGCGCATCTAGACCGCCCACGCGGTCCTAGCTCGATCCTTCCTCCATAGCACATGTGCGCCCCTCCTCGGGCCGAGCAAGTAGCCTCGATCGAGTTCGATGCGCATGGGTGTTGCGCCGTCGTCCTTGCCCGCATCTCCAAAGACGCGCTGTAGCCTCTTGACTGCACTTGGCCATGCGAAGACGGTAATCTCCTTCAGCCCTCTGCCCATCCTATGGTCTCCTGCGGGCCAGGTTCGCAGCAGCTGTAGAGCCTCGATAAAGTCTTGCATGTCGGCTTCGAGTTGAAACACGTCTTGATCGTCATTGCTTGCTGCGTGGTCGTGAAGCCTCTGAGTCTGTGCATCCGCCTCGAGGGTGGGAAGCTGAGTTGGAGACCAGGTGTCTCTGCCGTTTTGAAATGCCGGTCCACGTCGGCGCGTGACGAGTCGGAGCTCAAGTTTCTCCAGCAGCGGGAGTGTGACCCTGAGCTCGCGTGCGGTGGCTGCATCCATACCGAACACGAGCAACTCGAGCTCTCGCAGGTCCTCGAACGTGGGTAAGCTCAGGTACGGAATCGTAGTGAGCTCGGTGCAGAGCCGTGTTGGCTGCGGACCCTTTTCGAGTCTCGACACGGTGCCGGTGTGGAGGGCGCCCATACTGAACAGATCGAGACTAATCTCCTGCAGGTGCGGGATGGCGAGCAGCATCTGCTCGATGCCCACCGCCAACGGTCCATGGTCGGCGAGCGCCGAGGGACAGTAGCCAGACGCATCGAATTCGGAGCTTCCGATCTGCAGTCGCCGCACATGCTTACCCAGCGCCGGATTGTGCAGCGCCAGCGTGACGCGGAACGAGCGAAATGCCGCGGGCGTGTGCAGCGAGACACTGTGGTACAGCTTTGGGATGATGAGCTGGTAGTACCTGGGTGAAAGAACCAGCATACTGGTCGGACACGATCGCGGTTCGTTAGGCGAGAGACTCGGACATGCGGCGAGCACGAGGATGTGTGATACCAGCTCCTCAGGCAGCTGCGGGAACGCCGCCTCGCCAGCCGAGCCCTTCATAGCTTCAGCGTCCGAGGTGTCAAGCGTGGCCTTGCGAGAGGTGTTGGCGTTTTCCGGCCGGCTCGGGTGCGTCCCGAAGTGAAGAGGGAGCAATTCGGGGGCGACTTTGGCGATGGCCCAGCGAGCGATACTTTTGAGTCGTTGGCCGACGCGCGTGTCGAGCGCTTCGTATGCGAGCACGTGCACGAGGCTCTCAATCTCGGGATACACCGGCACCTCGATGCGTCGTTGCGGATCCGTGACTGCGATCCAGTCCCTCCTCTGCGCTGCGGCGAGCAAACTTGCTGTGGCACGGTTGCCTGCTGCGGCCCTGCTTGGCGCTGCCGAGCTCTCCGAGTGGATGTGCCTGTGCACGAACGGCCTAAACACTCCAGGAGCCTGAACGCTATCTGGCAAGTTGGTGCCTCCGATGCCGCCGCCGTTCCACTGCGTGGTGGGTACGATGGGCGCGCCCGATGGCCACGTTGTCGAGCCGAGCAGCAAAAGGCTGGTTTGTGGCGATGCCGAGCGCGATGTCAGCCGGGCCTGTAGCCGTGCGCCGAAGCAGTCGCAGATGCGTTCTAAGCCGTTGCGGAAGCCGAGGTAGACGAGACGCGAGATGACAAAGGCGGCAACGGCGTCAAGCAGCAGGTACGAAGCCGAGAATACGGCCATGAGCGCCCACATGCGAGGAGTCAGCACGGCGCGAGCCGAAAGCGATGTCTTGAGCGCGGCGATGACAAAGGCGATCGAGAACGAGCGTCGAGCGATGGTGGTGCGAGTGGAGAATGGTTGGTCGCGCCGGCTGTTGTCCATGCCAGCAGTAAAAGAAGTTCAGACTGCAAGCAAGCCAGTGGCTCTATGCGGCTTCACATGTCAGCCATACCGTGAAGTCGTGAGAGAGTTTCGCCCGACTGATGAGCAGATGAGGACAAGAGATGAAGTGGGGGAAAGTTGGGACCGGCCTATTGAGATTGGTGGGGATGCGTTCCCGCTGCTGCACTCGAGGCATTACCCTGCATGCAGCCGGGATGCACTGACCGCCCTCTCGGCTGCCCGATAGTGCGGCGGCGTCTCGCTTTGCTCCGCCTCCTCCGCCCCAACTCGCCGCAGAGTAAAGTTACCGCTGAGCCGGTTCGTTCCTCGCCCCAAGGCCGGTCGCCCCACACTTGCGTATTGCTAGCTAACAATAGGCGGGAACCGCGGTGGGCACTTTTTCAAAGGATGTGAGATCGAGGCTGGCTTTGGGTGTTGCGCTCGAAAAATGGCTCGCGCGGCAACACATTTTCGGGATGACCGATCCGAAGTCGACAGACAGGACAAATCCACGGCCAGCGGACCCTTTGGCATGCAGAAGCGGATCGGCCCAACCGACAAGCCAACGAACTGAGCCTTCTTCGCAGCCTTCTGCGACCCATCATCCCTGCTTTAGCATCCTTCGACGCTGGACTGCGCAGAATGGCAGCGAGTCCGCGAATAAGAGCCGCCAATATGAAGCTGCTCGCTGCGAGCGTCGTGCTGGCCGGCATTCCCGCAGCACGCGCCCACGGACATCACGCTCATGGTCCCGCTGACAACTCGGTCCCCATCGACAGCATTCTCTGGATTCACATCGGAATACAGACGCTCGCATGGTTCTTCCTCTTTCCGCTCGCCATGGTGCTCGGCCTCGTGCGCCACCGCCTGCACGTGCCCCTCGCCACCGCATCCCTTGCGCTCACCGTCGGCGGCTACTTCCTCGGACACGGCCACGGCGGTCGTCAGTTCCCGCACACAGCACACGGCACCATGGCCTCTCTGCTCGTCTTCTATCTCGCTGCTCAGACCTTCCTCGGCGTCTACCTCAAGCTCCATCTCCAATGGCGGCCCGAAAAGTGGATCCGCCCAACGCTCGTCACCATCCACGGCTTGCTCGGCAAGAGCTTCCCCATCGTCGGCTGGGTCCAGATGGTGTTTGGCGTGTCCACCCTCCAGTCGTGGTGCTTTGGTGGACACCTCGGCCAGTGTCTGGCGCACTACATCATGGGCTCGGCTTTCCAAGCTTACGCTGCGATCCTCATCATCATGATGAAGGCCGGCGGCGACTGGCTCCAGCGTCGCGGCCAGAGCCAGGAGTGGTTCGACTCGTGGGTCATCATGCTCTGGGGCATCGTCAACACCTTCACCGAGCACCACGGTGGGCCATGGACGCACAAGGACCTGCAGCACACGCTCATGGGCGTGCTCTGGTGGGCAGGAGGCGCCCTCGGCATCTGGCTCAGCCGCGGAGGCAGACGCAACATCTTCCCCTCCATCATCATCTTTCTCACCGGCTGGGCCATGAGTGCCCACTCGCAAGCGCTCATGATCTCCACCATGGTGCACTCGCTCTTTGGCTACGCGCTCATGGGCGCCGGTATCGCCCGCATGATCGAGGTCTGCTTCGTCCTCCAAGGTCGCCCCACCGGCACCACGCGCGAGTCGCCCGAAGTGCCGCTCGCAAGCCAGATGGCGCTCAACGGAAGCTGGTATCCGATCAAGCCATTCCAGTACCTGCCGCCGTACCTGCTCGTTGCCTCGGGCGTGCTCTTCATGTCCGCCACCGATGAGGAGCTGCGCTGGGCCGATGCACGCGGCGTCGACCATGCCACATGGGGCCTCATCGACTTTAGCGCGTCCATGCTCGTCTTCCTCTGGATCAACGTGCTTGTTGACCTTTACGTGGCCTACGGCGGACGCTACGGTGCTGCGCGTCACAACGCTGCACAGGCTAGAGCGGCAGACCGCGAAGCACAGCCCAGTCGCTCATTGTATTCGCGCCTCAGTCTCGGCGGCAATACTACCGATGCTGCCAACCCGGCTGCTCCCCGCTCTCGAGCATCCGCGGCCGCAACGGCAGCTGTGGAGCACCACGAGCTCAACGGACTCACAGCGAAAGCTCGAGGCAACTATGACGATGGCATCGCCGAGCCCAACCACGTGCTCTTTGACGAAGAGGACGAGGATCCGTTCGAGGAAAAGGACCGCGACGATCAAGAGAGTAGCGGCAGCAGCGCAGGCCGCGGCCGGATCCAGCTCTGACACACTATCAGCTCATCATTTGTACAACGCATTGCCATTGCTACTTCACTTTGACATAATGGCGCCCGATTCGCGGATGGCGTCGCTGAAATGTTCATCGGGCGAGGGTTCGAGCCCACTGCTGCAGCACCTTGCCAAGCACGTATCCGAGCGGCCACGCACTGCGATTGAGGCCCTGGTGCACCGCCACGTGGATCAGGCGGTCTAGCGACATGGCGTGCGTGAGTGCGCCAACTCCGGGCAGGAAATAGACGTCCTTCCGGCGCGTCTTCCTCGACACGCTCGAGCCTCTGGCCAAACCAGCGGGGCTGCCGGCCTCCGCTGAGACGTCTGCGGTGCCGCTCTGATCTCGGCTCGGCTCGGGTCTTTGATTCTGCTGGAGCCACTGGCAGAGCAGCGCCAGACACACGGTCGCGTAGAACAGGATCGAGTTCTCCGCGCCCGTACCCGAAAACGTTGCATGTCCCGTGCCCGACGAGTCAAACGAGCTCGGACCAGCCCGTTCGAACGCGCCATTGCCGCTGCTCCGACTAGCACTCCTGCCTCGCGTGCTGACGTTGGCAGCTGCATGCGACGACGACGACGACGCCAGGTTGAGCGGCGCAATGTCGCGGCGCGACGAGATGCTCAACGTAAAGATCTTGCTCGCCTCGCTGAAAAGGTCGGTGCGGAAAGATTCGTCTTGCAGCGGGCCCTTGAGCCAACGCTTCATCTGCACCTTGGCGCGACGGTGGCCCTTACGACCCGACATGATTTGCACCATCTTGAAGCTCACCAGCATGCGCAGGCGCGCACCGTGCAGCATGAGCTGCGCCTCGCCTTTGCTGCTGGCATCAAGTCGACTCGAAGTGAGATGGTTGAGCTTGGCGGTGATCGATTCCACCCACGATTGCAGCGCCGGATCCCGATGGGGTAGAACGGCTTTGCCACTGTCGGCGTCGTCGTCTTCGCCATCGTCGTCGTCCTGCGGATTGGCATATTGCGACAGCACCGTGTCGAGGTTCCATCGACTCAGTACGAGGTTGTGCACGGCCGCGCTTAGCACCAGCCGCGTCATGGGCGACGAGTGACGCAGATCCATCGCCGACTCTTTCGCAGCGGATGCTTGTGCGGTCAGTCGGTCTCCTTGGCGAGGGGCGCCGACGCCGAGTCGAGATGTGCACAGCAGATCGGCAAGTCGGCTCTTGTGCGCAGATGCAGCCTGCTCCATCGACATGCCCATCCACTCTTCTGCCGACTCGGCCTGCCACAGCGACTCGACACACGGCAACGGAGACCCGAGCTCAGCAATGGTCACCGTGCACGGAAGATCCCACGCCAGGCTGAGATCGCTGTCGAGCGCAAGCAGCGCCCAGCTCATCCGCACCATTTCCTGATTGCGGATCCAACGCTGCCACTCCTGCTCGCGTTTGCGCGCCAGTGTCTCGCCATCGTTCGCTTGCCCCTGGTTCGAACCCATCGCATTGGGGTCCAGCACAAAAGGCACCAGCTCGAACAGTCGACATCGCCGCGCCATGGTCAAGACGATGTTGCGGAAGCCTTCGACATACTCGAGTTTAGCCGGATCGCCCAGATTGCGCCAGAGCGCATAGGTGAGCAGCAACGTCTGCATCGAGGGCAAGTAGCGTCCGCGCAAATGGTTGATGCCGATCAGCTTGTACGACACGGCGTGCACCAGCGAGCTCGTGAGCAGCGAGTAGGCAAAGGCATTCTCGGCCTTGGAGCACAGCGCACCCACACACGTCACCGCCGCCAGCAAAAGCGGATCGCACGTATCCGGATCAAAGCTCGCGCGGTGCAGGATGGGCAAGATGGCGTCGTGATGCTCAAAGTACAGTTGCACAAAGAGGTTCAGCGTGGCCGTCTCGGTGGACCGCAGCGTATCCTGGATGCGACGAAGGTCTTGCGGCTCCACCTCGCAGAAGCGAAACTCGTCGATCATGCGCTCCTTGGCCTGGTCCGTCATCGGCGCAACTTGGTAGCTGTTCTCGAGCGCCATCACCTCGTCCGATGCAAAGGGCACTTTCTGAAGACTAAGATGCCGCCCGCCGTCGGTAGCTTTGGGCCGGTACACCGAGGGCCAGTACTTGTGCCGTCGTTTGCGCCGTTTGCTGGACCGATCCGACGTCGCAGTGTGCGGCGAACGTCCCGAGACCTGGTCGTTTTGGTGGGTTCGTTGCGCTAGCTCCTCAGCAACCAGCTCTTGCATAGCCACGTCCTCGGGCGAGGGTGCTGCCGGGCTTGCATTCAGATGATTCCGCGCCGAAGGATCCGGATGGCGGTAGCTCACTCGTTGCTGTCGCGGTTGCGCAGCAATGTCTCGGTTCGCACGTTCCATTGGGTCCAGATCGGACGACTCGGACGACGACCCGGGCGAATGTGGCGGAGATGAGCGGCGTGGTCCAGCGTGTCCATCGATGGCGCCATCGCGCGATCTACGGCGTCTCAAAGCGCCATGCGACGGGCCGATCTGACGGTGAGGGCTAATAGCGGCGCGAGGTCCGCCACGGTTGTTGTTGTCGACGTCTTCTGGACCGCAACTTGAGGAGCCGCTGCTGTCGTCCTCCGAGGGCGAAGCCGAGCGCAGCAGGCCTCGGTTCACCGCCTCACTGCGGATCCGCGCCAAGGTGGCAGCGGCAGCATTGGCGTCCATGCTTGCCGGCGAGATCGCACTTGGCTGGCACTGAGCCTGGGCCACTTGCGAGGAGTTCTGAGGAGTGCGTGTCCGAAGCGGTGTGCGAGGGTGAGCCGAAGGACGCGCGTTTGAATGATCGTCTGTAAGGCCGACCGGCAGCGCGGCATCGACAGCGAAGGTGGCGTGTGGCGTCGAAGAGGAGGCGGCATGGTGTGTATCGTAGCGCCAACGGGGAAACGAAGGCTCTGGCTGTTCAAAGTAGCTTCCTATCAAGGGAACGCCTGGGTCACCCAGGTAAGCTGCCCAATCGTCGTCCGGAATCTCGTTCTGCAGTAGCCAGTCGACTGGAAGCGGCGACAGAGCCGACGACCAGGCAGCAGTGTTTGTCGTCTGCGCCTGAGACTGCCGCCAGGACTCGAGGTCGAGCGAGTCGAGGGCACGAAAGTGGTTCGGGAACGAGCTGGTGGACAAGCCCGGATCGAAGCTTGACGTGCCGAGTTGCCTCCCATTCGTGGATGGTGGCGCATCGACAAGGTTGTCGACTGCTGCAGCGATGGAGTCAAAGTCGACAGCATGCTGCAGTGTGCTTGTAGCGTCTTGGTTGATGGGCGCTGAAACATGTCCGCTCGATCCAGCGACGTGGGCGGGAGTGGAGTCGCTCTGAACGGTTTGCTCGGACGCAGGCTGCATGGCATTGGCTGGAAGAGCGTACTTGCACAAGGATGCCTTGTCGAGACGAGAGCATCGGCCACACACGGGCAGGACACCATCACACCGCACCTTGGCTCTGTTGCAGAGGCTGCATGCCTTTGACACTTTGCGACTGGCTGCAAGCGATCTCACTGACGGCGAAGGATTTCCAGGCTGCGCAGCATGTGCGCTGGCATTTGTCGCAAGTGTATAGGAGTCGGACGGACGAGCTTTGGGTGGAGACGGGCTGCGCTGTTGTGCGTGGGCGGAGACGGACAAGGCATCGTCCGAGCTAGACGAGCGAGATCGGTGACGAAGGACGTGCTTTGCGAGCACATCTGCACGATGGAAGCGGCGCTGACAGATGGAGCAGGCCAGCGAAGGCACTGCGTTGTGGGTTGCCAGGTGACGATCGCGATTGACCGCCCTCGAGAAGGTCTTTCCACACTTGGGGCAAGCAATCGCATTTTCGACGTCCTTGCTCGATTCAGCGGCTGCCGCATGGCTGTCTGAGCGTGTTGGCAGAGACATGGGAGGCTGGTGGATTTGCGCGTGGGAGACTACGCTTTGGAAAGCATGAGGCTGTGTAGCTTCGACCTCTTCCCACCCTTAACCACTGATCGGACCGATGGCGACGGACATCGCATTCAGAGCGAAGCCGATGATTCCTGAGCCTGAAGCGCGCTTGAGCGGGCTTCAGCGCGGGTATGCGTATATTGCCTTGCACGTCTACTTCGTGGTGAGTTGGTGGAAAGCGGCTTGATGGTGGTGTGAACGGAGCGTAGGCAAGCTCGCTGGTGGAGGGCTAGCCGCAAGGGTCCATCAGACAGCAGGAAAGTGTTGCTCCCCGCCGTTTGTTGCACAATGGGCGCGTGGGGGAAGCCGTGCGGGGAAGCCTTCAGACGCGGCTCCACCATCGCTCCCGCCAACTTGACACGGCTCCACCACGGCTCCCCGCTCGCTGACCAACAGCAGACCTGGTGCGGAATTTCGGTGCGAATTTCATAGTGTGAGTGGGCCGATCCTCGGTTGAGCAACGACGTTCGTGGCTGCTGCCTCGGCCATGCCGCTGGCCGCCCGCCACCCGCTATCAAGCCCTCTCGGCCGCGCGATCCTTGGTCGCTTGTCGGAAGACGCGGCGGAGCTCGTTGGGGCCTTTCGTGCTTTCGTATGCCATTTGCTCGATGGCATACGATGTGCGTTGCTCGCCGCGCGGGCCTGGTCTACATACTAACTCTGCTGCTTTGCTCAGAGTGCAGTCTCGAAGTCATTGGACATGGTGGACAATTGCAGAAGTGCGGGACAGGCAAGAAAATACAGACAATGCGCAGCGGGGGAAGAGAGAGAGAAGGGAAGGTCGGTGACGAGTTGCAGACCCAGCAGCAGTACTAGTACCTTGCAGTCAGGCGGCGCACGGCAGGACCAAAGAAGTAGCAGGGGATGCCAAACGCAGACACAATGCCAAACAGGATGGCAAGCACATTGAACGCGCCGCGCGGTCCTGCCTTTTCCAGGAAGTCGACGGTGGAGAGCGAAACGCCAAAGCTCACAATGCCTCGGGAGGCGCAGTAGAGCAACAGGATGGCGCCGGCGCGGTCCGGGTATGCATCGATCGAGTACGTGTACGAGCACAGGATCACAGCCGTAAACGTAAAGTAGACGGCGTTCATCGGGATCGCGATGCCCGTCCAGTGCCAAGAGTACGGGTCGGCGAGCGTTCGGCCATAGATGATGCACGACGCCACCGCCAGTCCGACAGGCATGATGAGCGGGATGAGGCGATGCTCGGGTCGCGTCTTGCCTCCGTTGCGCGCAGCCAGCCTCCTGACCAGCCAGTCGCCGCCCATGCCTTGCAGTGGAACAAAGATGACGGCCGTGATGAGCTGTGCAGCCATGACGTATCCGATGGCGTCGTAGCTGAAGCGGTACGGCGGCGAGCCCAACGCACCGGCGTATTCGGTGGTCATGACAATGTACGCCGACAGCGCCAGCGAGTTCATCAGCATCAGCCAGAACACATTTGGATACGCCATGACGTGCACCGCCGACCACAGGCAGCGTGCAGCCTCGCCAAAGCGGCTCGGCCCCACGTAGACACGCAGCGTCGACGCATACGTATATTCGCCGTACGTCGCCGTGTCGAGCGACGGCTTGCGCTTGTCCGTGTAGAAGATGGGCACGCGCGAGTCGATGTCCTCCGACGGCACCATCGCCTCGTCACGCTGGTAGCGCGACTCGGGCACAATCAGGATGGCGCCGATCGCAACGACGAGCGAGACGATGGCAACGATGCCGTACCACCATCGCCAACCAAGGTCGGTGGTGATGTGACCGGTGGCGATCATCATGACGGCAAACCCGGTGGTTTGCATGCCCGAAAAGACAGCCATGCGGTTGCCGCGCACGTGAAGGTAGTTGATCTCCTGGACGATCAGAGGGCACAGAGCCTCGGACTGACCGGCGGCGAGCGACATGAACGCGCGAACGATAAAGTGGGAGTCGAATGACTGGCTCAAGCCACAGCCCAACGAGGTGAAGGCAAGCAGCAGCGACGAGAAGATTAGCACTGGTCGACGACCAATGGCGATGGCAGCGGGGATGCCGACGATGTTGCCAAGACCCATGAACAAGGTCGGATAGACGAGCAGATCCGGCACGCGCTTGTCGCCGCGGTACTCCTTGAACATGAGGCCCGTGAAAGCACCCATGCCGGACGAGACGAGCACACTGAAGATCGAGAAGAAGCCCAAGACGATAAGCACCGCCCACTTTCGCCACTCTGGCATGTTGAGAGGGTCGTGTGGATCGGTGGTCGGCTGCGGGATGAGCACAATCTCGTTGCCCTTGATCAGGGTCGTCTCGACCGGAGCAGCGCTCGACTCTGCACCTTGGCCGGCGTTCTTGCCTTGCGAGCCATATTCTACGGAGTCCAGGTCGTGGACATCGTTTGTCACCCCGTCCTCCTTGATGTCCATCTTTTCGTCCAGACGTCCGGGAGCCGACATGTCAGCTTGCAATGAGGGGGATCGCGGGAGTGGGAAAGTCGAAGGTAGCGGAACGGAGTGCTTCGAGCTCGAGCTTGACGGAACGAGGTTGTTGTCTAGAAACAGCCGGGATTATATGCTGCCGGGAAGGGCAGACGAAGCCTTTGATGCGAATCTCAGGTACGGAAGCGCAGGTCCAAGAAGTTGTAGACAGAGGAGGTGCCCAGTATGCCTGATTTGACCAGGGTTAGTGCCCTGCGTGAGGGACAAGGGTGTTTTGAAAGTGTTTGTGCGCCAAGGAGGACCGGCTGCATGCTTTGACATGCAATCAGGAAGCCGTGTGTGGGGTATCGCCGTCCAGACAGAACCAAGAGTGAAGCAAGAGACGAGGAACGAAGGATGCGGAGTCCCCAGATCACGACTTGCGTGGTGGTGTTGACGGCGGAGGAGAGGCTAGCACAAGGCTCGATTTTGCGATGCTCCACCCGTTCTGGTGCTATGTACGCTGCTAGCCGTAAGCTCGAATCGCGTTGGCACGCCAGCAAGATGTGAGCTGCTCACATGTCAGGTATGCGGATGGCGCGGCCTCGGAGTCGGCTGTGGGGCCGGAAAGGCGGCAAGGGTGGAGCCGCGCCTAGACTTAACCTCGAAAGACGTGGGGCCGCGCTTGTCGGAGGGAGCGGTGCATGCGCCAAGAGGTCTGCCTCAACGAAAGTGCGGGGAGAGGGACGAAGGGAAGGTAGGTGGCAATGGGAGCAACGCGCTCGAAGAAGCAGCCGGTCGTGGCAGATCGTGAGCGAGGCAAAAGTGCTTGGTTCAGTGACTCGATCGTGGTTGGTGGAGTAAACCATGCGGTTGAGCATTGCAGCTTCTTTGATTGGACGGGGCAGGCTGGAAGACAAGGCGGTGGACGAAAGGCGCCAACAGCATGTGCGGAGACCCCGCCAATTCGGGCGGGCCGGGGATCAGCTTGTGCTGCAGAGTACCGTCCACGTCGTGTGCCTGACACATGTCTCTCCGCCTTTTTTTTGGCACCACGTGGAGCCGCAACCCCAAGAATCACGGCGAAGGCAGATCTTCGACGTGGGCAGGGTGAGGTGGTGGAGCCGTGCGCGGTGCCCTGCGCCGCGGGGCAATTCATTCTGATCCCGAGCGGCTCCACCACGGCTCCACAGCTTCACCGCTCCCAGCCACGACAACTTCAGCAACCGCACCACGCCGCAAACCCCCACCTCACCCCCACCATCTCCGAACACAAGACGGCACAAATGTTTGAAGCTGTTCGAAAGCTCATTCTAGACGACCCATCACTCGAGGCAAGCTGAGCAATTTGCTTTGCTTTGCGCTTCTTGTCTGGCTCGTGAACACAATCGGACACCAGAGGCAGATGATGGACCTGTGAGCCCCTAAGTCTCATGCTCCAGACTGTTAGCGGGAAGGTCACGCCCATTTTGAGTCTGAATGATCCGGGTGAAAATTTCGCACATACTGTATAGAACTGGTACAGCAAAGTCTGTATCGTGCTGGTAGAGACACCAAACAGCCAAGGCAGATCTAAAGGAAGGGCAGGATGATGTGGCTAGGATACTCGCTCGAGAGATGGATGTTGTGTTTGCCGCGGTTGATGCCCTTTTCGCCGTCCGAGGCAAACTCTTGCAAGCGCACCTTCTGACCGGAGACCTGAACCCGCAGCGACTCGCCTTCTTCGAACTGAATTCCCATCGGCCACAGCGAGATGGGCACCTCGACGACGGTTCCGGGTTCGATCTTCTCCTCCTCGTCGTGGGGATGGAACGGATAGAGCTCGTGCATACTTCGGCTCTCGTCGATCTTGCGGTGCGAGGCTTTGAGCATGCCCACTGGACCGAGATAGACGACCAGGTTTGACATCTCGCGCGGCGACATCTCTTTGAACGACTTGATCGGCACGGACGACCACGGCAGGTTGAAGTTGAGCATCTCCTTGCCTGACTTGTCCAGCTTGCGGATGATCACGTAGATCTCCATGTCGTCCATGTCGTCGCACGAAAGGTACAAGTTCGCTCGTACAAGACCAGCCAGCGCCTGGTCCTTCTCAAACGTGTAGGTGAATCCTGCAAAGTCGCTCGGGCTCTCCGAGTCGTAGCTCACCACTGAGTGCGACTTTGGAGCCGACGTCGACAGGGTGCCGTTGGACTGCAAGAACATCTTGCGGTACTGGGTATCCGGCAGCGGGTAATCCGGGACGGCAACGTCCTGAATAGGTTCGACGCCCTCGCCGTACTTTAGCAGAGACAGCCGCACTTTGGGAGTGTCTCGCTCCCATCCGTTATCGATATTCTTGAGGTATCGGTCGAAAAACTTGGCCAGGTCGTCGATCGACTCTCGGACGGCCCAGAGATCGTACCACTCCTGGTACGCATCCCACCGCAACCACTTCTGGTCGGTCGGCAGCTCCATGAATCCTCGAACACTGCCGACCGTGTGCACGAGGGCCGAGTAGGAGCTAGTGATGTAGGCAGGGATGCGGATCTTGGAAAAGTCGGCGCGCTTGTCCTCCCAGTACGGGTTGGAGAGCGGATTGCGCCCATGCATCTCGGGAAAATTCTCCAGGCCATTGCGGCTTCGGTGCGTGTGCTCCTCGATGAAGCCAAAGAGGCCATAGTCCCAAATGCCTCCGCGCACAAACTGTTCACGGAATAGATCGGAACAAGCCTCCCACGGAGCGATGCACTTGAGCGAGGGAGGGGCCTCGGCAGCGATGAACCACTGGCAGATGGCAAGGTGGCTGTTGCCGGCCAATGCGACGTTCCCGTTGCACCACTCCTTCTTGGCAATCGCCTCAATGACATCGTGCCCGTCCTCTCCCTCCTGCGTTCCCATGATGCAGATGTATCCGTCCGAGTCGCCCGCGCCGCGCGAGTCGGCGTTGACCACCGCGAAACCGCGCGAGCAGTACTCGGCTGGGTCCGGGCCTTCGAATTTCTCGAGACCACTGAGGGTACCTTTGGGTACACCCAGACCGAACGGCATGGGCTTCATCGAGAGAATGCCGCTGTATTTCTTGCCGTAAGGGCTCCAGGCCATGATGGCAGGCACTCGATCTTGTGCTGTCTGGACGTTGTCTGTCGAGGCAGGACGGTAAATGTCGCAGTAGAGCACGCAGCCATCTCGAACCTTGATGCCTACGTCGTGCTCAACGATGATGTCGCAAGGAAGCGGGCGCGAGTCTTCGTACATCTGCCATCCTTTGGGTAGTCTCTCGACTTTGCCGGGATGGAAGCCTGCATAGCCGTTCTCGCCCACCTTGGGGTGCTTGATTGGCTTGTAGTAGGTCTGAACGGGGGGAGGCATGGCTAGTGGCTTTTGCGCTTGGAATCTGGGCACGCTACAAGTGGAGAACCTGTTCTGGGCGATGCACAAGCTTGCGGCTGGCAAGTGGCGATATGTTTGGAGAGATGGCGAGAGACGAAGTATGATGGCATGAACGAGCAAAGGCACGGCTTGTTCAGTTGGGGTCTTGCTGCATCATGCCAACGATCGGCGGTCAGAGGCTTATAAGTCGGTTGCTTAGGATCCAAAGCTCCAAGTGTGCCGCTCCAAGCGTGCCCTGCATGCTCGAACCGACCGAGCCATGGCTTCTACGCTCTTCGGTTCGGACATCCTGGAAGAAGCGGTGTTGCGGAAAACGGCTCGCCCTGCTCCACCGCTTGTCGGCTCTCTGGACCCTTTTCGTGGTGGAGAGGTCCAATTAGAGCTTCGACTCCGGGGCTCCTTTCTCCACGCCGCCAACAATGACAACGGCGGCTCCACCAAAATTTCGCCGCCGCCTGCTTCTTGCTTGCTGAGGCTTGATTTGGTGGAGCCGGGCTGCTCCACCGAGGTCACCCGTCACCGTCGGCCGGCACGCAAAATCAGGGTCCTGCCTGCACAACTCGAAGCACAGCACAACGCTCGAAGGCTTGCAGGCCCACAAGGTCGGGCTCGACACGGTGCTCCACCATGCCGTGGGCCTCCGCGCAGGCGTCGAAGCCGCCCAACCTACGAAAACCTCTCTCGCTGTGTCGCACTTGAGACGGCATGCTTCAGCCTCAATGCAGCGGCAGAACAAGTTATAAAACAAGTACCTCTAGCTTTGGTCGAGGAGAGCGAATCTACATCCATCATTCTTTGCCTTCGTACTAAGCTGCTACCTTTCAGCCGCAACCTAATCACGAGAAACATCATGGCTCCCACTGCTACCGCTACGGCCAACGTCGTTGTTCCCGAGGCCAAGCCCGTATTCCAAGCGGCCAACCCCAAGAGTCTGGCTGACAATGTCATGAAGCCCACCAAGACCACCTACGGCGACTGGCGCGACGACTTCTTCCGCGATGGCTATGTGGTGCTTCCTGGCGTGCTCTCGAGCGACAAGGCCGAGCACTACCGAAGCAAGCTGCTCGATTGGATCACTGGCTTCAACCTCGGCCTCGACCTGAACGACGAGTCGACATGGACGCAGGAGCACCTGCCTCAGAGCTTCAAGTCCATGTTCCTCAACTACTGCGCTCCTCACGAGCGTTTCATGTGGGAGGCTCGATGCGAGCCTACTGTGATCGAGCCCTTCGCCAAGCTTTACGGCACGGACGAGCTGCTTGTCAGCTTTGACTCGTTCAACATCGGCCTGCCGCGCCGCAAGGACCTCACCTTCAAGCCATGGCCGCACTGCGACCAGAGCGCGGACCGACGGGGCCTGGCTTGCGTGCAGGGCATCTTGAACCTGTACAACTCGGGACCTCAGGACGGCGGACTGATCGTGATGAAGGGATCGGCGCCGCTGTTTGAGGAGTTCTTCGAGCAGCTGCCCAAGGAGAAGCGCTTCTTCTCGCCGCACGTGCACAGCGACTTTTACGCGTTCAACGAAGAGCAGGTCAAGTGGTTCGAGGAGCGCGGGTGCACGCAGTACAAGGTCGAGGCCAAGCCTGGCGACCTGATCCTGTGGGACTCGAGGACGATGCACCACGCCGCCTTCCCGATGGGCAACGAGATCCGCACCGTCATCTACACGTGCTTTGCGCCCGCGTCGCAGATCTCGCCCGAGGACCTCGCCAAGAAGCAGGAGCTCTTCAAGCGGTGGGAGGGCACCACGCACTGGCCGCACTGCAACATGTTCGGCCAGGGTAAGGCCAAGAAGGATGGCAAGCGCGAGTCGGAAGAGATTTGCCCTCACGAGCGAGACGAGCCGATCGAGAAGCCGATCATCACCGAGCAGATCAAGAAGCTTGCCGGTCTGGTTCCGTACTGAGCCGATCCCCTCCCCTGCATCCCTTCACCCTTGCCCTCAGCCGCAGCACCACTTGTGGCTGGAGCCGTCGTCGTATCATTACATGTACCGCAGCATCTCATTCCGAATCAAACTGTTCCGTTGTCTTTGAGATTGCTTAGCGTGCCAAGAAGTGTGCAGAGTAGAGCCCATGGCGTCTCTGCCAGGTGGTGATTAGGAGGGTTTGTCTTGAGCCTTTTTTTCTGTCTTTTCGGAACCTTTTTTTCGAGTTCGAATTTTTAGAGAAATGAGTTCTTTGCTTTGGCACCTGCTTCAGGCGACTTTGACCGCTCGCTCGATCGGCAATGATCTGGATAAAATCGGGATGCCTTGCATGTTTGGAGCGCATCATCGTAATCGGGCCGTCCATTGCTTCTCTTGGTCCAGCCAAAAGCACACGGATCCAAGACTTGTGCAGTGTGCGGCCAACTCAACGACGGTAGCGAAGCCCAAATTTGGAAGCATGCAAGCTGGACGAACGTGCCTGCGTAGAGCGTGTTAGAGAGTCGGCTTTCAAACGTGGCCGTCTCGCACGGACGGACGGATGGAGGGAAAGGAGGAGCCGAGCAGAAGGGTTGCCGGGCGTTGGCAGGTGCGGCCCTGTCCCAACCGATTTTGAAAAGACGCCTTCCGCGGTTGCAAAAAGTGGAAAAAGCAGCGGATGGAAGGCGAGCGCAATTTTTGGGCTTTTGGCCGACTCGAGGCGTCTGCCGAGCCAATGATAGCGCGCTCACTCATCCCCCGCCCGCCCGCCCGCACGCTGGGCTGTCACGGCCTGACCGCGCTCGCACACGCCTCCTCCTCCCACACACACGCCCACGCCAGGCCGATTTCACGCTGCGTCGGAAAGTCTGACCTGCACTCGTCGTTCACATTCAACCTCAACACCGTCGCTCTTTTGCCATCTGTCACTCAGATTGCACACGAACGAGCGTAAGATCCTCGGGCTCGAACGCGCGATCACTCCGACGGCATCAGCGGCTCATCAAGATCCAATCAGTAACGGCAGCCACCTAGAGAGTAGATCCGCAGCCCAGACTCAAGGCCATTCTACCGTCCCAAGGACAACGACGACCACAACATACACGATGGCAGCGCCCTCCAGAACGCCACACACCGGCAGCGGCAGCAGCGTCGCAAGCGCCGCCGCACCAGCGCAAGCACCAGCATCGTCTCTGTCGCCCACATCGCCAGCAGGCCAGACCCACCCGCACCACCATCACCATCACCATCATCATCATCACCATCACCACGCTCATCACATCACCGACCCTGCGCGCCGAAAGAAGAAGCACCTCCCAGCCCAGCTCGCCCAGCTGCAGCTCGAGAACGAGGACGAGGATGCCAACAACTTCATCTCGTCATCTCGCGACGCTTCCGAAGAGGACAATGACGATCAAGAGGAGACCTTTGACGACGATGCATCCATTGCATCTCTCCGCCAGCATCAGCAGGGTGCAAGCACCAGCTCCCTGACCAACGTTCCCATCTCCTCATCGCTCTCCTCTATCCCGCCCAATGATCGCGACCAAGCTCTGATCGACTCGGCCGCATTGCATCAGCCGTCCAAGCTGCAGCACCAGCTCAAGCCCACCACTGCTCTCGATGACAAGACACCCGCAAGCACAAGTCCGCCTCGCGTCGCCGCCGCCCCAGCAGTCGCTTCCGCGGCTGGAATTGCTGGCGCTCCCACCAGGACCGCTCAGCCAAACGTGCAGCACGGCTTCGTCTCTCCCACACAGCAGCAGAACCAGTCGTCGCAAGATCGCAGACGCGAGGCCTCGTCCGATGACGACGACCGATACGTCCGCCCCTCGGTGGGTGCGACGCTGGCGAACGCAAGCGCTGCCCTCTCCAGCAGCTCGTCGACCGAGCTCCTCCCCAAGGCGATCGTCGCACAGCGACAGGCGACTCACCCAGCTGGAGCGGCCTCCGATCGCTCTGCAAAGGCGAACTCGGGCGCCAACCTCAACCTCGGCTCGCTTCCAGCTCCCAATCTTGCAGGCGGCGCTTCCTCGTCTCAGCCGTTGAGCACGGTCAAGCCACAGAGCCAAGCCATTGACCCCATCTCGAGCGCCACGGCTGCGGCTACGCCCAAGGCGCAGCAGGTAAGCGAGACCAGCGCAGCGCCAGCTCCGGACAGTGCTATGCTTGGTCAAGCCGCCACCTCGGGCGGCATCTCACCGGCTGCCAAGCGCAAGACTTCCGCCTCGCATCACGCTTCCACCGCTAGTGCACGCCGCGCAGAGATCCACGATGGCGCTGCCGAAGAGGCTGGCAACAACACGGATGGTGCCACCCCCTACGATGGCGATGTCGAGTATGCCGCCCGCACCCCCTCGTCTGTTCCAGCCGGCACCAGCTCGTCTGGCGGCAATGTTCCGATTCAGCGCGACATCAGCAAGTCTGCTTCCGCAGCGAGCCGCGCTCCCGCCAAGAGCACCGCCCCGGGACCTGTCCGTTCGCTCTCATATATCGAGACCATGAAGAGCAAACACGCCGACTGCCAACCCGAAGGCGACGAGTTCGAGGAGGGCGGCTTCCAGCCCTCGTCGATCCCATCGGCAGAAGAGATCCAGGCCTGGGTCAACCAAGCCATCTTCAAGCCTGACGCTCAGCGCGACTACTCGATCAACCCGCCGCCCAAGCGCTACGACAGCGAGGGTCGCGAACGCCCCATCCGCATCTATGCCGACGGGGTCTACGACCTCTTCCACTACGCCCACGCGCTGCAGCTTCGTCAGGCCAAGCTGTCTTTCCCGTCGGTGCACCTCATCGTGGGCGTGGTGAGCAGCTTCTCGTGCGGCAAGCACAAGAACAAGCCCGTGCTCACAAGCCAGGAGCGCTACGAGTGCGTGCGCAACTGCCGCTGGGTCGACGAGGTTCTCGAAGACGCTCCTTGGGTGGTCGACCAGAACCTCATCGACACTCTCGAGATCGACTACATCGCCCACGACGACCTGCCGTATTCGGGCATTGGCATGGAGGACATCTACGCATTTGTCAAGAAGCAGGGCAGATTCCTGCCTACCAGAAGGACCGACGGTGTGTCGACGTCCGAACTGCTCGGTCGTATCGTCGAGGTCTATAGGGAGGGCAGCCTCGATGGCAAGCTCACCAAGATCGGGCTCGAGGACCTCACCTCCACACATATTCCCAAGTCAAGGTAGGCAAGGCGGACATCATGTGTGCTCATCTTGCAAAACCAATTCATTCCACTGTGTTCTTCACCTGTATGTTGTGTGCTTGCGGTGATTACAGTCGACGGGGCGCCAAATCGTGCCGTAGACGGAAGAGCTGAGCGATTTGGTGGGTGAGATGCCCGAGTTCCGCCAAATTCCATGTGCGGTGTGGAGGTTTCTCGACCCGACCTTCCTCTCGAGGTTCTTCTCTATCCACCATCTCTGCACGTCTGCCGCGGCAATCTTTCTTTCGCTAGCCTCACATCCTAGCATCGATCTTCTCGATAAGATGTACGCTCCCACTCGCGGCGGTGCACGCGGCGGTGCGGCCGAGTTCAGCTGGGACAAGGTCAAGGAGTCCAAGGACCGCGAGTTCTACCTTGGCAACTCGGTCGCTGCTCCCACCGGTCGATGGCAAGACGGACGCGACATCAACTGGTACAACAAAGACAGCTCGTCCTCCGCATCCGCCGCTGCCGAAGAGAGGCGTGAAGAGCTGCGCCGAATCAAAGAGGCCGAAACGGCGGCGCTCTACGCTAAACTCGGTAAGCCGCCTCCGCCCTCAACCACCGACTCTTCCGCCAAAGTTGGCGACAGACTGGCTGTCGGGTCGGCATCGACGTCAGGAAGGAGTGCTACGGGTGCCAACGGCGAACCTCTCGATGCGTCAAGATCCAAGTGGGGAGGAGAGGAGGAGATTTCAGAGGCAGACAAGAAGCTTGCTCGCAAGTTCGCTAGAGACGAGGTGAGGAGACGCCGTGCAGAGGCGGGCGAGGACGGAAGCAGGAGCAAGCGCGATCGCGACAGCCACCACAAGAGCAGCAGTCGACATGGTGAAGACGATGAAGATCGTCGCAGACGCCATGAGCGGCACCGAGACTCGAAGCGACACCGCGAGCACGGCCGCGATGGCGACGAGTCGAAACGAAGCCACCGTCGAAGCGGACGAAGTCGCAGTCGGAGCGCGAGTCCGAGCAGGGGAAGCAGGTCCAGATCGCCTGAATCTTCGCGACGACACCGTCACCATCGCCATCAACGAGACCACGACGCAAGCAGTCATCGTGCGAGGGATTCCACGTCTGCTGAGCGCGAGCACCGCCGGCACCGAGACGATGACTCGCGGCACCATCCATCGTCACGTCGCGAGCATGATAGCTCGCATCGTCGAAGAGATTGAACATCGACTCCACCTCGAAAGCGATGCAATTCAGTGGCGGCCACTTGACCGCTTTCTCCATCGCGATTACCTTGAGTGCGGTGATTGTGGTGCAGCGCCCGGCCGTCGTGTAAATGAGGCGGCGGGATCCAACGCGTCAAAAAAGACGCGCTGTGCCGCGTGATTTTTTTTCCCGCACGAAGAACTCAGCCTCCACACAATCTTGGGTCGGACAACACCATCAGCCGCCACCACTGTCATGTCGTGTCATTAGCTTCTCCCAATACATTCGAGATCAGCACCGTCACCGACACGGCCGCCCTCGGATCATGTCGACGTTGCGTCACACTCACTCTCGTAGACTCGCCGCCAGCCTCTTCGTTCGCTGGTAGTGGCCCACCATGACATCGCCAAAGAAGGCTGCACAGCGATACGACGCCATCGCCTCGGGGTCGCCGTCCGCTGTAGCCTCGAACTCTTCTGCAGGCCCATATCGAGACGCACAGTCCGCGCCCACATTGCAAGGGTCCGAACAGGCGTCGTCCTCGCACTCTTTCGGACGTGGCCGCAGCAACCTCATGGACAAGCCGCCTTCGCTTGCCCCGCCAGAGCCAGAGGACCCACCAATCCCTACACACACCAACCTCGAGACGGCTGCGCATGTGTCAGGTCCACCGCCCTGGCCCACAATCACGTACCGGCACCTGCTTTCGGCAGGCACGCTCAACCCGACCAACCCTTTACGCGTGATTGCGCACTGCGACGTCGACGCGGCGTACGCGCAGTTCGAAGCGTCGCGCTTAGGTCTCGACGCCACCGTTGTCCCCATCGCCGTGCAGCAATGGCAGGGCCTGATCGCCGTCAACTACCCAGCTCGTGATGCGGGCGTGTCGCGCTTCGAAAGCATTCCGGAAGCGTTGAAAAAGTGCCCCGATCTTCACCTTGTTCACGTCGCCACCTACGCGCACGGGAGCAACAAGGCCGACTACTTTCCGGATCCCAAACCCGAGACACACAAGGTCAGCCTCGACCCGTACCGCAGGGAGAGCAACAAGATCCTAGCCATCTTCAAGAAGACGTGCCCGCGCGGAGCGGTGGAGAAGGCGAGCATCGACGAGTCGTACTTTGACCTGACGGTCGAGGTGCGCAAGCTGATGGTCGAGCGGTTTCCGTACCTTGCCAATCCGCCACCGGATGACCCGGTGACCGGCGCCAAGGGAATGGATCAGCCACTGCCGCCGCCGCCGCGGCTGGGACTCAAGCAGTGGAAGCAGCTCGGGTACGTGGTGCCCAAGTCGGGCGACGTAGGAAAGGCAACGGGCATTGGCAGGCCAGAGAAGGCGGTCGCCAAGGGCGCTCTGCTCGTCGATGCGCCCATCGGTGCCGGAATCGTATCGGCTCCTCTTCCCCCCGCGTCTTCGGAGAAGGAGGAGGGAAAGGACAAGGAAGGACAGGCTGGATGCTCGTGGGGCTCAGAGCAGGATCGGCTCACGGACCCGACGTCGAGTCAACAGGAGGAGCTCGATGAGGAGGCGGCGCTATGGGATCGCATCGAATACGGCGAGACGACATGGACCGACGTTGCACTCGCACTCGGCGCGGAGCTCTTGAACCGCGTACGCCAGAATGTGTTGGACGAACTCAACTATACGACGTCCGCGGGCATCGCATGCAACAAGACGCTCGCCAAGCTATGCTCGTCGTGGCGCAAGCCGAACGGGCAGACGATCATGCGGCCGTGTTCGGTGGCCAACTTCTACTCGTCGCTGCCCTTCCAGAAGATCCGCTTCCTCGGCGGCAAGCTCGGCAACGCCATGGGGCTTGAGTGGAACTCGGCGACCGTGTCGGATCTGTGGCAGGTGGGGCTGGACGAGATGCAGGCCAAGTTTGGCGAGGAGGCGAGGTGGGTGTACAACGTGCTGCGCGGCATCGACTACAGCGAGGTGCGCGAGCGCGTCAATAACCAGACCATGCTCGCCTCCAAGTCGGTGCGCCCGGCCATCACCAAGCCCGAAGAGGCGATGCATTGGCTCGGCATCCTGGCAACCGAGTTGGCCATTCGGCTGAGGGAGGCGAGGGAAGAGAGGACGAATCTGTGGCCCAAGACGCTGGTGCTCAGGTATATTCGCGCCGGGTCGGTGCCGCGCAGCCGGCAGACAGCGTTCCCATTTACAGATCCGCGCAACCAAGACGATCTTGCCAAGGTCATCCTCAAGAAGGGACAGAAGCTGTGGGAGGAGAGCGTAGGCGATGCGCTTGGACTGGGAATCGGTGGATCAAGCTCGGGTGGCGACGCCAAGGTGCTTACCATCGCATTAGGATTCGGAGCGCTCGCCGAGGGCGAGGTCGGGCAGCGTGGCATCACTGGCTTCCTGGGCGCCGCCAATCCCAGCTCGAGCTCAAGTTCCAGCGCGAACGCGAGCGCATCAGTGCCGAGCAAGTCGGTTGCCCCGGATGCTGCGGACGAGCAGGCGTCGCCACGCAAGAAGAAGAAGCTCAATCGGCTTGATCACCTGTTTGAAACACAGAGCAGACAGCAGCAGCAGCGATCAACACCGCCACCGGTACCGACGTCTGACGACAAGAGCGAAGGCAACAACGACAGCACGCAAATCGGGGATCCCGCGGCAGATCCAGGAACGAAGGCCGAGGTCGACGATGGAAGCGCTGGATCGGGCGATGCCGATCGCGAAGAGGAACCGCGCTGGGCATGCCCCGAGTGCGCGCACGTCGTGACAGCGCCGACGGGATCGCCCTGGTTTGAGAAGCCGTATCTGGTCGAGAAGCTCAAGGATGAGCATCTGGATTGGCACTTTGCCGTATCGCTCTCGCAGGCTCCTCCTCAGCCATCGGGCTCGACAGCATCGCGGCCAGCAGCTGCTCCCAATTTACCCGCCACGCAAAAGAAAAAGCGGGCGCTGGACAAGTTCTTTACGCGTCGTTAGAGCCGCGAGCCGTGTTTTGGGGTCTGCACCCTGCTTTTTTTCCACTTGCACCCTCGCGTGGCCGCCTGATTTCCAACTCAGCTGCTTGATTGGGCTCGCGATCCATTCGGTTCGTGACCACCACCCTCAACGCTTGCGATAGGGTCCCATCAGCGACCCTCGCTCTTTCACGCGTGCACGTCGTCGATCCTCCATACCTTGTTGTGTCTCGCATGCGCTGGGAGGCGAAGCATAGCCGAGATAGATCATCGATCGACACGCCGCCATCCCCACCTTGCCACCTTTCAGCCAAGTCACAAGTCAGCGCGGGGATGGCGCCACTCGACCCGCCTCGACTCGTCGCCATACCACAGAGGCGGGTCCGTAATTCTTGGCAGAAATGTACACCAGAGCACTTTGCGATATTTCGCCCCGGTTGGTCGATTGCCGTGTTCACAGCAGTCGCCCCTGAGCGTGGGTGTAGAGTTGTTCCGGCGATACCCATGGGCTCGGATGGTGATCGGTCGTCCCCGAGCTAAGCGCCAGCGCCACGGGAGGCTCTGCACGATCGGGAAGATGTGATCACGGAGAGGAAAACAGAACCAAGTCGGTGGCGGACAGATGCTTGGCGGCAGGATGCATTTATCCTCTGGCAGCCCGCGTTCTCAGCAAGCCACCGGGAACAACGAGGGCCTTGGCAGCCGACTGCGTGGGCTCTGCGTGGGCTGCAGCTGGGCGGATCAATTAGTCGATCCGTGTCACAGCGTGGTCGGCCCTCTCTCTCCCTCACTTCCTGCCTGGAGGGTCTGCGCTTCCACGTGTGAGCAGCGAACGAACCGAACCATGCGCGCAGCTGCGTCGGGGCAAAGGCGGGAAGAAAAGGAAAAAGGAAAAAATCGTACTGTATTTTCGCCGTGACACTGCTTTGTTTTTGACAATTTTTATATTTTGAAAGTCAGATCGACAGGATGCAGGAGCGAGGGCGCAGGAACGCCTTTGTGCAGACTGATCTTTCAGCCTTCTTTTTCTTTTTTTCCTTTTCGTGCTCAGAGTTCAGTCACACCTTCCCGTGCCTGATGGATGTGACAGAGTGACAGGCGTGGCCCGCCGTTGCGTGCGCCGCAGTTGCCGCGCAGCCGACAATTCGCTTGCGCCTGGTCCCGATGGGAGCCAGCGCACGACGTTCGACCCTCGCCACCGAGCGTGGACCTCCCGTGCCTGCGCGAGGCTCGGCACTTAATCTGCGCTGCTCTTGCAGCTGGTCGCCATGCAGCCATGCAGCCATGCAGCCATGCTGCGTGTCGCCGGCATCTCGTGCCTTCCATCTGCGCGTTGTTTTTTTTCGGGGTGGCCACCTTCATGCAAACTCCTTCGTCCTCCCTTCCGCTCTCCGATCCGGACTCGCTCGCTGGCAGACCTGCACCGCTACTCTAAGTTGATACTGCGCTGCTGGCCTGCGATCTTGGACGTCCACACCTCCTCTGCCCAGCGCGGGTCCGGATGTATTCTCTCCGTTCCCGTTCGCCCTTGCGCACGATGCACCACTTGCCGACTGCTGGGCTGCGCCGTCCTCGTTTCTTCGTGAAACAACAGCATGCCCCCGACACGACTCTGTTCTGTCCTTAATTTTCCCGCTCCGCCTGCGCCTTCGCTCGCACCCTCGTTTTCGAACCGGCCCCTCGACTTTTATCCTTACCGCATGGTGGACCCTTCCCGGTGGCAGGCGACGATGGTGACAGTGCAGATGCCGTGCGCTGTCCCCAATTCCTGGGCTGATCTTGGCTCCCCGACTCTTTGTCTGCGCAATCTATGTGAAGAAGCTAGCTTGTTGCTGTGGTGCTGTGAAACTCAGACTTCATTGCCTCCAATCGGATCTGCTCCGATGGCGCAACCACAGCCATACACCGGCGTACAAGCTCGGTGTCCCCTCAAGCTCTGTTGCCATGTCCCCCATGGCTTTGTGCCGTCCATTGCGAGCTATGATGTGCCTGTGCCTGTGCCTGTCGCACCTCTTGCAGATGGTATAAGTACGCCCGCCCTGCTCGACAGACCACGGATCTCCGCCCACCAAAGACATCCTCCTCCTCCTTCCTCCTTCTATACCAAGATACCACCCGAGCCCCCTCTGCTGGACAGAGCATCCCCTCGGTCCAACATATACCTAACTCCGGCATGAAGTTCCTCGCACTCCTCCTCTCTTCCCTGCTCGCCCTCGTGGCGATGCTGCCACTCTCCGCCCACGCTGCTCAGCGTGGCCTGGCATGGGGCACTAACGACAACTGGGGTCCCGCCGTGGCCAAGGGCCTCATCAAGTGGTACTGGCACTGGCAGGATGGTCCAAACTCGCGCTTCAACGGCATCCTCGAGTTCGTGCCTTGCTACTGGGGTCCCAAGTACAACTCGCAGTGGGCCCAGCGCAAGAACGAGATGAACGCCAACCCTCCCAAAGCGCTCCTTGGCTTCAACGAGCCCGACATCAGCGGCCAGTCCAACCTGGACCCGCAGACCGCTGCCAACCTGTGGATGCAGGAGATCCAGCCGTGGAAGAAGCGCGGCGTCCGTCTCGGAAGCCCGCAGATCGTGTGGAACCAGGACTGGCTCGCCTCGTTCATGAGCGCCTGCAAGAGCAAGGGTTGCACTGTTGGTAAGTACCTTGTTGCAAAGCAAAACTCTAAACATGCGCACACGCGCGTGCGCAGGCCGTCGATCGGCATCAACAGCGCAATCAAGCTTGAGCTTCAACAAGCCAGACACGGTTGTCGAAGAGTTATGCTTCTTTTTGATCGAACTTGGATCAGATGCTGACGCTTTGAGCTTTTGTCTATTGACAACAGACTTTATCGCCATCCACTGGTACGGCTCGTGGGCGGACCTCGCTGGTCTGCAGAGGTACGTGACGTCGGTGCGCAACCGCTTCGGCCTTCCCATCTGGATCACCGAGTACGGCGTCACCTCTGCGTCCGGCGGAAGCCAGCAGCAGATCAAGCAGTTCCACATCGACGCCACCAACTGGCTCAACTCTCAGTCGTACGTGGAGCGCACCTCCAACTTCGGCAGCTTCCCCTACTCGAGCCCTCCGGACGCGTACGGCTCGCGCCTCAACGCGCTCTTCAACGGCGACGGCAGCCTGCGCGACCTCGCCTACTGGTACATCTGGACCGGAAACTCGGCTCGCCGCAGCCTCCGCTCCGAAACCTCGACGGCGGAGGACGACTTTGAGCACACCTCGGAGGAGATCCCCATCCAGGACAAGCCTGCTAGCTTCAACCACTAAGCACGCTGCAAAATCGTACCACTAGAGCTCCAGGGACCCCTCAATCGTCTGCTTCTGCACACATGGGCAGACACAGAGGCGTCGGTCCCTCACCTCCAAGACTGGTCGCTGTATTGATAGTTGGGTCTTGCTTCGCATTTTCGTTTCGGTCATCATTGTCATGGGCTTTGCATTGTTGCTTTCTTGCTCTGTCTTTCGCAGCGCTTTTGAAATTCAGCTCGCACGTTTGCTTTCTTGTCGTCATTGACGCCCTCTTCTAGTGTGCGCCTCTCTGACTTTGAGTCGACCGTGAGACAAAGCTGTGGACCGATCAGGACCATGACAGCTGTCAGCGCGAAAATGGCCAAACACCGCGGAGGGCGACCGTGATGGTGTTACATCGTTCGCGTGCCTGTGGACTTTTCGGCTAAATTCCTTGCTCGGGGTCTTGGCCGGCGCCTTGACACCGCAGGTTCGGCTTGAAAACGCCACGGTCACCGGATCGCTCGGCAACGACGGCACCAAATTGACTAGCAAGCGGTGCGGGGTTGACTATCCCCGCACACCACTACACCCTGCCACTTGTCCACCACCTCCCTCACGACCTGTTGTCACCAACTCTGTCCGATAGATGATCGCAACGAGACATCCCAAAGGCTAACGAAAAAGAAGCGCGGAGCAAACCCTGGCAAAACGGTTAAACAACCAAATCGCAGCAATTCAGCCTTGCGCTTGGGCGGCGTGGAGACACAACAAGTACGCCGATTCATACAATGTCGCTCTCTACAAATGGCGTGCCAGTGCCGCCCTTGCCAACGACAACGACATCCGAACGCAAAGAGGCCGCAGATGGCCACCAAGAGAATGTGGATCTGTCCACCACGACAAATGTGGTGCTGTCCGACTCGCAGTTCACCATCCGAGAGGGCGGATATGGATGGGTGAACGTGGTATGCGGTTTCCTGCTCAATGCCGCAACTTGGGGTGTCAACACGACGTTCGGAATCTACTTTTCCTTCTACCTTAGGAACGACTATTTCGAAGGCGCCACGCCGATGCGATACGCATACGTTGGCGGCCTCTCGGTAGCCAGCTGCATGCTGGTTGCTCCGTTCGTCAATCTGCTCTGGCGTTCGTCCGGCTGGTTCAAGACGCCACTGTATTTGGGCATGATCTTCATCTCGCTCGGCCAGGTGGGTGCCGGTTTCTGCACGACGTACATCCAGCTGCTCTTCACCCAGGGCTTGGTGTTCGGCATCGGGCTCGGGCTCACCATGATCCCAACGCAGCCGCTGCTCAGTCAGTGGTTCAGACGCAAGCTCAGCTATGCACAGGGTGTAGCAGCTGCAGGAAGCGGTATGGGAGGTCTGGTGCTGGCAAACACGACGCGCTACCTGATCCAGGAAAAGTCGCTCAAGTACGCGCTCATCTGCAACGGCATCGTGTCGTTTGTCGTGCTGCTGCCGTGTATCACGCTGATGAAGTCGACCGAATCCCAACCGATGCACTTCATTCCTTCCAAGCTCCGCAAGCAGAAGGCGGCGGACGCGCCGACAGTCCGTATCAAGAAAAACCCGCTCGAGCTCAAGTGGTTCTTCCACCCGGGCTACTCTTTTGTGCTCCTCTTTGGCGTCTTTTCGATGATCGGCTACTTTGTCGCGCTGTACTCGCTGGCGGCTTTCGCATCGTCCGGACTGGGCCTGACGCAGAAACAGGCATCGACGCTTCAGTCGATCCTCGCGGCAGGACAGATGGTGGGCCGACCGTTATGTGGATTCCTGCTGGATCTGATCGGGCGTCATCCGTGCACGATCCTGATCCAGATCTTGGCAGGCGTGACCTGCCTCGCGTTCTGGCTCCCCGCGCGCGGGTTCGCTCTGCTCGTCGTCTTCGCCGTCACCCAGGGTCTGCTCGGCGGAACGGTATGGAGCAGCGTTGCGCCCATCTCGGCCGAAGTCGTCGGCATCCGCGACTTGCCCTCGGCACTGGCTGTGTTCTGGTTCGCGACGGTGCTGCCGGCTCAATTCGGCCAGCCGATCGCCGTGGCATTCATCAACCACTCGCAAAACAGCCTCGGCCGCACAGGCGCCGACGCATATCTCATCTCCATCGGCTTCTGCGGCGCGATGTTTATCGCGAGCGGGCTCATGCTCTGCCTGAGCTGGCGCTACGTACGCGCCAGAAACCAAAAAGAGCAGCTTCAGAGCCCGACGCCAGAGTCTCAGCAGGACACGGTCGATTCCACTGCACCCTCGCAGGCCACCGAAAAGGTATGAAGCCGATGATACCTGCAATGAATGCATGCTTTGTCACGACCGCTACTCCGTCTGGCTTTACTCGCTTGATCATGATCGATTCTGCGCCCCTCCAAGCAGATGAGGAAAAAGAAAAAGAAAAAAAAAGGAACTGCAGCACCTAGGATTCCCGCGTGGTCCCCCACCGCAGTACTGACTAGGCGATACCTTGCTTAACTTCGCAGATCGGACGGGATGCGGTGCTTTCAAGGTTCTATGGCCGCAGATGTGAAGACGAGGTTTTGTGTTGTGCATGAATGGTGCAGCTTCACGATCTACGGCATCGCTGGTGCGTGGGTGTTGATGAGCGGCGGAATTTGATGAACAAAGTGGCTCGAGGGGAGAAAAAAAGTCGGCTGTCACCCGGAATTGTCAAAAAAGTGAGGCCTTTAACCTACCGAGGATCTTCCTGCCGAGAGGCTCCGCCCATTCGTCCGCTCGGCGATGCAATGCTGCGTTGCGCTCCGATCCGACGGCTATCCATACCTGCATCCCCGCATCCCCGCAACAGCGTAGCACCGGAATGATGTGGAATCCCCACCTTCGTTCCGTCCAACGATCTCGCCCAAGCGATGGCCAGAGTTGCCGCACCGACGTCCCTTTTTTTCGAGCGACGCGTCCGACTCGAGGGTCGGAAGGAAAAATTCGGCGCAATTGCCCTAACCGAGCTTACGGAGCCCCGCACGCCGACGCGAGATGCTGCCCACTAGCTTGGAAAGCTGCAGCATGGTTGCATGTCGAGGACCATCATCCTCCGCGTGAACCGCAGATCTCTACGAGGACGAGCATGAGGCCCACTGATGCCTCGGCGATCAACATCGTTGCGGCAAAGAGCTTCGGAGCAACTGTGGGGGGTCGCTTCATGCGCTGCTGAGATCTATCCCGATAAGGAAGGACCAGCATGAAGTTCTTCTGCTTCCTGCATTATGCCGTGACTCTGCTTCTTCTTGCGCTAGCGGACAGAGAGGCGCAACATACTTACTAGAGGATCCTCCGTGTACCCTCGGCGTCGCCGCAAGCTCCGCTCGCAAGCAGCAGCTCCAGGGCATATAAGCGGCCGCCTTACAAGCTCGATACGGCTCCAACCCTTCTTCAACCCACTCGTGAAGTGTACTAAGCTTCGAGCGGTCTCATTCCTTCTACTCCCACACCTCAAGGCTCTCTTCAATCCTCCTTCATCTCTTTGAACCCGATGCACTTCGCGCAGATCGGCTCGCTGCTGGCGGCCTCGGTCGCCCTCATGGGCAGCAGTGTGGATGCTGCTACACCTGCTGCATGGAAGACACGTACCATCTATCAGATTGTCACCGATCGCTTTGGTGTCGCCAACGGCGTCACGCCCTCTTCGTGCGGCGCAGGCACCAACGTCTACTGCGGAGGCACCTTCCAGGGCATCATCTCGAAGCTCGACTACATCGCCAACATGGGTTTTGATGCCATCTGGATTTCGCCCGTCGTCACCAACGTCGACTCGCAGAACGCCTACCACGGCTATTGGTCGCAGGACCTCTACTCGATCAACTCGCACTTTGGATCGACTTCGGACCTGCAGGCGCTCTCGTCGGCATTGCACTCCCGCGGCATGTACCTCATGGTCGACGTCGTTGCCAACCACATGGGTCAACAGGTCAACGGCAACTATGCGAGCAACAACCCAAGCGCCTACAAGCCGTTCAACCAGCCGTCCCACTACCACCCCTTCTGCACCATCAGCAACTACAACAACCAGACCAACGTCGAGCAGTGCTGGCTCGGCTCGTCGCAGTCGGACGGTCTTCCGGACCTCAACACCGAGAACCCCACCGTGTACAACGGCCTCTACTCGTGGGTCAAGAGTCTTGTTGGCAACTACTCGATTGACGGCCTGCGTGTCGACACCGTCAAGCACGTCCGCAAGGACTTCTGGCCGGGCTTCAACTCGAATGCCGGTGTCTACTGCACGGGTGAGGTGCTCTCGGGCGACCCGGCGTACGTCTCGCCATACCAGGGCGTCATGGATGGCATTCTCAACTACCCGATCTTCTACCCGCTCACTCGTGCATTCCAGAAGCCTGCACAGGGCTTCACCGAGATGAAGAACATGATCAACACCATCCGCTCGCAGTTCAAGGACCCGATGCTGCTGACCAACTTCCTCGAGAACCAGGACCAGCCTCGTTTCCCCTCGCTCACAAGCGACCGGGCGCTTGCCAAGAACGCCATCACCTACCTCCTCACCGGCGACGGTATTCCGATCATCTACTACGGACAGGAGCAGAGCTTCAACGGCGGCAACGACCCGTACAACCGCGAGGCGCTGTGGACGAGCAACTACAACACCCAGTCCGAGATGTACCAGCACATCGCCAAGGTCAACAAGCTCAGGAAGGCCGTCAAGGGTCTGACGACCAACAACCCGATCACGACGCCGCTGACGAGCGTGTACGATGACAGCCAAGCCTGGGTCTTCCGCAAGGCCGGCATGGTCGTGGCGCTTTCGTCGGCGGGAAGCTCGGGCGCTACCCAGAACCTCTACGTGCAGGCTAGCTCGCTGCCCTCGGGTCAGCTGCAGGATGTCATTTCGTGCAAGACCATCACCGTCGGAACGAGCGGCACCGTCACCATTCAGCTTACCGGCGGCCAGCCTGCTGTCTACTACCCATCGAGCTCGCTTGGCGGCTCCGGCATCTGCGGTCGCTAAACCTCCTCATCTCATCCTTCGTCTTTCGTCACACACCGCTGCTCAAAAACAACTTGCAATTCCAAATCGGAGTCCTGGATTGCATCGATCTAGTGCGAGAACTGAGTGGCGGAACTGCACTTGTCTGACTTGCAGAATCCCATCGACTTTTCAAAGAAGACCGGATTCTCTCCGCTGCGGTGGGTTGCCTGACAAGCGCGGAAGCAGCGCGAGTACAGCGCACATGTCAAATGTCCTTCTACGAAAGAGTTCTTCTTGGCTTCGGCTTGGCCAGCGAACTGCTTGCGTAGCTGGACCTCGTCGTCGACATCGCGATTGACGAGCCGAATGTTGGGATGGTCGAGGCTGAACGTCTGCTGGTACACGTTGATAAACACGCAGCTTTGGGTCTCGTCGCATGCACGCTGGCACTGCGCGACACTGCGAACAAGACCCCAGTGCAGGAACGAGCCTGGATCCGAAACGACCGAGCCGAAGAGCTGGCCGTTATAGGCAGAGACGGGCTGCAGCGCGTTGCGGAACACAGCCTCGTAGCCACCACGACACTGCTCTGGCTGACGAGAAGGTGTCACAGCTCGCTTGAACATGGGGCTTGCCTCGTCTTTGGCTGTGTCTGACGCAGGAGTCTGCGTGGAGGCTTGTTTGGGCTCCGAAGCATGCTCGAGCTTGGAAGGCTTGGATATGGGAGCATGTTCGGGCGTGGCAGCATGCTTGCGCGCAGGCTTGGACGAGTGCGCCGTTGACTTGTTGAAGAGCTTGGTGTCGTGCGCACATTTCTCAGTCTTGCTCTTGAAGTCGTGGTCGGAATTGGCGAGGCCGGCAAAGCCGGGGCACTTGCGCAGGCAGTGGCGTGCCATGACGCGGATCATGGTACCCACCATCTGCGACGACAGGACCGCGTCCGGATCGTCGTCATCGTGAGTGTGCGGCGGTGCATCCGGAGCGGGCTTGTGCGGGACACAGTAGGGAATGGAGCGCTCGATGAGCTTCTTACACTGCACCGCAGAGCCGCCGCACTTTGAGGACGATCCAGGCGCGGCAGAGTCGGAATGCGTGACCGGGTGCGGGGTAGCGTCGCGCTTGCTCTTGATCGTCAGGGAGTCGGATGCTGCGTGACCGGTAGTTCCGGCCTTCGAGCTACCAACGGCTGAGCCGCCCAGTGCTGAGCCGACATCAGCCGAGCCGTCAATTGCGGAGCTGCCAAGTGTCGAGCCGCCAACTTTCGAGCTACCGGCTGACGATCCAGCTTGTGGAAGACTCGCTTTGATCGACGTGCCAGAAAGGTCGTCTGCATCGTCCGACGTCGAACTGCCAATTGCTGAGCCGACGGACTTCAGACCGCCAGGCGTTGATTTAGCAGCTGACGAGCCGACGACATCGCCAGCCGAGGAAGATTTTGCCAGGGGGTTCCCGGAGTCGCCGGCCTCGCTTGGTCCGGTGTCTTCGGATCCAGTGTCACCGCTGTTACCTTTTGCTGATGCCGTACCTCCGACCTTGCTCGGCAAGTCTGCATCTGGCTGAGGAGACGTCGTGTCGGATGCAGCCGTGCCTGTGATATCCGACGAAACAGCACCGCCCGATGCACCGGTGTCAGAGCCGCTAGCACCAGGGCTCGAGCCAGATGCTCCACCAGCACTGCTCGTGGCAGGACTCAAAAGAGATGCGCTTCCACCGGACGAATCTGCGCTAGCGGCCAATGGATCAGCTTCTGTCGCACTGGCTGTGGAATTGTTAGCCCCGGCGAGTGGATCCGCTTTCTTTGCCTCGGCTTGATCTTTCTCTCTCTGCGTGAGATACTGAAGAAAGGCGACGCCGAGCTTGCTTCCAGCGTCAATGCCGGTGTTGATGAGCGGCATAAAGGTTGACATTCCTCCGCCGCCGCCGCCACCCATCATGCCCATCATAGGCGCAGCTGCGAGCGGTGTGCGCTTCGACAGCGCCGCATCATCATTTGCCGCATCATCCTCGGCGGCAGTGGCGAGACTAGCAGCGATAATGCGAGCCTCGTAGTCGGAATCATCTTCCTGACGCTTGACATGCCTGCCGCCTGGAGCGAGTTTGGGAGGCTTGGTGATGCAGACGCTCTGATCGGGAATACGAGCGGGAGTGTTGCCATGTTGACAGAATTGGACGAATTCTTGCTTGGAACCTTTTTGGATGGTCTTGGACCTGGTTGCAGGGAGAGACTTGGCGGGGGCGGGACAGGTGGCCTTGTCACCGCCATCCCAGTGGGGAACGTTGTAGATGTTGTCAAAGGTCCAACCAGGGAAGCTGGTCTCGAGGAAGGGCTCGGGCATGGAGCCGTGCTCCGAGACAGAGCGTCGAGCAGGACCCTGCCGAGGCGTCCATACACGCATGGCTCGACCCCAGAGCCTCGCTCGTACGCCACTGTGTCTTTTGGCAGTGGAGTTGTCTCCGTGGCACGAGACTAGACCGAGACAGGCCACGAAGACCCACAGCACAATAAAGAATCTGGTCATGTTGGAGTAGGAAAATAGTTTGAGTTGGGAGGAACAGACGACAAGGGGGAGATAGCCGCTGCGCTGGTCTTCTTATACATTCGAACCAGTCCAAAGGAGGAGCTGAGTAGTACATTTGCACCGCTAGTGCCGCTGTCTCATTCGTTGCAAGGGAATTGAGCCGTGGGAAAGACAAGATCATGTACAACTGCAAAGACGAGCTTGAGGTCGAGCCAAACAAAGCTCAAGGTGCGTGCGAGCGCAACACGGATCGCGCGACTGATGATCTCTATGCCGACGCGTAATGACACTCTTGAGAGCAAGGGGAGCGTGCGTCGTGCCTCATACGTGCACGGATGCATTCCATCGCGCGGATACTCATTCAGTCCAAGCTCGCCCCCACGCCATGGATAAGCTCAACAACACGCGCGATCGAGCCCCTCTATGTACTGCTCCAGACACGCAAGCTTCCGCGATTGAACCTCGCGAACACATGCGCAAGAAAGAGCATACGAACGGTTGCATTTGCCATATCTGTATACAATGCTATTACATTTTGAGTGTGTCGCACGCGCCTTCTGTGCGCCTCTAGATTTGGAGGTCTCAGACCCCTCGGTGACGGGAGATTCACTTGTCGTCCTCATCGTCGTCGACGTCCTCGTCCTCGCCCGAGTGCCAGCCATACACGACGACGGTGGCGAGACCGAGCAGGCCAGTGACGATGCAGCCGGTAAAGGCAGCGATCGCGCGCCCTGTCCAGCCCGACTCGAGATAGGTAGGGCCCTTCTTGAGACCCTGGAAGTCGGTGGTGGAGTTGAGGCCGACGGCGTTGCCGGTGGTGGCGATGCCCTGGGCCTGGCACTGGTTTTTGATGTAGCTGGGCACATTGAGGTAGTCGTTGGAGAGCACGTCGGGCGCCTCGATAAAGATGGAGGCGAGGCCCGACACGAGATGAGGGTCGATGTGGCAGTGGAAGAACCAGGCACCCGGGTTGTCAGCGCGGAATCGGAGGTACGCCGAGCCACCAGGAGGCACTACGACCGTGTCGCGACGCATGGGGTTGACCTGCGAGGCGTTGAAGGGTGGGTTGATGGTCGGGTCGTCCGACGTAACGTCCTGCGACTTGTGAACCACCTGGAAATGGTGGCCGTGCAGGTGGAAGGGATGCTTGCCTGCGTCCCAGTTGAAGAGCTGCACCTCGATCATGTCATTGTGCTGGAAGACAAAGGCGTTGGCGTTGGGGCCGTAGATGGCGGGATTGGAGGCCAGAGCACCCATTGACTCGGACGTGAACAGCGCAGGCACCTTGGGCGCCACGTACGAGATGTTGTTGAAGGCGGCGTAGTTTTCACCGTCGGACATGGTGTCGAACGAGACGTCGAGGCGGTGAGTAGCGTCGGGCTGGACCATGGGCTCGGCGTTGACGGGTGTGAACTGGAGGTCGTCAAAGTAAGTGTACTCCTCGATGATCTTCTCGGGGCCAAACTCGCCCTTGGGAGCGTTCGGGTACGAGATGGTGGCGGTGACGTTGAGCTGAAGGTCTTCAGGGACGACGTCGAACATGTCCTCGTCCATGTTGGCATGGAGCTTCCAGTTCTGAGGCGAGGTGTCGTTGCGCGCCTTGACGAGCACGCTGAAGCGCTGGGCGACGGCGAGGGAGAGGAAGTCGACGGGGCGGGGCTCGACGTCGACACCCTCAATCTCGATGACCTGCATGTCGTGACCGGAGAGGTAGAAGTAGAAGGCGGCGAGTGCGGACATGTTGATGACACGCAGACGGTAAGTCTTGCCGGCCTCGAAGGGGAGGGTGGCGTTCTCGCTAAAGCCGGGGAGGTAGGTGGCAGCGGTGGTGGTGTTGGGCGTGTGGGCAAAGTAGATGAGGCCGGACTTGGGCACGGGCTCGGCACCTGTCGGGTTCTTGCGGTTCATGAATTCGTTCTTGACGAGGTCGGTGTAGTTGGAGTGGTACCAGTCGCCGAGGATGACGGTGTAGTCGTCGTCGTAGCTGAAGTGCATGTCCGCCGGGTCGTCCGGGTGGATGATGACGGGCGAGCGCAGACCGTCGGTGTACTGATCGTTGTTGTGGGCGTGGATCCAGAAGGTGCCCATCTGCTTGCGACGGTCGGCGGGGGAGGCAGGCGAGTTGAGCGTCTCGTAGGTGAAGCTCTCGCCGGGAGGGATGGGGCACTGGGTGATGGCGACGGCGCCATCAAAGTAGCCTGTGCGGTTGAAGAACATGCCATGGGAGTGAAGGGAGGTGCCGACGCCGGTGTTGAGGTTGTTGGTGGCCGTGACGCGGAGGGTGTCGGAGGCGTTGACGTTGATGATGGGGGGTGGCCATGTGCCGTTGACGCCGATGACGTGCCTGGGCAAGAGACCGTCTGGGTTGACGTCGGGAATCCAGTTGATGTTCCAGTGGTGCTCGACGGTGGCGGCACTCGCTGCAGGGATAAGCGATGCTAGCGAGGAGGCGAGCAGGGCCACAGCTGGCAGAGCTGCGCTAGTTGTTGCTCGCACCATCGTGTATGAATATCGTCGCGACGATGGAGGAGCGTGACTTGGAGGGACGGAAGGAGAGATGAGGATAACGACGAGCGAAGAGCGAGTTCCTTGAAGGGAAATATGGCTCCTTGGATGGACTGACTGTCGGTTTATCAGAGACTCGGCAAGATCCTCAGAGGTGTGCTTCCGGCGTGCGGAAGGCTCGAGGCGAGGGAGATGTCTGAAGCGTCCGGTGAGAGAGACCTGCCGGTGGAGCGCCGTGTCGGAGAAGGAAGTGCAGCTGATCGAGCGCGAAGAGAGCAGGTGATCTGATAAGCGGAAGCGAGGTCGGCGTGGCGCAGAAGGTGCAGGGCGAGGTTGGCGCAGGTGGTTGTCGTAGACGGTCTAGAGAGGTGCGGTTCGGGAAGGAGCGGGAGAAGGGTCGAGGAAGACGATTGGACGGTGAAGCTGGTGAGTATAGCGAGTGAGACCGTGAATGAGCCGAGACATAGGCATCCAATGGGAGGATGTCGGCTTTGGCCAGGAGTGGATGAAAAGAGGGAATGAATGGGGCGGAGCAGCGAGGGACAGGAAGTGGGGGTCGCGGCGAGCCAGAGCCGAACAAGGTTGAGCTCAAACTCGATTGAAGAAGCTCGGCAGCGGACGTGGTGAAGAGGGCCGAAGACAATGCGGGCCAGCTCAAGCCGGAGCAGTGCACCGTTGTCTTGGGTGGGGGAAGGAGTCGAAGGCAGACAGAGCAGAGAAAGAAGACGATGAAAAAATAGAGTGGTAGCAGTGTATCAGATCGGATCAGATAAGAGGGGGCTCTACAGCGCTCCAGTGCCTCTGCGCTGCTTTCTCTCTCCTCCTGGCGTGGACCGAGCGCGAAAGGCGGTCTGGACGGCCAAAAAGCGGCGGCTCCTCACGAGGCGAGCAATTAATGCATGGCAGCCCGACAGCTCGCCTACAAGAAGAAGAACACAAACAAGAAAAAAAAAAAAAAAAAAGGTGGCGCCCTGGCCAATCACATCTGAGCTTGTTTGGCGAGTCGGCCCATCCGTCGCAGCCATCCCCACTCCGCCGCCTCGATCCAGGCGAGTCACGCAACTCACTCTCCCCTCTGCCTCCCTCTCTGCGAGCGTGCGAACGATGCATCGGAATCCTACCGGCGAGCGTGATGTCTTGCCAAGCGGATGGGAATGTTGGTGAGGCAGGCACGCCGCTCCCGAGGACAGACAAGAAGGGGCGGAAGAGGCGGCTCAGGCTACAACAATGGACAGCGCCATGCCCGCCAAACCCACGGCTCCAGCGCACGCACCGAGCGAGCGTTTGCAGCCGTCGGAGTCACAGCGTCCGTCCTGCGGCTGGTGAAAAGGCATGCACGCTTTGCATATCGAACTTTTTTTTGAAAGTGTTTCCAGCCAGGCCCGCCCGCCTTTTCCTCTTTTGTTATGCGGCTCCTGGCTGGACCGTGGGTCGGTGCCTCGTGTGGCAAGAGGGTGCAGCAAAGGGTCGCCGCCGCCTCGGTTCAGACCTGTGGCCGCTCGTGGTACCTGCTCTAGCGCGTTTTTTTTTCCTTCTATCTGATAAACCAGCAGCCCGCTTCCTGAGCTTGCTCGCTCCTCTGCCCTGCGCAGACAGAGTCTGTTCGGCCGGCTGCTCCCGAACTTTGGTCGGTCACATCGCTTCTGCCGCTGCTCCGACTCGTCTTATTCGTCGTCCCCTTTTGTGGCTTGTGCTGGAAGCGAAATAGCCTCAGACCACAGCTACAGCTTTCCAGTGTGTCACTGCCGTACTCCCTCGACTTGCTCCCCCATTGCGATGCTCGTCGGCAACAGAACAATGAGGCAAGGCGGGACCGTGCCGAATGCTTGGCGGAATGGATGGTCCGATGTCTGTGCGGTGTAGGCTACGATCGTAACTTCGGCCGGACCGAGCCTGAGTATCGCCCTCGAGATTCTCTCATCTGATAACCCGCATCGCCCCTCCGCTCCCCCAACCTCGACTGCATCCTGCACATTTTTTTCCTCTTCCCTCCCTCGTCGCTCCCACACCCAACCTTCTTTGCGCCTCCCCTTCTGGCTAACTCC
The DNA here is from genome assembly GCF_000747765.1 of Moesziomyces antarcticus. Taxonomy (NCBI): domain Eukaryota; kingdom Fungi; phylum Basidiomycota; class Ustilaginomycetes; order Ustilaginales; family Ustilaginaceae; genus Moesziomyces; species Moesziomyces antarcticus. The sequence goes on along the minus strand of NW_014639009.1, from coordinate 2,117,337 downwards.
CGAACCTCGCATTCTCCCGACCTCTTCTTTCACCGCTACTCACAATAGCCATCGCATCCCGACGTCTTGTGACAGCGCCTTCGCCGTCTCAAAGCCTCATTCGTCCTCTTCATTCCGAAGTCACCCGTGCTGCTCTTCACGTCCTCGTCTTATTCGCCCTCACCTCGCACTGACGCCTCGCTGGTCCTGCTCTCAGACGCTTCTCTGCCGCGCTTAATCTTGTCGCTTCCCGCCCGGCTCCATCTTCCCGACTCGTCGCTTATCAGATCAGACAAGGCGCTCCGCCCTACACAAGGCCTCAATTCTTTTTCTTCTGCCTTTGGGACTGCTGTCGGCCCTGCCTTTAAGCACGTACCTCTACCCCGAGGCAGCACCACATAGCCTCCCCTTGTGCAACACGTAGTCGTCCGCTCGCAAACCCATCTAGGCTTTCGACCTCCATCGTCACACCTCCAGTCTTCATAACTTCCCAGCCACTAGTCATCAGACATGGCCGTCGGAAACAAGGTCTTCGCTCCGGCGATCTTCTTCATCGCCGCCAGGGAGGCTCTCGAGGCCTCTCTCGTCATCGGCATCCTCTCGGGTATGCTCGAGAACCTCGTCATGCACACAAAGTCCGCCGAAGATCTGCGCGACGAGGCCTCGCTCACCGACCACGAGCGCGAACAGGCCGATCTGAAGCGCCGTACCATCGTTCGAAAGCTTCGCAAAGTCGTAAGTAGCCTGCCTCGTCCCGCTCGGTTGCTTGCTTCGACTCGATGCTAACACCCATGCTCTCTTCTTACGCTACCAATGTGACGACACGCAGGTTCTGCTCGGTGCTTTGACAGGTCTGCTCATTGCCTTTGCTATCGGTGCCGCCTTCCTGGCTGTCTTCTACACGCAGGTCAACGATCTGTACGGCAAGGCAGAGGAGCTTTGGGAGGGTATCTTTAACCTCGTCGCCGTGCTCCTCATCACGCCCATGTCGCTCGCCATCCTCCGCGCCGGTAACAGCAAGCGCAAGTGGAAGCGCAAGCTCGAGAGTGCCTTCAACGACCGCCACATCCAGCCCGCCCGTCTGCGCGACGAGGAGGGCGAGTCCACCGCCGTCAACCGCGGCATCTCCTCGAACGACACCGCTTCCTCTTCCTCATCATCGGCGCGTCGTGCTGCCAACGCTAGCGGCGACGACGAGGCGCACCCCAAGACCACCGCCACCGAGAAGCTCAACCCGCTCGAGGCGGTCGATGTCGTGCCCACCATGTCTCAGAGCGCCCAGGCATCGCGTCCGCGTCGAGGTCTGCGTGGTCTCTTCTCCAAGCCTTCCGGTGCGGTCAGCGATCTCAAGCTCAGGATGAACCGCGGTACGCTGGCGCTCTTCACCATCCCGCTCATCACCACGCTTCGTGAGGGTCTGGAGGGTGTCGTGTTCATCGGCGGTGTCTCGCTCGGTCTTCCCGCTACCTCGATCCCTCTCCCGGCCATCGTCGGACTCGGCGTGGGTCTTCTGATCGGCTACCTCATCTTCCGCTCGGGCAACGTGCTGTCCGTTCGCATCTTCCTCGTCGGTTCCACTTGCTTCCTCCTGCTCATCGCCTCGGGCATGGCCAGTCGCGCAGTATACTATCTTCAGTTTTATGCCTATGTGCGTCTGGTCGGAGACTCGGCCGCCGAGTCGGGCGATGGTCCCGGCTCGTACAACTCGCAGGGTTACATCTGGCACCTCAACTGCTGCAACCCCGAGGCCAACAAGGGCGGTAGTGGTTGGGGTATCCTCAACTCGCTCGTCGGCTGGAACAACACCGCCACCTACGGCTCGGTGTTCATGTACATTGGATACTGGTTCGCCGTGGCTGGCTATCTGTGGTACCAGATCTGGAGGGAGGGTCGTCTGGCGCTTCGATGGAACGGCAACACCGTCTGGGAGTCGCAGCGTGCCATCCGCATGCGCGAGGCAAAGCAGCTCAAGCTCCAGAACCGTCTCCAGGCCTCGCAGGTCGTCACCGATGAAAAAGTCGCTCAACCAGGCCCCTCCTCCCTCCCCCACTGATCCCCAGGACCCATTCAAACGGATGCGTCCCTGTAAAATTTCCTACTTTGTATCCATTGCAACCGAACACAAGACGCACTAGAACCAGCTCTCGTCATGCAAAGGTCGTTGTACCGTGCTTAGGATTCTGGTGTTTGCTTGTAACTATGCGAGCGAGAAGGGAAGAATAATGGACTCCGACGTGGATGGTGACAGTGGATGTGGATTTACTGCGTCTTCTTGTCGCCCGAGATGGGGTCCTTCCGCACGCCCATCTGGTCGGGTGTCTGCACCTGCGCGAGCTGGGCGACGGCAAAGTACACGATCGGCACCAGCACGCCGCCAACGAGCAGCAGCACGAGAAGCAGGGGTGTCGAGAAGAGCTAGACCAACAAAAGCAGTGTCGTTCATTCAAAGTTGTATGGTCAGGAGACGGCACTCGTCGAAAGTAGTCTGCGTGTGGCAACATACCTGGTACTTGGCAAAGACGCCGCCTGTCGGCTCGACCCACTTGTCGTCCGAGCTCGAAGGCGATGCCGCGACCTGTACGACAATGAATTCAGGTGTATGGGAACAGAGGAAATGGCGATAGAGGTCAGGTCTCAGTCTGGGAGCGTAGACGAATGTGAATGAGAGTCACTCACCTGGCGCTTGGAGTGCTGGTGCGTCCTGGTGTTGTCGCGCGACAGGATGATTACCAGGTTCCTGGGGTAAGCGTTGTCCAGTCCCTCGATAAACTGCAGCAGCTGCGACTCTATGTTGCAGGATGGAGCTCGTCAACGTCAGCTGTGATCGACGTTCAGCACTCTGTGTTATTTTACGGAAACATACCTTGGGTTCGCAAGTCGTCTACGGGCAGCTCGAGCAAGTTCGGTGCATGCTTGTGGCCCGGCAAGTCGTGCGACCTGAAGAAGTCAAAGTCGTGTGCCACACTGGTGTTAGTCAGAATCATTCGGGAAGGCCTGCATGTCTTGGCGAAGGCGCTGTTGATCTTCTGGAAAGGGTCGACTTCCGGCTGCGCGTTGAACGTGATTTGCTCGGGAGCTTCGAGCGACCTGGCACGCAGCGAGTTGGTCGACGAGTGTCGGAGGCTGGCAAACGTGTTGCCGTCGAGCTTCTCGGGGCGCACGATCGCGATGGCTCCAAGGTCGCACGCAGCTGGCTTCTGGCGAGCGCCAAAGAGCGAGTTCAAAAAGCCACCCGATTTTGCGTCCGAAGACGGCTCGACCGCGAAAAGCGAGCTGACAAAGGTAGAGAAGCTGGCGTCGGCAGGTGCCTCGAATTGGAGTGCAGGGCTCTGCTGCGAGGTGAAGGCCAGCACGGGCGATGCAGTGCGGCTGGCCGAGGCGCAGGCAGCAACGCTCAGCAGCGATGCAAGCGCGAACGTCGTGCGCATCGTGTCGGTAGGGGTATCGGTGTGGGATGGCAACGACGGATCGAAAAGGCGCGATGATGGACGAGGCGACGCAAGGCCAAGGTGGTTCGTGCTCAGTGTGTGCGGTGTGCTGCCATTCTGTACACAGGGGCCGACTACTTAATTTACACATCCACCTAGAACGCGCTCTCCGATCCGGCTCCGCTCATTTTCGAGCCTTATGGATCTCATCGCCATTTTTAACCCCATCTCCCGATCCGATCGTCACCCTGTAGGGCTGGTGGCGCGTGACACAGCGACAGGCGCCAACCCACGCCCTTCAGGCACGACGGAGCCTGATCAAAGCTCCTCACACCCTGCCAGCATGCTGCGGTACAATGACCGTCGCGATCGCACAAGCTGTGCGCGCCTCCAGCGGCTGTCGGGAGATCTATTCATCAAGTCTCTGTCTGAGCCGGATACTGTTCGGCATATTATTAATAGCATGATCAAAGTTCGTAACGTCTTGTATTGGGGCTACGGCGGTAGCGCAAGTAATGCATTACACCGAGGTGTAGCCTCCATCAACGATGAGGTCGCTTCCGGTGGTGAAAGCAGAGGCGTCGCTTGCAAGGTAGACGACGGCGCCCTTGAGGTCCTCGGGATCGCCGAGACGGCCCATGGGCGTGAGGTTCTCCCAGGTAGTGCGCAGCTCCTTACCGTTGGGGCTGTTCTCAAGCACGGCGCGGCTGAGCGAGGTGAGCATGTAGCCAGGCGAGAGCGAGTTGACGCGGATGCCAGCCTTGGCCCACTCGACGGCCATGGAGCTGGCGAGGTGCTTGACGGCTGCCTTGGACGCGTTGTACGGCGCCTGGGCCTGCGGGACGTTGACGACCGATCCGGACATGGACGCGATCATGACGATGGAGCCCTTGGTCTGGTCCTGCATCATGCACTTGGCCACCTCGCGCGCCACAAAGTAGGAGCCGTTGATGTTGATGTCGAAGAGCTTCTTGAGCTTGGGCGTGGGGTATTCCGTGGCCGGATAGTTCTCCACGATGCCGGCCGAGTTGACGGCGACGTGGATCTTGCCGAAACGCTTGTGGATGCGGCCGATGACGTCCTGCACCTGCGCCTCGTCCGAGATGTCGCAGCCGTAGCCTTGGATGTCGAGCTCGCCTGGCTTGACGCCGCCGTGCTGAGTGAACCACTCCTCGACCTCGCGCGCGGCGTGCTGGCACTCGTCCTCGTTCAGGTCAACGATGGCCACATGGTTGGCGCCCGACTCGACAAAGGTGCGTGCGATCAAGTTGCCGATGCCACGCGCCGCGCCCGTGACGACGCACACCTTGCCCTCCATGGAGAAGCTGGCGAGCGTTCGTTGCGTGTGCCGACCGACACGACCGCCAGTAGTGTTGTGGCCGACGTCATCAGCCGGATGACGCGAGCTGTCCTCTGGGTACGGCACCACAACGTCGTCTTTGGTCGAGGCGAAGGGCGCAGTGTCGAGCGGTTTGGCCTTGCCCTTCTTGTCCTGGGCCATGCTGCGAGACGAGCTGGCAAACGCGCGCGCGACCGCGGACGGACGCGCCGAGGTTCGCGCGGCCAGACGGGCGCTGGGTGCCAGCATGGGGAGAACGCGCGCTGCGCGCGCAGCTGTTGCTGGGTTCGTCCACATTTGTGCTATTGGTGGAGTAAGTAGGTGCTTGTGATGGACGTAAAGGAAGTTGGCGGGTCGAACAAAACTGGTTTCGTCAGGCCTACCTTTGGAGGAGGGGGAGGAGGCGGTCGCTCACAGTGCATTGGCATTCATCGGTGTACAGTCTCCGTTGGAACTCTGTCACGGCAGCGACGCGAAGGTCCTGCGGGCCAGGGCCGGCAGCCGAGATGTTCTTCGTAAAGCAGGAAATTTTTCGGTCAATGCACAGGCCAAGCGACCTGTCAAGAACGTCGCTCCTCGTCATCCCCACGTCGTGCACTGACTGCTCTCGCAGGAGTTGCGGCCCCTCTTGCAATGCAGACAGATGCGACGATGGCAGGCGATCGGCTCTCCGTGGGGCTCATCCGACTTGGGGGGATCATCGGCACGAGAGGCCGATCGACCCGTTGCGGCATGCATGTCCGGAAAATGGTGGGGGAGCCGCGAGCAAGTCGCTGCCTCGCATGGGTGGCGAAGAGTCGAAGGCCAGCGAGGATGTGTGGGAGGGCCGAAAGCGACTGACGGGCCTCGGTGATTTCTTTTCGCCGACGCGTCGTCCCCTCTCCCACAATGGGGTGGAGTGGTGCCTGAGCGACGCCTGCTCTCATTTTCCGGTCCAGTCCCGCGTCAAGTTGCGATTCGCGCCAAACATCTTCCGGACCAGGCTCGGCGAGATCGCGGCTTGACACCTGCCGACGCCCGAGGCTGGCTTGGCCGGCAGTGAGCCTTGTCCAGACATTCTACGTACCGTGGCTCTCTTAGTGGTGGGAGAGTGTGCATCTTCGTTCCACCCACCATCACAATCTTCGCCGATCGCCGATTTGTGCTGGACTCTTCGGCGTCGAACCGGCCTGCGTTCCGTCAGCAGCAGCGAGCCTTCGCCTCAACCACATTTTGTGTGTGAGAGGGAGAGATAGGATACGAAAAGCGAGAAAGACACCGGAGCGCGGCGTCTTCTCGAGTTTCTGACTGGCTGGAGGCGCGGAGAATGGCTGCCTATCTCAGACGGCGGGGCAAATGACCAGCAACTCGGGGCCTGGAGGAATTTTCGAAGTTGGATTTCGCGGTGTGGAGGCTGGAGAGGGACTCGGCAACTTTCTTCGGGCTTGGCCCGACCGTCACTGTGCACGTCCCTCCCACGCATTCGAGCGCTTCCCCCACTTTGAATTCGAGCGTCGAGCGTCGAGCGGATGCGGGGCAAGAATGCAGCTCTGGTGGGGCCAACGGCGTCTCGCTGTCCCGCCCCAGTCGCCAGTGGCCATTCGCCAGTGTCGGATGATTGGCCGTTGCAGAAGTGAGCAGATCCGGGCCTCGAACTTTTTGCATCGCTGGTGGCGACGGTGCCTTGATCCGTGCCCCACACACACGCTGCAAGTCGAGTCTGCTGAGGAGCCGAATTCGTTCGCCACCTCCGGTCCCAACCTGGCCCCTCCTCATCCTGGTTTAAGCGCATCTCCCACCACATCCTCCTTCTCTATCCCCCACATCCCGCAGTCCCATCATCCCGAACTGCAAAAGCAATCCTCTCCCACTCCCTGCCTCATCTACACATACCCTGCTAGCCGCTGCTGTCGCTCTTTCCTCATATCCGCTACTATATCCGTGACGAGCAATTGTGCTCTGATACACACTAAACATGGCGACTAAGCACGTTTTTGACAGCGCCACCGGCCTCGTTGACCGCAACCTTCGAGGAACCGTCGCGCAAAACCCAGCTCTTCGATAGTAAGTTCCAGCGAAGCTCACCACACGACGAACCAATGCTGACGACCTTTGCAATCTACGGATGGATCTGTGAACCCCCGCAGCTACTCTCCCCACAAGGTTGTTTACGACCCCTCGCACCCGAATGACAAGGTTGCTGTGATTTCGGGTGGTGGTGCTGGCCACGAGCCTGCCCAGGCTGGCTTTGTCGGCAAGGGCATGCTTGCTGCCTGCATTTCCGGCGACATCTTCGCCTCCCCCTCGGCTGCCCAGATCTGCTCCGGTATCGACCTGATCAACCACGACGCTGGTGTGATCATGGTCGTCAACAACTACACCGGTGACTGTCTGCACTTCGGTCTCGCCGCCGAGAAGGCCCGCGCCGCAATGGCATACTCGGGCAAGAAGGGCGGTGGCGTCGAAGCCGTTATTGTGGCTGACGACGTTGCCGTGGGCCGAAAGCGCGGCGGCCTGGTCGGCCGACGTGGTCTGGCCGGCAACATCTTCACCTGCAAGATCCTCGGCGCTGCTTCGGACAAGGGCATGGAGGTGAAGCGCATCGCCGACCTTGGCCGAAACCTCATGGACAACATGGTGTCCATCGGCACTTCGCTGGACCACTGCCACGTTCCCGGCCGTCCCAAGGGCGCCGAGGAGCGTGGTGCGCTTGCCGAAGAGGCCGCCGAGCTCGGCATGGGTATCCACAACGAGCCCGGATTCAAGCACATGGACAAGAAGCCCGAGCCCGAGGCTCTGATTGGCGAGATGCTCGACCTGCTGCTCAACCCTGACGACGAGGACCGCGCCTACACGCCGTTCGACAAGGATGACGCGCCCGTGCTGTTCGTCAACAACCTCGGCGGTATGAGCCAGCTCGAGATGAACGCCATTGTGGACCTCACCATCGAGCTGCTCGAGAGCAAGTGGAGCCTGCACCCTTGCCGCGTGCTGTGCGGTCCGTACATGACCTCGCTCAACGCGCCTGGCTTTGGCATCTCGCTCATCAACCAGAAGCGCTTCCAGAAGAATACGGGCGAGGACCTGCTCGAGCTGCTCGACTATCCGACCACCGCCTACTCGTGGCTCGGCGTGCAGTCGGGCTGGGGCTCTGCTCAGGGCCACCCGCGCGACCGCAAGGCCGAGGAGAAGGAGGCGGCCGACCACCTTCAGTCCGTGCGCAAGGCAGGTGGCTCGGTCAGCGGTCTCGCCGACCCGGGCGCCGCCTCGAATGGCCCCGTCAACCCTGACCAGGAGCTGGTGAAGAAGGCCATCCTGTCGGCATGCGCCGCTACGGTCGAGATCGAGCCCACGCTCACCCGTTACGACACCATCGTCGGTGACGGCGACTGCGGAGAGACGCTCGCCCAGGCGGGTAATGAGGTGAAGAAGGCTCTCGAAAAGGGCGAGATCCCCCTCGACAACGCCGCAGGCACTCTCATTGCCATCGGCGAGGTGCTCGAGTACGCCATGGGCGGCACCTCGGGTGCAATCTATGCGCTCTTCTTTGCTGGCCTCGTCCAGTCGCTCCTCTCGCAGCCCTCGGGCACGCAGGCGGATGCCAAGGTGTGGGGCAAGGCTGCCCTCGACGCGCTCGAGAACTTGGGCCGCTACACGCCCGCGCGCCCCGGCGACCGTACGCTGGTCGATGCTCTCGACCCCTTCTGCCGCGCGCTCGGCGCTGGCAAGTCGCTCACTGAGGCCGTCGACGCCTCCAAGGTGGGCGCCGAGAAGACGCAGGCCATGACTCCTCGTCTCGGCCGTGCCACCTACGTCGGCTCCAAGGACCAGGGTGAGATGCCCCCTGACCCGGGTGCGTGGGGTATCTGGGCCCTCACCGACGGCCTCCGCAAGGGCCTCGGTCAGTAACTCGAGCCCACCCAAGGCTATCGTCTGGCCCAACTACCCTCTGAATCCCTGTCACATAGGCCGTCTTTCTCTTTCTCGGCTGTGATCACATATTGCAGCTCGCTTCTCATGGTTACCTAGCAATTCCAATTGTCTCGTCCAAACAAACGACTCGGCCTGCAACGTGTGTGGGATTGGATGCAGCTCTAATTCAGATCCGAGCGGCGTTCCAGCGGAAGTGTGCGGCGAGTTGGAGCCGAGAAGGCTCGTGTCATTGTTCCCCTGTGGCTTTGTGGGGAGAGGGTCAGTCGCCGGCGTTGCTCATGAAGTGGCCATGCGCAGAGTGACGCAAAGGGCCACTGGAAAAGTGGGCGGGTGGTACTCTTTCGGCCGTCTTTTTTGTCAGCCGTGAAAAATCGCCGCCGCAAACGATGACATGACGCGCCGAAAGTGGAGAAGATCAACACTTGGCCGCCCTTTTTTGGCCGCCCTTTCGGGAAGCTTGTTTGGCAGCGGCTGAATGCAACACGGCCCTGCGCCCTCGATCCAAACGATGCACGTCGGTAACCAACGGATGGCCAACGAGTGGCGTAGGGGCGAATTGAATGCAGGGTGGGGCCTGGCAAGCACCGAAGTGCATGAGGTTTTCCAAATTTTTTCGGGAGCTCTAGACTGATCCGACGGCACACGTCGGATGCAGTCAACTGCACGGCGCCGATGATGGCCTGATCGTGAACGCCGCCCAAAAGAGCACGAACCCATGCAAAAACATGCACCACCAGGTGAAGCAGCCGCTGCCAAGCTTGCAACCAAGGCTCGGTGTGCCGCTCCACACAATAAGCAGTTGCCGTCTGCTGCTTGCCGCCTCGGCATCACCAATAGCTCATCCACTTTTTTTAGATCCCCCCTGACCATCACCAACCCACCCTCCCCACTACTTCATATCCGCCCTGAAGTCATCGTGCCGCCCTCTTCGCGGTGACTTTGCGCCACTCCTACTTGCTAGACATACCCACCCCTCCTTTCGCGATACCCATTTCAGCTCAGAGGCTGTCGAGACGATACCTGCCCTGCGGTCCCTGGACAATATATAGAGGTGCCCCGTATATCGAACCGCTTCACCTTTGCTCCTAGAACCATCCCTTACGCTAGAGGACCTGTCAAGCCTACCGATCCACCATGCCGCGCCTCAAAGTTCAGGTCGGATCCGACCGCTTCCACATGGAGGACTGCCGTCTCAATGATACCCTGCATCCCCACGAGATCGAAACGGAACACTTTGTCGGCCGCATCCTCGTGCGCATCCTCGACGCACCCGGTGCCAAGCAAGGCGAGCAGGGTCGCGAGTACTTTGAGGGCCGCTCGCGCAAGTTTTGCATCCAGATCGAGGGTCGCTTCAAGCAGCGCTGGAACGGCAGCGACATCCTCTTCGGCACCGACTTTGACAAGTTTGTCGACTTCCCACGCGCACCCTTCAACGCCGGCATGAAGGTCGCCAAGTACATTGACCCGTGTACCTTCTACGAGCTCCATCCGGAGTCGGGCCGGCCGTACATCATGTCGCCGTACATCGCCTGCATGAACACGTTTTGTGCGTGGCCTGCGCCGTCGCGCGCGCACGACGCTGTGGTGGTGCTGCGCCACACGCACCGAGCCAACACGCCCGACACGTCGCGCGCCGCAACGCCCATCATTGACCCGGAGAAGTCGAACAACAACCCGCAGAATGCGCTCGTCGCCAGCCCGCACGCGAGCGGCGATGAGGACGAGGGAGACATTGTGCCGCGCGAGTCGCTCGACCGTAGTCGCAGCCAGAGCGAAAAGAGCGCCGCCGCTGCTGCAGCCAAGAAGAAGAAAGGCTGGTTCGGCGGCTTCGGTGGTGGAAGCGGACATGCCAAGGAGGAGCGCATCCTCAAGAAGTACTGGCGCTTCGTCGGCTTCAAGGACGACCCGCGCGTCCGGGCGCTGCTCGAGGCGCATCATGCCAAGCTGCGCAGCTCGCACAGTGACACGGACGCTGCTCTGCACAGCACCCACACCGTCGTACGACAGGGCAGTGTGGCCAGCGTCGGCTCCAATGACGTCCAGCATGGCCCTGGTGGCCAGACGCTGTCGGTGCTCGGAATGGGCAAGAGAGCCGAGATGGACCGCACACCGGATCGCGCCCTTACCCCAAACCACGGCTACGGCGCCGAGGACATGCCCTTCTCACCGCGTGTTGGAAGTGGCAGCTTCGCCGACATTGGCGCTGGCGACATCGCTGCTGCCCCACCTGGTGACGTCAAGGACGACGACGCCGCGGAAGGTACCGCAAATGGTCCGACACTGGTAGCCCCGAAGCCCAAGCATGGCGTAGCCGTGCCGCTCGACGAAGCTGACGGTCCGGCGCCCACGCCATCGGCCGCTGCGCCGTCCAACTCGGGTGCCGCGGCCTCGACGAGTGCGGAAAAGCCCGAGATGCCCAAGTTGGAGCGCATCGCCACGGCGGTTCGGCACGAGATGGAGGAGTCCGCCAAGTCCGACGGTCTCAAGGACGGCGATTTCAAGCTCGCCGACACGCTCGCGCACACCCACCTCAGCCGCAGCAGCAGTGCACAAGGCCGGCCGGATGCGCCTCCGTCCAAGCTGGATGAGCAGCTGGGACCCTGGCGATTCGCCGACCCTGGCACGGACATGATCGAAGACAACGCGTTCATCTTCACCACCCAGTCGCTGCCCGTACCCCGACGCCGCAAGCACTTTGCCAACGAGAAGAACCGGCTCGACTTCCACTACGACCCGGACGTTGTGTATGGCGCGTCGTTCTTTACGGATGCGATGGACTTCAACACGTTCAACCTCGGCATTGGCCCTGTCAAGATCAACGTTGCCAAGTGGTTCCACGACATGCCGGTGAGGTATACGCTCCGAAGCACTACGGACGAGAACCTCACTTTTGCCACCATCAGCTTCCAACTCGTAGACGAATAGACACACCGCCCTGCAGATGCATTATGTTGGGATAATCTAGACTGTTTCAAGCCTGCATCATGCGTCTGTGATGAGTCGGTAGAAGTCGAGCGTACGAGCATTTCATGGCTGAGGATTGCAGCGTGTGGGGATTCGACACGATGAGCAAAACAAGTACATTGCTTCCAGAGGATGGGACATCGGGAGACGCAATCACAACCTCGATTCGTACACAAGGGGAACCGGGGTTGTTGCGCAGTGTTTAGACTTCAACAGAGAACTTTACTTGCCCTTGGCAGCGCCCTTGGCGAGGTCCTTGTCGAGCTCGGACTGTTTTGCCTGACGTGCGAGCTTCATCTGCTTCTTCTTTGCGACGGTGTTGAAGTAGGTGGCGAGGATGAAGCGGATGAAGGTGAAGAAGGGCTCCCACACCACGGCGGGGAGGTAGTTCTGGGCGACAGCGATGGTGATGGGCGAGGTGGTCCAGGTGACGCGCATGACGGGCCAGAAGGCGGCCTTGACGGCCCTCTTGATGTTGTCGACGCCGCGTGCGCCGTTGATATAGGCCATGCACGAGAGGTAGACGGTGTTGGCAAACACCGACACGGTGAGGTTGGAGGTGATGATCTGGAGGATCTTGTCGCGCGTGGTGGTACGGCCGACAAAGGCCTTCTGCAGCAGACCGGTGAGCACGTGGCCCATGGGTGCCGAGACGAAGAAGCCGTAGACAAACATCTTGAGCGCGCGCTCGTTGATGCCGAGCTTGGCGGCATACGCCTGAAGCAGACCGACGGGGTTCTGCTGCGCCTGACGCTTCTTCTCATCCAGCGACGAGGGAGTCTTGGTGGCGGTGGGCGCGACACCGGCAAAGTGACCCGCAAGCACCTCGGCCAAGGCAGAGAGCACACCCGAGGTGATCATCCTGTGGAGTAAGGGAGCAGAGAGGGCACCGACAGGTCAATGCTTGCCGTGGCAAGCACACAAGGGGACCAGAGATATCTGACTTACTTGGTGCGGAGCGGGTTGGCGGCGAGCGCCGAGAGGTAGCCGACGAGCAGCGGGTTGGTCGTCAGGGGCGACGGCTTTGCAACGACAGTCGACATTCTGTATGCACCGGCAAGTAGAAGACGTGCAGTGCAAAGTGGGCAGGCGAAGCAGAAGGTCAGCAGCTGCCTTCCTATATTGTCGTCCAGTAAAATGAGAACAGCCCGAAATGTGGAAGAGCTCGAAACAACGGCACTCAGAAGAATGCTGCGGGTGGTTGGGGTCCGTGCGCGGCGCGGCTTGTACTGGTGACGAAGGGCGGTCAAACTCACGTTACGAATTGCTTGGTTGGAGAGTGTGGAGAAGGGGTACGCTTGATGCTGAGTGCGACTCGATGATTCGAAAGCGCCGCTAAGGATGATGGTGGTGACACGAGACCGGACGAGCCACAAGGGCGGCAGTGGAAGCCGGCGACCAGCCGGACGCGCTCAGGGCAGGGTCTCGTCTGGCGCGCTGCTCAAACCGCTTCTCCACACTTTTCCAGGCACACGCGCGCTTTGGCTCGCGCGCCCCCAAACCTTCGTTGCCATGACCAGAAGGGCGGGCTAGCCGGAATACCCGGTCACGCTTCGCCAACCCCCGGTCACCCTCCGCTCGGCCCACTTTCCGAAGTGAGGTGGTGAGGCTCCCACGCCCTCTTTTGCCTGACGCCACGACCCATCGGAGCTGGCCGACAGAAAAAGAAGCGCCTTCATTTTAGCCATGTCCACCTTCAAAGCAAGGCATGCAGGTGTCACCGAGGCTGAGCCACAGGCCCACGTTCTCCCTCAGCCCATACCTCACGTTATGCGGAAGAATGCTGGCACACAGCAGTACCGGATCCAGAGCAGGATGGAGCGAACCATGCCTGCGGTTTTGCGGGGAAAAAGGGTCTCGGCGAAAGAGCCAAGTCTGCCAACCCCTCCTGGGCCCCAAGGGAGAGACAGGTGACCTTCGGCCGTACCAGCACTGCCTGAACGCTACCATTTCGCACGGGAGCTAGACGAGGATCTAAACGCTAGCCGGTAAATGCGGGGTCAGTCCTGAGCGGATGCTTTCTTCGAATTTGTTAGGCCGACGCCTGAACCTCAACCTTTATTTTTCCGTCCTCTCGCGCGACAAACGAGCCGCGAAAATTGCCCGACGCGAAGCAACGACCAACATCGAAGAGCTCGATTTGCATCCACGCCTAGGCCGTTTTTTCGCAAGGTCATCCACGTCTCCACAGCAGCTCTTGCTTCGGCACCACCACGATCATCCGTATTTGCTTGCTCAATAGCGCCGTTGCACGCTCAGGCTGCTCCCAAGATGTTCTGTGCCAGTAAGTTTGTCGTCCAGTTGCGACCTCGGAGTTGCAGAGATTCAAGTCCTTGCGCACCTGCTCACCATTCTTCTCCACTTGGTCCTTGCTGTCATTCCTCGTACAGTCTCTGGAGAGCCTCCAAAGGTTCCCGTCGTATCTAGAAAGAGCGGCCTCATCTACGAGCAGCGTCTCATTAACAAGTACATCAACGATAATGGCAAGGATCCCGTGACCGGCGATGCGCTCGAGCTCGACGACCTCATCGAGATCAAGTCCAGTAAGTTCCCCATCAACCACAACCCATCCGGCCACCGAAGATCTCGAGACGCGGGTGTAGAAGCGAAGTGCTCCGCGCTCATGTGCAGTGCAACCACATAGGATGAAATCGCTTTCTCAAAAAACTACATATCAACTAGAAGCTGTTGATGAGCCTTCGGGCGACGACTACAACACGAGGTCTGACACGCACCTGCACATGCGCGCAACCCCACTTCCACATACTGCTGCCCGATCTCCGGGGACGACGCTTCGCTCGTCATTCAGCGTCGTGATGTTGATGAAACTGACAATACCATGTCTTGCAATTTGATGTCAACGCAGATCCCAAGACCGCTGTTCCCCGACCGCCGCAACACAGCTCGATTCCGTCCTTGCTCACTTCGTTGCAGAACGAATACGATGCGATCATCCTCGAGACCTTCACGCTCAAGAAACATTACGATAACCTGCGACAGGAACTGGCGCATGCGCTCTACGCCAACGATGCGAGTGCACGCGTCATTGCCCGCTTGCTCAACGAGAGGGACCAGGCACGCGAAGCGCTCGCCAGCATCCAGGGCACCATCGGTGCCGGACCCTCCTCATCCAAAGCGGCGCGCGACGTCGAGATGGCCGATTCCGCACCTGCTGGCAATGGCGCAAGCACCGCCGCAGCAGGCAGCGGTCTGTCCCCCGAGGTGGTCGAAATCATCGACTCGACTGCGCAGCGATTGTCGTCGCAGCGCAAAGCCAAGTCGAAGCGCAAGGCTCCCGAGGGCTATGCCACGCAGTCGTCGGTCGCCAGCTTTGCTGAAACGCAAAAGCTGCCCTCGATGCACCACGCCAAGCCGGCAGGCGTCAGCTGTCTCGCGCTTTCCGCCGACGGAAACGTGCTGGTCACGGGCGGCAACGACAAGAACGTGCAGGTATACGACCGCAAGGAGGACAAAGTACTGGCGACGCTCAAAGGACATACAAAACGCATCACGCGCGTGGCTGTGTCCGGCGCCTCGGACGCTCCGATCGGCTCGGAAGCCGCGAGCGACGAAGCTACGCTGCCGAGCTACGTCGTGAGTGCGAGCGAAGATGGCAAGGTCAAGGTGTGGACACCGACCGGGGCGACGGGAGCCAAGGCGCAGGCGTATGCTGTCGCGCACACCGTGTCGCCGCACCAGGGCGAAGTTACGGGGCTGGACGTGCATGCGTCTGGAGCGCTGTTTGGCAGCGCGGGCCGCGACGGTACGTTGAGCCTGCGATCGCTCGACGACGGTTCCGAGCTGCTCCGCGTTGATGCTGGACTGGGTGACGCGTACGAGAGCTTTGCCTTCCACCCAGACGGCCAGCTCGCGGCCACGGGTACTGCCCAAGGCGCGATCCGCATCTGGGACATCAAGGCGGGACAGAACGTGTCGACGCTGCAGACCGAGCTGTCTGGGCCCGTCACCGCGCTGCACTTCAGCGAGAACGGCTACTACCTCGCCGCGGCCAGCGACCAGGCCAAGGCGGTCGAGGTGTGGGACCTGCGCAAGCTCACCGCGGTCGGAAAGATGAGTGTCGAGGAAGATGGAAAGGGCGGTGTCTCGGCGGTGCGCTTTGACCCTTCGCTCCAGTTCCTCGCGATTGCAACCGACAGCGTGACGGTGTATGCGAACAAGTCGTGGGCCCAGCTCGCGAGGTTGGAGGGCACTGCCAACTTGACCGGACTCGACTGGGACCACCGCGACGGCAGCATCGTCGTGTCGAGCCTCGACCGCACTGTGCGCACTTTCGGCGTGTCCGCCTAGACGCATCCGCCATCTCGAATGCAATCTATACCTCGCTCTGGCATTGTGTGCTGTGGGTGCCTAGGCTCTGGGCGAGAGATTTTTGCTGCCCCGAATTTCTCGCCTTTTTTCGGCCCCGTTTTTCTCTTCGGCACATGCGTACAACCCTGCTTTCATCTCTGGCTCGAGGAGCGAATCAGACGGGAGCCTTCGATCGGAGCATACGATGGCGGTATCTCCGACTACGGTAGGCAGACGCTCGAGCATCTAGGTGCATGGCTGCCTGCATGGTTATGTCCGAGCTTTCAGGGTCCTATCGGGTCCAGTGCCGCAGTGCTGAACGATGACCGGGGCGACGATCCTGCTATAGTGAGTTGCTCGGCTCGTTGATATTACCCGATTGTCACGGAAGTACGGAAATGCCCAAATAGAGCTGGGTCGCTCCGTTCCGAGCGTGAGAGCCACTCATGCATCTGCCAGCACCGCACACATGACACACGAGTGGATCTGAGGGGCTCTGCGGGGGTTCGGTAAAGGATCCCGGTTGGGATGACACTCGATCGGAGCCAGAAAGATCCAAGGCGATCGTCATCATCGATCTAAATTTACTGTACGCCTTCCCATCTCGCGCGTCAATTTAGCCGTGTCAAGAGCTGCTAATCGGCCAGTCATCGAGGTGAAACCTGTTCGATTTTTCATTCCTCTGGCAAACTTCCCAGACGATTCTGATACGAAACCTAGAACTGTTCGGTCGTGCTGCGTCCACTAAGTCCACAGCTTTCCGGACGCCACGGCAACTTGCTGGCCGGAAACTTTGCTGTCATTCGTGGTGACACGAATGCATCACGAGGCGAACAAACGAGAAAGTGTGCACCTTGACAAATTGCGTATGACGGACAGAACGACTTCGCGGACGTAGCTCGCCAAGGACGGCGCAAGGTAGTTGCAATAGGCCCTCGGAGCACCCTCGGTGAGCTTGTGGAAATTGATGAATTTTCATTGCTTGCAAAGCGAAGACCGCGGGTCTTGGATCGAGCCTGCCGGATCGAGGCGCCGCGGGTCAGCAGTGAATAGGAGCAGGCTAAAAGCTGCCATCTTACTGGACTCTCAACACAAAGCCGGTCATTCTACCCCACATCAGAGCAATCAATACGTGGCGTGATGCCACGTCAGTGAAGGGGACCACCGGCGGGCGCCGCCGTGACGGAGGCAAAGTGGCACCCGCAAACCGCCGAGCGCATGGCGAGCGAGTCAGCTACGATGTGTTTGTGAGAACGAGCTAGCCCACGGAGCGAATGGCCCGCCCGCATCTGCAGATTTTTCTGTTTTTTTTGGGCTCCTTCGAGAGCGAGATGAGCGAGGCCCGAGCCAAGTCCGCGGAGTCACGCAGGATGACATCTAAATGCTCCGACTCAGCTCCGCGGTTCTGCCCAAGATCCGAACAAGGAGCCAACGCCGCTCTCTATTTGGCGTTGGCTTCCCTCTTCCGGAACTGTCCAGGCGGCACATCCTCCGCCCAAAACCGCAGACACACTCCACACTCCGTCCAGCCATGGTGCTGCGATTCCATTTCGTCCTTTTCGTTCCCACGCCGCAGAATTCCAAGCAAGGCGCATTCGAAGGACTGCTGTATTCGTCTGACATCGTCGGCCATGAGCTACTGTAATGAAGCGGCTGTACCGAGTGCAGGGCACAAGAGCACACAGCGTGTGGAGGTCGGCAGGAGTGTCAGAGTCGTGTGGAAGGGCAGAATTTATGCTTCGAGCCACAGAGGCCATGGTGGCCCCGAACCTCGGTAAGCGAAGCCTTCTTGCCCGTACCTTGCACCCGAACAAAAGCTTGAGCTGCACATGCCTACGTCCGGACCTCTGGTCTAGGATCGCCGCGGCTTCCTCGCTATTCCCAGCCACGCCCATCCACCGTCACCTTCCCACCGCGGTAACATCTGCCGGCTCCGGACATTGTTGATCCTCCCTTCCCTACGTCCATCTCCTTGCCACGCACCCACCCACCCGTCACAGCATCTCCAAGGATTGTCCGCGCAAATTCCGCTCCAGCCAGCGTGCTCATCGTGTCCACCGACCTTGTCCCACCACACCCACGCGCGCCTCGAAATCTACTTTGGCGGGCTTGCTCCTCCCTTCATCAACCGCCCACCAACCCCACCGCCATCTCGACCGGATAGCCACACATCCACCAAGCCATCAGGATACCGGCTATCAAGCTGTTTCCGAGCGATTCTGACCATCAGCGTTGAACCGATGCCCCGGTAAGGATTACCTCTATAACAATCGCCCCCACCCTCCGTACGCTCCCACTCGCCCTTGCCTGGTGCACTCGCTTTCAGCAACTTGCCAGCTCCTGCTCCGGATATACGCCGATAGTGTAATACGGATTCTCGTTCAGGCGCAACACGGACTCTAGCGATCGATCGCACCGAGTTGCAGCCATGTACCAGCCCAACCTCTATCCACACAGCACGGCACCACCCGCCGATGCCATCTACCACCAACACATGATTCCGACGTCTATCTACCCTACCGCACCACACATGATTGCCACACCATCGCAATCCGACTTGCCCACCGCCTTCTCGAATCCAGACCTCTCCGCACACGCCGCCGACGCCTCGATCGACACCACAAACCAAGATGACGACGGTGATGCAGGCGGCAAGCGGAGAAGGGTTCAGCGCGCCTGCGATGTAAGTTGTCCTTCCGGCTCAACACAGCCCCACCGCACCAGGCCGCACGGACTGCGATGCTCACTTCATCCCCTTCCGATCCTCGACCACTGAACAGACCTGCCGAAAGAAGAAGGTCCGTTGCGATGGCCTTCAACCCGAGAAAGGCGCTTGTACCAATTGGTAAGCTGTCATCGATGTTCATCTTGGACCAGGCTCACTTCCGATGCTGACCCTCCTGCCAATCGCCTCTTTGCTCCCTGCGACCCGTCAGCGCCAACTATGGCTACGAATGCACCTTCATCGACGCCGCACGCAAACGTGCCCCTCCTCGCAGCTACGTCGAGGCCATCGAGGCACGTATCGTCAAGATGGAACACTTGATATCCTCGCTCGCACCCGGCGTCGACTTTACAGACCGCATTGGCAAACCCATCAGGAGGCCCGACGACAAGGGCGACGAGGCCACCAACGACACCAGTGGCGCACCTACCTCCACTTTGACCGGAGCTGATACTCCTACCGTCACCGCACTGACGTGTGACACGCAACACCCCATGTGCGGCTCTCTCTCCCACATGCTTGCTGCATCCCATTCCAAGTCCCGCAGCTCATCCGAACCCACCCTGGCCGACCAGAGCGACGAGGACTCGGAAGACGACATTGCCTTCATCGAATCCAGGATCGGCGCAGTCGACTTGAAGCCGCAACCCGTCGTCCCGTCCACAGCCAACACCTTTGACAGTATCAATTCCGAGCGCATCATCCTCGGTGAGGGAAGCAAGGCTGACCCAAGCTCGCAGAGCCTTCCGTCGCACAAGTTCATCGGCAAGGCAAGCGCCATGCACACCCTGCCCCTCCTCGAGAGGCTCAGCAGCAGAAACTACAGCGAGCTTGGCATTCATCCCAAAGGCGCGCGTCCCGAGTTTTGGGCCATCCCCACGGGCCTTCTGGATCCTCCTGCCGACCTTGATGCCGCAATGGCCGTCTTCCCTCCGTCCGATCTGGCCGACAAGCTCATCGACGTCTTCTTTGCTCGTCCCAATCGAGAATATCCCATCGTCAACGAAGCTCAGTTCCGCCACGAGTATGCAAACTGCCCCGAGCTTCACAAAGAACCCGACTGGCTCGCCATGTGCTTCTGCATCTTCACCGTAGCTAGTCCCTGCGTCGACGACCTCAGAACCAGAGCCTCGTCCGACGATCCGCTCTCTCGCGGCATGCACTGGTGGCAGGCTGCCAAAACGCTCATCTATCGCAACTCGCATGAGCGCAAGCCCATCCGCCACATCCAGAGCATCCTGCTTTCCACCCTCTTCCAGCTCGGTCTGCCCATCTCCGCCTCCGCCTCCTGGTTGCTCCTCGGCGCCGCAATTCGTCTCCTCCTCGATGTGGGAGCCCATCGCAGACAAGCTGCCAAGAAGCTTGGTCTTTCCAGACTCGAAGAGGAGACGATCAAGCGAGTCTTCTGGGTCGCCTACAGTCTTGACCGCGAGGCCGCCTCGTCTTTGGGCCGTCCCATCATGCTACAGGACGAAGACATCGACGTCGAGCTTCCCGTCGAGATCGACGACGAATACCTCTTCAACACTCCCGAGGGTGAACCGCTACCCAAGCAGCCAAGCGACAAGCCCGCCCTGATCAGCGGATTCCTCTGCTCGCTTCGCCTCGACGAGATCATCGGACGCACGCTCAAGACCGTGTATGCGCTCCAGAAGACCAAGATCCGCTTTGGCATCAGCTCCAAGGAGTGGGAGGAGAGATTGGTCACAGAGATCGACTCGGCTCTCAACAACTGGCTCGACACGGTTCCGCCGCATCTTCGCTATGACCCGCACGAGGCCGATGACGAGTGGCTGATCCAGTCGTCGCTCCTATACTCCAAGTACTACCAGTGCCAGATCCTCGTGCATCGCCCCTTCATCCCTGCCAAGAAGGGCGCCAACGAAAGCTCGATCCTCAATTTCCCCTCCCTTGCCATCTGCACCAACGCCGCCCGCAGCATCAGCCACCTGACGCAGAGCCTTCGGGATCGAAATCTGCACAACAGCACCGGCATGTCGGTCGCTTTCCGAGTCGTATCGGCCTGTACGATCCTCATTCTGGTTGTATGGGGAGCCAAGCGCAACGGCGGGCGAGTCTCGAGCTCGGCCACTACGGATTTGCGCCGCTCCATCGAGGTGCTTCGCTCGATGGAATCGGTGTGGCAGTTCTGCGGCAAGGCTGTCGACATCCTCGAGTCCATCATGTCGTCAACCCAGACCAGCGTGACGCGCCAGGCATCGAACGATCAAGGCATCAAGCGATCGCGCGATGGTTCCGAAGTCGTAGATGTCAAAGTGGAAGGCGATGCACCGTGGGCGCAAGCCTCTCGGCCAACCAACTCTGGCACGAGCAAGGCGGCATCGGCACCAGGCAAAGGGCATCACAAGGCGCCAGTCAAGTCGGCCTCTCCCGAGGCGCTTGGTGCGAGCGCGCAGCCTTTGGCGCCGGAAGCAAGGCAGCTGCCGCTGTCCACGCTGCAGCTTGCTTCCATGACGCCGCAGTCGAGCGCGGAACAGTCGCCCTCTTCGGCAACCGACGCAAATCCACGGCCGACGGCCGAGGCTGCGTTGGTGGATCCGTTTGGACCCAAGACGCCGCAACCGCCGCAGCGTGCGCGCATCCCGTCGTTGAGCGGCGCCTCGGGCATCCCTGCCGCGCTGTCGTTCGGGTTTCTGACACCGTCGGGGGGCAACTGGGCTCCGGGCATGGAAGCGGACTACTTGCAAGGCCCGCATGCACAGATGGGCTACCAGTCGATGCCCTCGATCACGCCGTCGATCTTTGACAACCTCAACCTGCCGCCCTCGACGGACGAGATGCTGCCTCCCAACGTCTCCAACCTGGCCGGCATGTCGCAGTTCAACTATGGCGCGAGCAGTAACGGCACCAACGGGCTCGGCGTCCAAGGAGACGCCTACGGCAATTTTGGGCGGTACTATGGCGGTGGCGACAACGCCTTGGGCGCGTCTCAAGGCCCAGAGGAAGCGCGCGCACAGACGGGCGATGTCAATACACCCCAATCCGACGGCAGCAACGGCCTAGCCTCGTACGCGTTTGAACTGCTTCAGAAGCAGAGCGTGTGGAACCTCGACGACGACTCGCTCAGCTTCCTCCAACAGTGCGGTCAGCAGAGCTGATTGCAACCCATCTTTCAATCCCCCACCTCTCATGCTCTCGTTCTCTCCCTTTTGTATTATCTTGGGAATGCTCCCGTGTGTATCTTTAATGCTGGCGCAAAGTCAAAGATTGCAGTTGGATTCGTGCTGCGCAAAGTCGACGGGGTATAGAGGTGTGTTCGAGGTGTTGATCAGATGACAAAGACGCGTGTGCGGCGGAGACCGCCTGGACCGGAGGAGCCGCGCAAGCCGGTGCTGAGCGCCGCAGGATGCTTGCGCTGGAGACGCGCAAAGGCCTCGTGGATGTGCGAGGCGAGCAGCGGCGTTTCGACCGACGGCGGCACGGAGAAGAGCGTACACAGCTCGTCGTCGGCGGCGGCTGCGGCGTTGTTTTCCGCTGTGTCTGCGTCTGCATCTGCGTCGGTTGTTGCCGTGACGGTGCGGTCGGCTGCCGTGGCCGAGTCTTCGGCATCGGATGCTGCGGTTGCGCCAGACTCGGATTTGGGACGCTTGGTCGCCGAAGTAGCGGCAGCGTTCTGTTCGAGCTTGCGCTTTTGCGGAGGCTGCACCTCTGCACGCAGCCTCGCCGCCTGCTGTTCCTCAAGCGCCTTTTTGATCGCCACGGCGCCCAGACACAGTTCGCGCACCACCTCAAAGGCGAGGAAGCCGAGGATGTCGATGATGTCGTCGTTGGGCTTGACGTCGAGATACGCGTTGGAGTTGATGAACTCGCGGAACTTCTTGGCCTTTCGGAACGTGAAACTCGCCTGCCTGCATTCGGAGTAGTGGACGTACTCGTCGCGCGTCATGCGTCTGGTTGCCTCGTCGGCATCCTTGAGTCTCTGCATGGACGCTTCGTGCGCCTCGATGTCATCGTCATCTTCCTCCTCCTCGCCGTCGGCGCCGGGCAGCGCTAGCAAATGCTCCGAGTAGATGGACGAAATCTCCCACGGCAGCCGGATCTTCATCTTGGTCGCCTTCATGCTCGGCCCTTCGATCGCTGTTGGGTCGTCGAGCGCATCCATCTCGGTGGCTCCACCCGGAGCGCCGCCTGAGTCGCCCGAGTCCTTGGCGTTCTTGCGCACATCTTTCCAGCTGAGATACGTGCGCAGTCGGTTGACCTTGGCGCGGTCGTAGCGGATGAGGAAGATGAGATCTTCGGGAGAGAGGTACTTGGATGCGCGGCGTTGTGCAAGACGTCGTGACTGGATGATCATCTCGATGACCTGGCTGCGCACGATGTCTTCGACGAGGCGCGTTACTTCGGGCGCAGGATCAACGACATCGGCAAAGACGAACATCATCTGTGCAATCTCGACTAGGTAGCGGTACTCGGGGGTGGGCGCGTCGGACGTGTCTGGCTCCATCCCGGGCCCGGGAAAGGAGCTCGACGCCGAAGCGGCGCCCTTTGACATTGTTGTGTAGGTCGATGGCCTTCGAGTGGGTCGGAGGGTGTGGCTGGCGCGCTCTGATGTAGCTTGTGTCTCTGCAATGGAGAGGTAATGGGGTGAGACCATATCGCGGTCTTGACGGCAGCGGAACAAGACGTGGATGCAGCGCCCCCGCGGATGAGCCGGAAATCCGAGGGAGAATTTGTGCGCGAGACCACTCTAACAACGTCATTTTTTTGCGAGCTTAAAGTTGTGGAGCGGCTATACAGTTGCGCGCGGCCGAGGTGATTTCGTCATTCGCCAGAGACTCCTTCGCAAAGTCACAGCGCAGCATGCTCTTTTAGCTCAAAGTTGCATTTCGCTGACCTTGTGCCGGACGTAGCATCCCGAACGGCAAGGCCGAAAGGGTGGGTCCGTGCTCGAGGGCTAGAAGGCATATATACTCTTCGCCGCTTCTGCTTTATCCTTCCTTTCATTCACTGCATCAACCTCACTTCTACGAAAGGAAACATGATCAACAAGGCAGTTCGAGTTACCAAGGCCAACGGCGCTGTTGTCGAGACGCAGGCCAAGCCGTTCTCTGCATCGGACTTGGAGGCGGACGAGGTGCTGATCAAGAACGTCGCAGTAGCATCGAACCCGAAGGACTGGAAGCTGGCTTATTACGGGCTTTTCGAGGGCATCGAAGGCAATGATGTCGCTGGACACATTGAGGCGGTGGGTGCCAATGTCAAGCACCTGAGCAAGGGCGACCGCGTAAGTACAGCGCTTCGACATGTCGATTGGGAAGCATAGAGTGCTAATGCTCCTTTCTCTCTTTACGCGACCCTTGATTGGCTCAGGTCATCGCATTCACTCGTATGGCCTCGGGCGACAAGTACGGCGCATACCAGCCGTACACGGTGGCACCTGCATGGACGACCGCCAAGCTGGCGGACAATGTGTCTCTGGAGGATGGCGCTACGCTGCCACTCGCCGTGACCACGGCCTTCGTCGGACTGTACGACAAGCTGGGCCTTCCTGAGCCCACATCCGACGGCGAGCCCGCGGCTGGGGCTGACGAGGCGACCGTACTGATCTGGGGAGCGAGCTCGTCGGTGGGTGCGTACGTGACGCAGCTTGCCAAGATCTCTGGCTTTAACACTGTTGCTGTGGCTGGAGCTGCTCGCGATGCGGTCGAGGCGCTCGGGATCCCGGCTAGCAAGATCGTCGACTACCGCGCCGAGCGCGATACGGTGATCGAGAACATCAACAAGGCCGCAGGCGGCTCTGCTTTTACTCATGTCTACGACTGCATCTCGACGCAGGAGACGGTGGATACGATTGTCGAGCTGCTGTCGACGGGGCCGAACCGGGGCGGCAAGGTGACGACGGTGCTGAACAGCGCGTACGACGACGCTGATGCCAACGCGAAGCTGAGCAAGGAGAAGGGCATCAGCTTTGACAGGACCATGTGCGGCAGCGTGCACGCAGACAAGAAGGAGTTCGGCACGCGCTGGTTCAAGCAGGTGACCGACTGGGCGGTGGAGGGCAAGCTGCAGCCGAACAAGGTGCAGCTGCTCGACGGCGGTCTGGACGGCGTCCCTGCAGGCCTCAAGCTGCTCCAGGAGAACAAGGTCAGCAACCGAAAGCTAGTTGGTGAGTAGCCTTGTACACTCAGCGCCCTGTGCTGCCCTAGACACAAAGCTGACAACAAAGCGGGGTTGCTTTTGGTGATTGAACAGCACGCATCGCCGATACCAAGGCGTAGGCACCTCGATGAGGCGTGTGCGGTTGACCGTTAGTACCGCACTGGGATCGACGACGTGCTTGCATGTAGCCGAACAACGTGACTGGCATTGATCCGAGCGATACGATCTGCGAGTGCGATTGGTCTGATAAAGACGAGGAGATGAGGGCCGGGTGAGCTTGTCATCTAGACCGTAAAAGCCGAGTTGAGGTCTGAGCTTTGACGCGTTTGCGGGCGCGGCTGTTTTCGGACAGATCCATCCGACAGGCGCACTCCCACTTTCGCTGCAGAGCGTCGTGGAGTCACACAGAGGAATGCTGGCCGCAAGGGTCCCGCCATGCCGCGTGACTGCGTCCAGGCAAAGGGCCCTGGCTGCCACTAGGAAAAGAACGAGCGAAAATCCGCAAATCGAATCAACAGCCCGTGTTGGCTCGGCGAATTTGGGCCAGCAGCTGGGCGGTTTCTTTAGAAATTTTTCCCTGCGGGTGAGTGAGTGTGTTGGGTCGTGTGGGAGTGCGGCTTCGGAGCGCTTTTCGCGCACTTATCGGTCTGACTCGGTCTGCAGCCCAGTGCAGCAGCGCCCTAGATCTTCGCAAAGGCAGCTTCGTCCAGCACGGTGGGCGGTACGGTATATAGGCTTTGTTCGAGTTCAGACGCCACTGGCCCACTGCGTACGACCACCTCCGCCCAGCGAGATCCACCCATCGAGACCATGCCTGCTCCTACTACCACAGCGGTTCCTGCCCCGACCACCGCCTTCGCGGGCCCTTCCACCATGGCTCCCCTCAACGCCGACCTGCTCCAGGTCACGCTCAACGAGTCGGCGGCTGCGCCCGACTTTGACAACCTCGTCTTCGGCCAGAAGTTTTCGCCGCACATGCTCATTGTCGACTGGAACAACAAGACCGGCTGGGGTGTGCCTCACATCAAGCCGTACGGCCCGCTCTCGCTCTCGCCTGCCGCGCCCGCGCTCCACTACGCCAGCGGCCTCTTCGAGGGCATGAAGGCCTACCGCTCCGCCGACGCTTCGGGCAAGATCCGACTCTTCCGCGCCGACAAGAACATGGAGCGCATGAACCGATCCGCTGCCCGTGCTGGCCTGCCCACCTTTGACGGCGACGAGTTCATCAAGCTCATTAAGGCGCTCGTCCGCCTCGATCGCGACTATGTGCCGCACGGCGAGGGCCAGACGCTCTACCTGCGCCCCACGCTCATCGGCACGCCCGACACGCTCGGCATGGGTGTCCCCACCGAGGCGCAGCTCTTCTGCATCTGCAGCCCCGTAGGCAACTACTACTCGTCCGGCTCGGGCTCCAAGCCCGTCAGCCTGCTCGCGCGCACCGACGTGGTGCGTGCATGGCCCGGCGGAACGGGCTGCTACAAGCTCGCCGCCAACTACGCCGGCGCCACGCAGCCCGCCATGGAGGCGCTCAAGCACGGCTACCACCAGGTGCTCTGGCTCTTTGGTCCCGACAGGCAGCTCACCGAGGTGGGCGCCATGAACCTCTTTGTCGTCTTCCGCGACCAGTCGGCCGACGGCGAGACCACCAACTAC
Organism: Moesziomyces antarcticus; assembly: GCF_000747765.1. Classification (NCBI taxonomy): domain Eukaryota; kingdom Fungi; phylum Basidiomycota; class Ustilaginomycetes; order Ustilaginales; family Ustilaginaceae; genus Moesziomyces; species Moesziomyces antarcticus. Next base: position 2,090,909 of record NW_014639009.1, on the reverse strand, counting down.
GAGATCGCCACCGCCGCGCTCGATGACGGCACCATCCTGCCCGGTGTGACGCGCGACACGATCCTCTCGCTCCTGCGCGCCTACCAGCAGGGCCAGGTCGCCATCGACGGCCTCCCCAAGCCCGAGCGCATCACCGTGGCCGAACGCAAGGTGACCATGGACGAGATCATGGACAAGGCCGAAAAGAACCAGATCGCAGAGGTGTTCGGATCGGGCACCGCCGCTGTCGTTTGCAGCGTGGACAAGATCGGCTACGAGGGCATCGACATTTCCATCCCCATCCAGGCCGACGGCATGGGCGTCTTCATGCGCACCATGCTCCGCGAAGTCACCGGCCGCCAGTGGGGCGCCATCGCCAGCCCCGAATGGAGCACCGTCTGCTAAAGTAGCCAAACCTTACAATCAGGGCACCATTCACGCCCGCCGTATACCATCTGTCACGCGTACACATACAGAAATAGAACCTTGTTTTGTATAACGAAGGTGCCCACTGCCAGTTGGGATGAGTCTAGATGGTGTAGCGAAAGTAAGGGCTGTTTTCGCCGCGGAGGAGCACGTCGATCTTGCGTCGGTCTGCCTCGGAGAGCGACGGGTCGCGGTCCACGCTACACGCCTTTTCTTCACCCGCCTCGTGCGGCTCGACCTGCGAGAGCGCATGTTGTCGGTCTCTGCGGCGGTTGATGTTCCAGAACCAAAGGCTGGCAGCCGCCGACACGACAACGCCAAACAGCAGCAAGCCCGCGCTGGTCGCCGTGCCCTTGACGTAGTACGGCTGGTCCTTGGAGGGGAACAGATGCGTGCCCAGCAGAGGACCGCACTGTCCGATTGTGGCAAAGATGACCAGCCCAAGTCCCTTCTTCGACTCGCTCATCTGGTTCGCCATGAGCCACATGTACAGGATGGGGATGAATGGGAAGAGCCCATTGATGATGAGCCAGATGCCGACATAGCGCGCCGCTGTAGACTTGAGGCATGCAAGCATGAGGTAGCCAACCGCGCCGACGATGAGTAGCAGCGTGCACACAGGGCCTCGCACCTGGTACCGATCCGTGAGCCAACACGCCGAGAGCGAGATGAAGAACGCCAGCACGTACGGGGGCGCCGACAGGCCCTGTGCACGGATGCTTCCGTAGCCCATCTCGGCGATCAGCGTGGGCACGTACACGGGCACGCTCGAGTATCCGACGTTGATGATGAAGAACAGCACCGCGGTGATGTACGACAGCGGGTCGGTGAATGCAGCCGCGGCTTGCTTCCAGCTTACCTGCTCGCGGAGGCGGCTTGTCCACGTCGTCGTCGTCCTGCCCGTCGCTGCGTACTGGATCGCCTCTGGCGGCGGAGGTCGGAAGAGGCGTGCCTCTGCAATTGCCTTCTCGCGCGCCGTCAAAAAGCTCGCCGTCTGGATGCTGTTGGGCAGTGCAAAGTACGCCACAGGCGCCATGATGAGCGTCGGAATGCCTTCGATCAGGAAGAGCAGCCGCCACGATGCGATGTCCGTGTGTGCATTCACGAGGCCGTAGGCAATCGATCCTGCGATCGCCGCCGAGATCGCACCTGCCGAGACAAACACACCGAAGCGCAGTCCAATCTCGTTTTTGGGATAGAAAAATGACAGGTAGAGCACCCAGCCCGTGCCGTAGCCTGCTTCGCTGACGCCGAGGAAGAACCTGGCGGCCATCATTTCAGCCCAGTTGTGCGTGGCTGCTTGACAGATGCCCGCGATGCCCCACACCAGCACGCACAAGGCGATCCACACGCGAGGCGGCAGGATCTTGTAGAAGAAGACCTGGAACTGGAAGACGATGTAGGCGATGTAGAAGATGGTGAGGAGCCACTGGAACTGGGAGTCAGTCATGTGGAGCGCCTTGACCATGCCGGCGGTCTTGGCGTTGCCCACGTTGGAACGGTCGAGAAGCGCGGCCAGATAGAGCAGGAAAGAGGTGGCGACGATGCGCACATCGAGCTTGCGCCTCACCACCGCTTCCTCGTCGTCTGACCACCACTTCGTGAGCTTGGCTAGGTACACCTCGTTGGAGGCGGCTCCCTCATTGCTTTGCGAGCGGTGCATCGTGCTGTCGGTCGAGTCAACCACACCATCGTGGGGGTTCTTCTTGAAGTCCATACTCGTTGCGGAAGAATGGTGGTGAGAGTACGAGAAAGATGGGCAGACCGAGTCACAGGCACAGGTCGAAAGCGGCGGCAACTGTGGGTGGCGACAAGGCCCGCCGGCAACGGCCGCGTTATTGACGTGCACAACGGCGTGGGGGAAGCACCCGCGATATGCAGCTGGGTGGGGGCGAGTCAGAGCCCCACAATCTCGCCTAGACCTCGCTTAGGGCCCGTCGGCTGCGACAAGAGTTGCCGGCTCAAAGCGTTGTCCAATGGCTTCTCCTCGGACAGCTCGGTGAATTCCCCACCTCTTCCACCGCGCTGTTGGCCACCTGGAGCACGACTTTGCGCACGCCCTTGAGCCGCTTCGGCACGTCGGAGTTTTCTGTAGCCGCCGTTTTGGCCGTCGCTTAGCGCACAACAGCCAACAATGCCGCGTGACTTTCAATTCTCGCCACCAACCTCATCGCTTTCAGTGGGGACCGAGCAGCGTCCCACGCGGTCGTTTCATATCTCCGCAGCTCATACCGCCTGACAAACAAGCACTCGACATGACAGTGGGCTGGATTACTGTGGCTTGCAGCCGCTCTGCAGGCGATCGATAGGCGCTCTAGACGAAGAGCGCACGTGTGAGACTGCCAGGCCCAAAGCCGACGTTCGCCTTTGAAGATACAATTGAGTTGCCCTGCGGGTCGATTCGGTTGGTCCACGGTGTGCCACGCTGCGCAGGTGGGGGCAGAGCATCGTCGAGCAGGCGCATGATACCGATCGCCTTCTCATCGTGATACGGACGCGTGACCACCTGCACACCCACCGGCAGCCCCGCCATCTTGGTGGCATCGTACGCCGTCTTGTACAGCAGGAAGTTGGCCACTCGGCTCGTATCCTTCCACCGCCTGTCGCCCGCCCACATGTTGTATGCCTTGCGCTGCTCGGCCGACGCGTGTTCAAAATCGCTCTCGCGGTGCGAATCCAGCTTTGGGTCTACGCGCAGCACGGGCAGCACGGCAGACGGAGCATTGGTGATGTTGTACAGCACCGTAGAGCCCGCCATGGCCGAGTTGTGGTCGGCACCTCCGTGTGGGACGGCGGGACAGGCTTGAGTGGGTGCAATGAGCGCGTCAAGCGCCAGATCATCCCACATCACGTGGTTCCAGCGGTCGACAAAGCGCTCGCGGCGCTCGAGCACGTCGGCATGCTCGGCCGCGCTCATGCGCATCATCGACCCGGCCAGCTCGGCGTAGATGGGGTCGCGAATGATGTAGCGCACGAAGAACACGATGACGCCGCGCAGCCAGCGCGGGATTCGGCTGAGTCGCACCGGCAGCTGCACCTGCGAAATCAGCTTGTCCTTGCCCAAGTAGCTCTCGAGGTTGCGGTATCCGTCGGCCGTGAGCATGCGCAGGAAGAGCCGCATCACCTCGAGCGTCTGGAGCTGCCGGGGCTCGATCTCAATCAACTCCACTCGTTTGTCCGAGTGTTTAGCCTTGAGCGCGGCCACGCACTCGAGAACCGCCCGATAGACCGCCGGCGTGGTGCGGTAGATGCCGTCACCTAGCACGTAGCCGATCCTCAAAGGCGTGCCTCTGGCTTCCGACATGCCCAGTGGGTTGAGCCATGCCTCGTTGATCACCACGGTCGAAGAGTCGGACAGCTTGAACTTGGCCATCGCCTCGTCGTGCTCCACAGCCTCCTGAAGCACCGCAGGGTCGTCCTTGTCTCTCGGCGCTCGCAGCCACGTCGGGACGTGCTGTCTGGCCACTTCGATGAAGAGCGTCTCGACGTCGGCAGCGCTTCGGCACATCGGACCTGCAACCGCCTTGATCGACTCGAATCCTTTGCCAAAGTCGCACATGCCGTTGTACGACCATCTTCCGGGACTCGGCTTGATCGTGTAGATGCCCGAGTGGTGCGACGGGATGCGCAGACTGCCTGCGATGTCCGTGCCGAGGCCGGCGGCAGACCCATCGCACGCAATGATCGCTCCTTCGCCTCCCGAGCTTCCGCCCGACGTGTGGTTGGCGCTGTACGGATTCAAGGTGCGCCCGAACACTGGGTTGGTGCTTTCGAACGTCATGAAGGTCTGCGGGATGTTGGTCTTGACGTAGGTCAGCGCACCGAGATGCTCGCAGATCGACACGACGGTGGCTGATACGGGCTCAGCCGGCTTGGCAATCCATCCGGAAAAGCCGATGGTCGTCTTCTGACCCTTGACGTGGAACATGTCCTTGATCGACAGCGGCACTCCGTGCAGCGGTCCGACCAGCGATCCCGTACGGTCAAAGTGCGCATCGAGCTCAGCTGCACGACTGAGCGCATCGTCGATAAAGACCTCGGTCAGGCAGTTGGTGCGGATCTGCGCTCGGCGCGTCGCTCGCACGTAGGCACACAGCACCTCGGCCGACGTCCAGCGGCGCTCCTGAATGCCCGAGGTGATGCCGGCAATGTCGCTCGACAGGATCTCAAGGTCCTTGGGTCCCAGACCCACGTCCAGGCCGTGGTAGGGGCTCTTGCTGCTCTGCACAGCTATGGCTACGTGCGACGCCTCGTGAGGCAGGGCATGGCGCAGGGCTCGGTCGCGCTGCGCCACGTGGCCCTCGATGGCTCGTTGCGTGACGGACTTGCCCGTGAGCCCAAGCATGTTGATTGCTTCCTATAGTTGTGATCGGCCAGCTGTTGTTAGTCGAAGAGAGATGGTGTTGTTCGTCAGAGCCTTGAATGCGGGGCAAACGTGGATCAGTGCATGCGGGACATCTGGGCGGCTACCACATCTCGGCGGCTACCGCACATGTGTCACACGAGATCTGTGCGTCCGGCTTGTCGGCTTCATCGGCGTTCCGACTGGCGGAAGAAGGAGGATCGCCCGATTAGACACGGGGTTGGCCGATTCGGGCGCTCTCGATCGAGGACAAAAATGCTGCTGCTGCTGCTCAGCCAGCCAAGCCAATTTGCGCGTCGCTGAGGCCGAGGCGGGAAACTTTTTTCGAACGGGTCGGCAGCACGTTTGCTCTCCGCCCCGCGTGTGCGCGTCGATGGCACGTCGCGAGTGTGCTTTTCATGCGGTCGTCTTGGATTAGCTGCAGGTCCACGTTCCCTCCGCTAGCGCCGAATTCAGCGCCTTGCCAACGACGCGGCCTGTTGAATTGCGCATTACACTCGCCTGAACCTCTGGCAGCTGCACGAGGGGTCCATTTGCTCCGAGCCGGGCACGTTTTGCGCTCAACACCATGCACGTTGCTCATGCGGCCTCGTCTTCTGGCCMCCCTCAACCCGATGGCCGCCACCGCCACTCCGACACTGTCAGGCTACGGCGCCCGACCAGGCTGCAGACAGTGCGCAAAGACAGGAAGAGAGAGAGGAGAGAGGCGTTGTGCTGCTGACAGACAGATAAGTGAATGCTCAGGCAAGTGACAGACGGAAGGGCAGGCACTCCGTTGCTACGGGATCAGGCAGCCACGGAGGATCTGCAAGTGTTGTACTCCGAGCCTGCCTCGGCGACGCATGATCCTCCACAGCTGCACACACCGGGTCCATGCATGAACGCTGCCTCAAGCCCTCATTGCCATGCCCCAGCGGGAGGAGCTGCAGCTACCTGAGCATGTGGTACAGACTGTCGGAGCGATCGTCGGAGGCAGCTCCCAGCTTTTCCTTGGCTCGCAAGAGCCACCTGCCGGCTCCGTTGTCGTCCGACCTGGGCAGACTTTCTCAAGTGTTGTTCTCGCCACCCCTTCCCCAGCTCAAAGAGACAGCATACATCTGGGCCTTCCTTTCCTCCTCCACCCATCATTCTCGCTGCGAAGCATCCCACCTACTTCCATCGTATCTCTTCTTGCTTTCCTCTTTGCTGATAGCTCCTCCTACCCGCAGCTACTTGTTCAAGCGCAAACGCATTTGCAACCATGCCTGCGCCGGTCCTAAACACCAACGGCTCGTCGAGCCAGTACCACGTCCAGTCGGTGCCCACGCAGGTGCGCGCCATCTGCTGTATCGGCGCCGGCTACGTTGGTGGGCCTACGTGCTCGGTCATCGCGCTCAAGTGCCCTCACATCAAGGTCACCATCGTCGACGTCAACCCGGTGCGCATCGCCGCGTGGAACTCGGACGTGCTGCCCGTGTTTGAGCCTGGTCTCGACGAGGTCGTGCACGAGTGCCGCGGCAGGAACCTCTTCTTCTCGACCGACATCGATGCGGCCATCCAGGAGGCGGACCTCATCTTTGTCTCGGTCAACACGCCCACAAAGACCTCGGGTGTCGGCAAGGGCTTCGCCGCCGACCTGCACTACGTCGAGGCGTCCACCCGTCGCATCGCCTCGGTCGCAACCAGCTCCAAGATCATCGTCGAAAAGTCCACAGTGCCGTGCCGCACGGCCGCGAGCATGCGCACCATCCTCGAGTCCAACTCGAGCTACACTGCCGATGGCACGCTCATCTCGTTCCAGATCCTGTCCAACCCCGAGTTCCTCGCCGAGGGCACCGCCATTCGCGATCTCTTGGCCCCGGACCGTGTGCTAATCGGCTCGCTCGATACCAGCCAGGGCAAGGCTGCCGCCAAGGCGCTCAGCGAGGTCTACCAGAACTGGGTCAACCCCTCAAAGATCTACGAGACCGGACTCTGGTCGTCCGAGCTCAGCAAGCTCGCCGCCAACGCGCTCCTGGCGCAGCGCATCTCGAGCATCAACTCGCTCTCGGCGATCTGCGAGGCCACTGGTGCCGATGTGGACGAAGTCGCCCATGCGTGCGGTCTCGATGCCCGTATCGGACCCAAATTCCTCAAGGCTTCGGTCGGATTTGGCGGCAGCTGTTTCCAGAAGGACATTCTGAACCTCGTCTACCTCTCCGAGTCGCTCGGATTGAGCGAGGTGGCCGACTACTGGCACCAGGTGATCAAGATGAACGAATATTCCAAGGAGCGCTTTGCACGCAAGGTGGTGAGCACGCTCTTCAACACGATCACCATGAAGAAGATCGCCGTGCTCGGCTTTGCGTTCAAGAAGGACACGGGCGACACGCGCGAGTCGGCAGCCATCACGCTGTGCAAGTACTTCCGCCAGGAGCGTGCCTTGATCTCGATCTACGATCCCAAGGTCACCACCAACCAGATCATGCTCGACCTCACCGAGCCCGGCGTTGTCGACGATGCAGAGCAGGTCAAGAAGCAGGTAACGATTGCCAAATCGATGAAGGAGGCTTGCGTCGATGCCGAGGCGGTCATCATCTGTACCGAGTGGGACGAGTTCCGCGATGCATCCCCACAGGACTGGGCCGAGATCTATGCCTCCATGAAGAAGCCCGCCTTCGCCTTTGACGGACGTGGCGTGGTGGACGCAAAGATCCTGCGTGCCGTCGGCTTCAAGGTGCACACTGTTGGAAAGGGACCCCTGATCGTCGACCCCATCTGGGCCTAAATCTCGCAGATCCAATCGCAAACTTTGTGCTACCTTCGCAATCATGGCCGGCACAGTATACCCAATCACAAGCCATCCTTCTAGTCCTCACGTCCTTCTTCCAAGATCCGGTCCCTTTGTGCCTTCAATAGACAGTCTACTCTCCCATCGCGTTTTGTATCTGCTTGAATCCTGAGTTGCTATCCTTGCTGTCCGAATAATACAATGTCCATGAGCCGGCACAGAAGATCTGTGCTGGTGTCAGATGAGAAAGTGAAGATGTGTCTGGCAGACGATCCAGAAGGGCAGAGCGACCACAATGACGGCCATCAGATCCTGCCTCCATTTCCTCGCCGCCTGCGTTTTCGAGCCAACCGTCTCGCCTCGCCTTGTGCTGTCGGTACTGCCGGACACGAGGTCGTCGTCGTCGTCGTTGCGCTTTCTCGGATTCGACAGGGGCAGGTATCCGGATGCATTCCGCGAGGGAGCCCGACGCGGCCACACGGCCAACAGAACGAGGCTGAGGACAAATGCCGGCAGGTAGAGCTTGGTCCAAATGCCGATCTGGTCCGGCAGAAGACACGGTGTGTACGCCATTGTTGCGTGCTGTTGCTCTCCACCAGCTGTCGGCGACTCCGGCGGCGAGAAGAGACTGAGGCGCGCAAAGCCTGGTCGGCGAACACCTTCGGTCATCGAGACCGACTTGACCGTCAATTCGGGGATTTCACCTGGTGCAAAGCCATCGACGCTGCCGTCTTCTGCGACAGGTCCAGCTGGTCTGCGGTGACGGTGCTCGCAGTGGTCGTGGTCGTCGCCGCTGAATACCGCTGCGGGGTCTATTGATCGGAGCACCCAGTCTGACACGGACTCGGAGACCATGTTCTGGTACGTGGACCCGCGGTCGGTGCCCTGGTGCAGCGGGCGTGCTGCCTCCCTGGTCACGCCATGCTGTGCAGATCGAGCCGCATCGTCGCAGCCCGTACCCTCTGGCCTGTAGAGCGGCACATGCGTCAGCAACACCCGGGGCACGCGGAAGCCACCGCGCTTGACCGATTCGACAAACTCGTAAGTCTCGTTGTAGGCTCTGTGCGCCTCCTCTCCCAGCGCACCATCGAGCTCGCCCTGGTGCGCCGAAGCGAGATAGGTGTCAAAGGGTCCTCCACCTTGGCGCTGCATACCTACGAGGTCCTGCGCATTGACCAACACCAACTCGTGCGTGGCACCCAGAGAGACATCGGTAGAGGCCAGGATTCGACCATTGAGGCTGGAACGCAGATATGGATTGCGATCCTTGACGACGAAGCCGCCGCCGTCGATCTTCATGCCAAAGTCGCGATTGAAGCGCTCGATCGCATCGTCGGCAGCGTTGACGTCGATGCGCTGCCCCGACGTCGAGGTGCCGGGCAGGCCGATGTCGTGGTTGCCGGATAGGTGGAAGGTGGGGATGTACATGCTCGCCGAGGTTCGCGGGACGATGAGGTGGCGGGTGCTGCCGAGCGTCGCCTTTGGTGCCTCCCAGTCGGCCTCGCGTGGCCGCCAGAAGATGTTTCGGAAGCGCAGAACGAGCGCGGCCCACTCTTGTTCGGTGCGATGCCGCCTGCCTCCGTCGGTCAGATCGCCCATCCACACCACAGCATCAGGCGGTTGTGCGAGCGTGGTGCTTGGTCTAGCGCGATCTTGCGTCCGTGGCTGCCAGGGCAGGATGTTTTCTCGCATCATCCACTTGTTCGGGTTGACCGCGAGACTTGTCCAGACATTCTTGAGGTAGTTGTCCGAGAAATGCCTCACGACTGGGTACAGCAGCGCGGGAAAGGGGAGGCTGGGGTAGGTGTCGCGGTCGATGATTTGCGGATCTGTGACGAGAAGGATGTGTACGGGCGGGCGCGCGTCGATGCCTGCCGACAGCGCTTGCTCGGGCCATTGGCAGCGATTGGCCGCATCATGGAAGACGCCGCGCTCGCCGTAGAAGAGGAGTGCGAGCCAGAGCAGCCGGAGCGTGACGACGTGTGTAGGCCCCACGAGGAGGCCCAGCACGTGTTGCACCAGCTCGACGGCTCGACGAGGGCGCGCTCGGTCTCGCATGGCTCCCGGTGGAGTCGAGAAATGCTCGTCAACGCATCGACCGAGGCAAGAACAACGCCAGGCTACCGCTGTGTGTGCTGGGAACGATGGCGCCGAGGATGCTGGCTTTGCTTGGAAGTTGATGGTGGAGATCAATGGGGAGCTGAGTTGAGAGGGTCCAAACAGGCGTGAGTTTTGGCTTGATTCAACGAATTCGGATGGCCAGCCGGCGTCTACGGCGTCCAGGGTGTGAGAACAATGCTTGTCTTGGCGTTCGAGTTGGCATCTGGGGAAAGCCGTCAGGCTCATGACGATCCTCATCGTGCATGAAAAATGGCCGAAGTTGTCAGAGTCAAAACGATGTAACACTACAATTTTCCGATTTTTGGCTCCACCCGCACTTTTTTTTTGGCCGGCTGTGCATCTGCGGTTTGGAGTGTGTGTATGTGACCGCGTTCGGCGGAAATTTCGGAAGCGGGTGAGCCGCAGCGTCACGAGTCGTTGGCATGCTGTCGACGGCACTAACCAACCCCACTTCTAGACCTTCCATCATCATCAGCGACCACCGGAAAGCGGCTCAAGACTTTGATACGCGCATCTGACATCTGCTCGGGTCCCTAGCTTGACGTCCGCACCAAAAGCTAGAGTTGTTGCGAAGATGCTGTCCAACGGTCACGCGACGTGCTTGCGAATGCCTGGTCGGCTGGCACACCGAAGTCTGGGCACTGCTCCAAGGACTCAGCTCCTGTCTAACAATGCAGCGCTGCGATCGATAAGCACTACCACCTGCGCCTCGGTCTCACGCCGATCGGTCACAAGCACACGGACATCTGCCTCAACTTTCGCACCGACATTGCGAACCGCTCCGTTGCGGCGCACATTGACAACGTCGGCGCCGCGCTCGTCGCAAAAGCCCTTCAGCTTTCTCACTGCTTACGCATTCCAAGGCAAACCACGCCACTCGGAGGATGTGACGCAAGAGGGCGACTCGTCATTCTCGGCCGCGGCGGACGAATCGGAAGCCTCCGCTTCGGGAGCAGCCGAGGACGGCGCAAAACGAGGTCAGATCGGCTTTCCCGCCGACAGCGAGATCGGAAGATGGCGTGATGAGCTGCTGCGAGGCGGTGAGGCGGGTGAGGACTCGTTGATGTGCACCTCGATGGGCTCCGCAGGCGATGTAGCCATCGGCGTTGCCGACGGCGTGGGCGGATGGACCGAAAACGGCATCGATCCCTCGCTCTTCTCGCAGGCGCTCATGTTCTACGCATCCAAAGCGGCCGCCTCCGCACCGACAGACGGCAACGGTGCGCCGAACCGCATCCTCGCCGAAGCCTTTGAGCACGTCCTCAAGGAGCCGCTCGTCGTCGCGGGCAGCGCCACCGCATGCATCCTCACCATGGACGCCTCCAACGGCACACTACACTCTGCCAATCTCGGCGACTCGGGCTTCGTCATCCTGCGCCAGGGCACGGGAAAGCATGGCGTCTTCCACGCCAGCCCGCCACAACAGCTCGGCTTCAACACGCCGCTCCAGCTCGCCAAGCTGCCCAAGGAATGGATTCAGGAAGGCTCCATCTCCAACACGCCCAAGGACGCCGCCGCCTGGGAGTGCACGCTTCAGCACGGCGACCTCATCATCGTCGGCACCGACGGCCTCTTTGACAACGTCGACGCAAAAATCGAGATCCCCCAGTTCGCCAAGTTCATCAAGGAGAAGCACCACGCATCCTACGCAGCACGCCACGCGGGCGCCGACAAGCCAACGGATAGCTTGCAGGAGGACAGGGAGTTTGTGCAGGTGTTGGCGACCAACCTGGTCGAATACGCAAAGATTTGCCAGAACTCCACCACCAAGCAGAGCCCCTTCGAGCGCGAGGCAGCCCGATACGGCATTCACTTCCCCGGCGGCAAGATCGACGACGTGGCCATCGTCTGCTGCCTTGTCATCGAGCGCTGAGCACATCTGAACCCCCGGCATGCTTTGTAATCACGAATCCTGTACTACTAGTCGATCGCATCACATTCAACCATCTCGAGGGTTCGGTGCCCAGTTGAGTATTTGCTTGGGCTTGTGAGACTGAGATGCGGGCGTGATTTTGCCGCACTGGTTGCAGAGGGCGATTCCTCCACTTTTTCCGCACAGCCGAGAATTGGCGCATTGACGATCCGTCTCGTTTCTGACACCCGCGATCGCACCCGCTTCCACCACCTCTTCCATCCTCCCATTGCCGCAGAACCATCCTCACCACAGACTCTATGACGGAACAAAGTAGCTCGCGCCGATACGCCTCTGGTGACGTCCGACACGAAGACGACGTTGCGGCGTGGGAGTCTCTGTCCGACACGTCCGACACCTCGTCGGCATCCTCCAAGCCTGCGCTCGCCAAGCTTCCCACTCTGCCAGATCTGCGGTTTGAGCAGTCGTACATCGCAACCATCCGTGGATTCCTGCACGAAAATTCGCCAAATTCTGCCGATGCAGACACGTCGCACGGACACGAGCACAAGGTCAAGATCACCCGCCCCGCGCCCGACGAACATACCCAACTCTGGCTCGGAAACCTCCGTGTCGAATGGTAAGTCCCCAACAAGCCTACACTCATATCAAACGGTACCAGTTCCTCATCTGCTTTCCTTTGGGGCTGGTACAGGTCGTCGGTTCTGTGGGTGACGGTGCGCGATCAGCTTCTCTCGCCTCTGGTCCAGGGCGCGGTGTGGGGCGTGGGAGGCATCCTGCTCACGCAGTTCCGACAGTACTTTTCGGCAAAAAGTCGATCATCAGGCACGGGAGGCAGGAAGGCAATGCCCCAATCCTCTGTGATGCGAAGCTTGGGCCTCTCCAAGCGCTAGTGCTCGCACCCTGAAGGATGCAATGACATTTATACCCGCCTGCAACAGAGGTCTGGATGCCCCTCGCCATCTCTTTCACCATCACGAGCCGTGCGAACAGTCGCTTGCAGGCATCATGGCCGATTTACCTCACCAAAGCGTGCAACTTACTTTGACTCAAATTCTCGCAGTCCACAACAAGCTAGGGCCGAGTTACGATCATTGAAGATGCAAGCTTTCTACAGATGGCTCTTAGCCTGGGGTTGTGCCTGGGACCAGGAATAGACGAGGCCGTGGCCCAAGTCAACGTCCTGGGCGGCGACCTTGGCGTCGGAGGAAGCTGCGGCCTTGAGCTGGGCTACAAGGCGGGCGAGATCGGCGAATCCGGCGGCGCCGTCCTTGCCGCCGATCCAGAGGCGGGCGAGGTGGACGTCGTGCTGGATCTCGCGCTCGTCGACCTGCACAGCTGCGATGTGCTGCAGCTTGCTATCCTGCGCAAGCGTACTTGCCTTCCATGCGGTATGCTGGAGCAGTAGCGCCGAGGCATGTACTGCCATGATGAGATCGAGCAGATACCTCGTAAACCTCAGATCGGCCGACTTGACGTGGCGCTGTACATCGAGCTTGCCGAGCACGCCCGCGGTCTCGCGGATCACGCTGCTGAGGAAGCCGAGCTCGGGCTTGAGCTGCGCCGCGAGCTGTGCGGGCAGCGAGGTGAGGATGGCCGTGGTGTCCTCGAAGAACTCCTGGAGCGCTTGACCGTTGGACTGGACGAGCACGCGAAGCACGTCGAGCGAGAGGATGGCCGGCGTGCCTTCCCAGATGCGCTCGACAGTTGCGTCGCGCAGGATCTCGCCCATACCCACCTCCTCCATGTAGCCCTGTCCACCAAACGCCTCGAGGAGCGTGAGGTAGCCCTCGGATGCGCGCGTCGCGACAAAGGCCTTGAGCGCAGGCGTGAGCAGTCGCAACCGCGTCTGGTCGCGACGGCTTGCTGTGCCCGCCTCGCTCGCTCCCATCAGCAGCACATTGGTGAAGAAGATCTGCAGGAACACTCGGTACAGCACCGTCACCTTGAGCAGCTGGTCCGTGTGCAGCGGCAGGCGGTCGAGCTTACCGCCTCCAAGGGCAGGACGGATTTTGGCATAGGCGGTGGCGGATCGCAGACCCCACGAGAGCGCACCCACAGCACCGCCCGCAGAGTAGAGACGCGTGATGTTGAGCACCGACGAGATCGTAGCCACACCGCGACCGAGCGGTCCAACGAGCTCGCCGACGCAACCGTCGAGTTCGAGCTCAGCAGTCGGGAGGTACTTTGTGCCGAGCTTCTTCTTGAGGCGGTGGACGCGGATGCCGTTGAGCTTGCCCGTGCGATCGTCGCGGATCTTGATGAGGAAGAGCGAAAGGCCCTTGGAGCCCTGCGAGAGGTCCGTGTCGGTGCGCGCGAGCGCCAGCGAGATATCGCCGTCCGTGGCGGACGAGAACCACTTGAAGCCGTTGATGACAAACTCGTCTCCAGGCTCCGCTGTCTTGTTGGGCTGCATGGGCGTGGCGGTGGTCTCGGTGCGCGAGACGTCCGAGCCACCGGGGCGTTCGGTCATCCATTGTCCGGCAGTCCACGCTTTGGATGCATCGGTGGTGGTCAAGCGTGGAATGATCTCGCGCTTCTGTGCGTCGGTTCCGAAGAGCTCCAGCACCCTAACGGCGCCGTCGGACATGCTGATGGGGCAAAGGATGACCTTGGACACTGGAGCGAACATGACGTTGCGTGTGAATGCGAACAGTCGGGCGTGGGGGCCGATCTTGTCGCGGCCACCGCCATTCTTGGCGTCGCTCGAGGGGTAGGACTCGGCAACGATGCCCTCGCGCGCACTCACCTGCTTGAGGCGCTTCCAGCCCTCGCCCGTGGCGAGCTTGTCGATGCGCTGGCCCCAGGCGTCGTACTGGATGAGGGTCGGTTCATGCTGCGGGCCGTCGAGCGTAGCGCCAATGTCGGTGTACTCGCCTGCCACCTTGTCGCCGAACGAAGCGAGGCTGTTGAAGAGACGCTCGATCTCGGAAGCGGGCAGTGCTGAAGAACCCGTCGAAAGCAGACGCAGGATGGTCAGACGCAGCGCAGCGTCCGAGGACCACGGTGAGCCAACGCGGAATCGCTCAAACTGGAATCCCTCTTCGGCACGCATGTCTAGTAGGCAGAGCTGGGCAGAGATGGATGATGGAAGTCGAGCAGCATGCGAGTGACAAGCATGTGGCAAGGCCCTTTTAGACTGTTTGTGCGGGGTCGAAGCGTGAGGACCGCGTGCGGGGTAGGCTGACAGGCGGGCCGCCGTCCCAGAGTGCATGTTGCACAGCGCTGTGCTGTCTGAGTCCGGCCCGCGAATTTACCGGCAGCGCCTGCAAACGCTCAGGGCTCCTCACCGCATTTTCACGCGTGGGCAGCAGCCACCGCAACCGCACACATCCGCATCCCGAACTTTCGGCACCTGCTCATAGGGCGATAACATCACAGCCAGCCAGGTTGGCAAGGTCCACCTATGTGATTGCGGAGTCTATAGCGGGTGCGTTACATCATGATTGGAAATTGCTGCCATGAGTAGACGTATGCTCATGCAGAAGCCTGATCGGTGTTCTTGGGAGGAATGTTGTAGAACTGGCGCGGCAGAATGTCGATCATCTCGGGCGTGAGCTGGTCGAGCGAGCTGACGCCGAGAAGGCGCATTCCCCGGTGGATCTCGTCCTCGAGGATCTGAATGGCGCGCGTCACGCCCGCCTCGCCGTAGCCCGACTGCGCATACAGGAAGGGCCTGCCGAGACCCACCGCCTTGGCACCGAGCGCCACCGCCTTGAGCACGTCGGTGCCGCGACGCACACCGCCGTCCAGGAACACCTCGATCTTGTCAAACAGGTCCGGGCGGCGCTGGCGGAGCTCGACGAGCACGTCGATGGGCGCCGGTGCGTACTCGAGACTGCGACCGCCGTGGTTGGAGATGACGACACCTTCGACGCCATGCTTGACGGCGAGCTCAATGTCCTCGACGGTCTGGATGCCCTTGAGGTAGAGCGGAAGCTTGCAGGTCTTGCGGAACCACTTGATGTCGTCCCAGGTAAGGTTGGGCTCGATGTAGCCCGAGATGGCCTGTGCGACTCCGCCGCCCTTGGCCTTGACGTCCTTGCCGTGGTCGACGCCCATCTCGACCTCGTCGCCCTTGACGCGCATGTCGCGCTCGCGCTTGCCCATGACAGGCGCATCGACGGTGAGCATGACGGCCGAGCATCCCTTGTCCTCGACCTTTTTGAGGATGCGCTCCGAAGCCGCGCGGTCCTTGTTGACGTAGAGCTGGTACACGATTGGCTGGCCTTCCTTGCGGTTGTCGAGCATCTCATCGAGTCCGACCGAGGCGTTGGCCGAGATGCCCTGGATGATCTGTGCTTTTCCAGCGCCGCGCGTCAGGTTGAGCTCGCCATCCGGATGGCCGAGCTTGGCCATGGCGGCAGGCGAGATGTAGACGGGCAGCGACGAGTCGTAGCCCTTGCCGTGGGAGTCGATGAGCCTGACGGAGCAGTCGACCTCGCCGATGGCACGCAGGATGCGCGGGCGGAAGACGATGCGCTGGAAGGCAGCGCGGTTCTGTGCGTACGTCACCTCGTCGTCCGCAGCCGACGAGTAGTAGGCCCACGCCTGATCCGAAAGGATGGTGTTGGCGATGCGCTCAAAGTCGTCCAGATTGAGCACGCTGCCCAAGCTCGGCAGGTTCTCGCGCGCGAGGCGCTTCTTGCGGTCCTTGTCGGACTCCTCCCCTGCCTGCTTGATCTGCACCGTGCTTGGGTCGACCTGGCCGATGTGCTTGGATGCGTCGAGGTTCTCCTCAAGCGCCGTGGGCGGGTGAATAGGCTCGTACAGCTCCGTCACGTCCTTGCCGGCGTTCTTGAGGATGATGTTGCGGCCGCCCGGATGGTTGTCGACGAACTCGGTCACGTCGTACACCTCGCCCTTGATGACCACCCACAGGCCCTTGCCGCCTTCGGAGGGAAGCTTGTTGTACTGCGCCACAGTGTCCATCGAGATGAGCTTGCCCTCGGGATCCGACGCCGCAGTGGGAGAGACCTTGGACGGCGGCGACCTCGCCTGTTCATTGTGGACCTCGCCCCTCGGGACGGCCGAGGCGAGCAGTGCCAGACCGACGAGACCAGCGACCAGGCCGCCCACGTTTCTAGACGCGGACGCGGATGCTGTCGCCTTTGTCGAGGACGAAGAGGAGCTGAGCGCGCGGCGCTGGACCATGCGTGGCGCTGGCGAGCGGAGCAGCTGGGCGCCGCTCTGACTCGCGCGCATCGAGGCTCGTACTGTGCTTCGCAACATTCTTGCTGTCGTATGTGTATGAAAGCTTCGCTATGTGTGCTGTGACCAGGGGCACGCGAAGGTGATGGCTCGGCGTGAGGTTATATGGGGATCCTTGCAAGATGACGAGGGACATTCAAAGCCACTGTCGGGCGTCGGTCAATTCCCCCACTTGTTGCGAAGCTTTGGGGGACCAGCTGCAGCTCTGAGCGCGGGGGGTGGGGGAAGGGCGAGGGGAAACACACGCAACGCCAAAAGTGTGGGCCGTATTTCCGGCCTCGGTAGATCCGTTACAGCCACTCGCCGCTCGATTTGAAATGCACTCGCTGCGGAGCGGTCCGAAGGGCGGCCGGCCCCCGCTCGTGTCCTGCTCGCGTGCTGCTGCTGAGATTCTGGAGTGGACCCTGACAAAAGCGCGTCTGTAATCCGATTTCAAAGTCGGCGTAATCTTCGGCCGACGCACGGCGACCTACGCGGGACGACCTTCTCTCAGCTCTCCGTCCGCTAGGCCCTGTTCCGAACGGCGGACGGGTCTCGATATGTGCCGAAATCTCACACTGCTCAGGCCTCAAAAATGCTCGCTCAGTGACGTCAACCTGCCAGCGGGAACTCTAAGGGTGCTCGTCTTGCAACACTCACTCGATGCCAGAGCCGATACGGTAGAGATCATCGATTGGCAAACGGGCCGGCAGGGCTAGGGAACAATCAAAGACGAGCATGTATAACAAGACGCGGAACCAGGGTCAAGGAAAGGCTCGCTTGGGCAGAGGCGGCCGGACAAGGCAAATGCAGAGGAGGGTATCAATGAAGGAGGATGCAGACAGAAGGAGGCTTGAGCCATGAACTCAGGATGACGGCGGGTCAAGCAGCTTCGGCGACGATGCGGCGCGACGACATCCTGGGCGAAGTGCGGCGGCTGGACGAGACTGACGAGGGCGATCCTTCCTTGACGTGACGCGCAGGTGCCTCGTGTCCGGCTGGATCGACGCTTGTTTCGTCGCCATCGCGCTTGAGCCGCTTGGTCGTCTCGTCCAGCGCATCGGCTGCTGCGGCCTCCACGCTACTGTCAGCTTGCACCTCCTGGCTCAAGGCGCTAGCCTTGCGCTTGGCAGATGAGGCAGCACGCGCCGCCGAGGGCGAGACCTCGGCGAGGGATGCATCGGGTTTGGTGCTGTTCTGCTCGGCGTCTTCGGTGTCAAGCAGCGGCTCCATCGTGATTGCGCTCGCGGCGAGAGGACTGCTCTGGAATGGCGCCGTCGAAGACAGGCCGTGCAGGCTCTTGTTCTGATCGGGCGGGCTGGTTCCTCGCGAGGGAGACCCGCGGCCGTTGCGTGTCGCCTCTTCCTCCGAAGGAGCTGCGGATCCCGAACGGGTGCCCGAGCGCCGTGCGGATGGCGCCTGGGCCATTGCTGGAGCCGGCGAGGATGCCCTCGAAGCGGGACGACGCGATCGATTGACCGAAGGCACCGTGAGAGTGTTGTCCGAGGCTGCGGGCTTGGCTGAGGAACGGCTGCGGGAAGAGTCGCGGCTCATGGCTTGGCTCGCAATGTACTCCTGAACGGCTCGCGATGTGCTTGCCGAGTACACCGGGTCTACCTGAACAGCTGTAGCAGCATTGGCGGTGGCACCTACGGTGGCGTAGGGGCTGCTGCTCTTGCGCTTCTTGCCGAGTCCCTTGACACCGAGATGCTCGAGCTCGGCCTTGGATGCGAGCTTCTTGGCGGCTTCGCGCTTGGCCGTCTGGATAGCCTTTTGCTGGGCCTCGCGCGCCTTGGCGAGGGCAGTGCCTGGCGCACCGGGATAGCGGTCGTTGGTGAGAGAGTAGATCTCGGATCGCTTGCCGGACGACGGATCAAAGAGCGGATGCGAGCCCTCGGCAGACCAGTGCGGCACGCTGGTGGTGATGAGCGGCGTCAGCTTGGCTGTGATCTGTGCCGACGAATGTGGCAGCGAAGATGCTAGCGGGGAGGTAACGAGCGCTGGCGCCCTAAAGGCTTGGAACTTGCGGCCGCGTTTGGCACCTGCGGTCTGGACGGTGCCGACGGAGGGCTTGAGGTACGACGTGGCAGGCGGGGGAGAGCCGGCGGTGGAGGAAGATGCCGAGGAGACGGAGGCGGAGGCGGAAGCCGAAGCGGCAGCTGCCTGGAGCGCCTGCAGTGCGAGGATCTGGTTCTGCTTGGCGGCCAGCGCAACGCGGCTGAGCGGAGCAGGCATGGGCTGCGAGGAACGCATAGAGGCGGGGAGCTGGCCCAGCGGCGCGTAACCCCTGGAAGGCGGGGGTGCAGTCGACGTCATGGAGAGGAAGGGGATCGAGATGATGGGACGCAGCGGGATGGGTGCTCTGAGCGCTACTCGCTGCTTGAGCTGCAGACGTCTATGGGATGGAGGGGGCAGGCAAGGCGGGCTTGTTTGTGGCAAGATGGAGCGGCCGACCTTGCAGCGGTGCTTCTGGATACGTAGCAGGCGCAGCGACGGTGAGGATGACGGCGGCGACGGCGGCGAGATGAGATGGAGCGCAATTGTGGATGGTGGGGGAGAGGCAGGGGCCGAGGAGAAGGAGGAGGTGGTGAGTCAGGGCAAGCCGGTGCGGGCGGCGGGATGCTTTCGCGGGTGCGGGCGGTCGAAGGAGGATTTGATGGCGCAAGGGCATGCATTGCAGACCCAGGCCAACCAACGGGAAAAGCGTTGGGCGGTTGGGGGTGTGACGACGCAAGCGCTCAAGCCGGTGCATCACTAGGGTCCGCTGTGCTCTGCAGGCGGCGGCCATCCCGGCTAGAGAGATTTTGAGCAACGCAAAGCGTTTGCGCATGCATGGTGCTCAAGCGCTCGGCTCGAATCCAAAATTGTGGCCACCGCATCAGCCGAACCACGCAATGATAGCGGTGGAATGCCTCGCCCGCTCATCAACTCGAGCCGCTTTACCGGTGGCCAAGCCGCAATTTTTTCCCAAAGCCTGCTGTGGGCGGTAGCGGGGTGTGATTTTGTCCAATCTCCACTTGACCAGCCCAGCCACTAGCTTGTCTGTCCATCTCACTCTGCGCTGTCGCAGCAGCCAAGTTCCATCGATCGCATGGCGCTTCCTCAAGCTGCGTCCAGTCCACCACACGAGTGTACGCTGCGTTCTCGCAGATGAAAGTGAGCGGCGGCTCAAATAAGGCACATCGGTCAGGGCCGGACTCGCTTGCAACTCTAGACCGCTGCGCCAGGTGTTGTGATTGCCTAGCATTCATGCCGCGAACCTTGTCGGCTCAGCCTGTGTTGTCTTGCAGGATCGACTGCAAGATCCTAGAGTCACAATTGTGACGCGCGCTGGGATTGCGTGTTGGGACGTCTGCTGGACGCTAGATCGACGTTGTCGAGACTCGACGAGGATCGAGCGGAATGCTCTGAAAATGCCTAGGTGAGGGGTCCAACAAACGCTTCCCGGCTACGCCGACGGGAGCCTGGCGGGAGCGTCGTTCCGCCGCCGATCCCACCCAAACCAGAGCTCGCCCGCCCACTTTTCATTTTCTCTGCTTTCTCCACATACGCTCATCTTTGCTGCCCGGTATCACTCCCCATCCCAGCGTGACTGCGTGGTTGATAAGCAGCGGGTGATGAGCACCATGGAGCGTTGAACGCGAGTCTGGTGGCAATCGAAGGACCCTTACAAGTTCGTTGCGGGACCCTGCATTCGCGCTGGCTTGGAACGCGTCGAGGTCTCGTGCGAGAGACTCATCTCGTCGAGCCGGGTTTGGCTCGAAAGTGGAGCAAAACCGCGCTGCAGAGGCGTGCTGCACTGACCCGTTTAGGAAAGCTTGGCACACGCCAGAGGCAGTGCCGTGGCTGCGCATTGTTAGGCGATGCGTCGGTGTGGGGTTTGGGCTCGACCGCTTCGTCATATCTCATTTCCATCGTCATCAACTTATCAGACGCAGACTATCGTCCAACTCCGAAAGACCTCTGACCTGGTCTCGTCTATACAGTCTTTTTGGTCTGCAACCCTGTAGACGCTCTTTCGGTGCAAGGGACGGTGGAGCGCGGAGCTCACGTGGCCACTCTTTCACGATAGACGTCGCGCAAGAGCTCGACCAAGACCCGCTCATCGAAAATGACCTCGAGACCCACCACACCCATTCTCCATCAGCCCGGATCGTCGAGTCTGGCGACGCCAAGGAGCAGCACAGAGCAGCATCGCTCGGGACGGCAAGGCATCACCATCGAAGAGCCGGTGCGGCCCCGTGGTGCGAGCCACAGCTCGCTCGCCTCGGCTGCCGGATCCGGATCCAACTCACCATCGCGATCGGGTATCGTCGGCGACGGCACCTATGGTGGCCGCCGAGGCGGACCGTCGATGCACAAGAGCCGCACCAGCAGTTCGGGCGGTCTGAGCGATGTCAAGGCAGGCTACGAGCGCAGGGTCGGCTTCGACACCATGCCCGACGCCGACGAGACGAACAGCGGTGCATTCAGCTTCACCCTGCAGGTCAAGTCGAGGGGCTTTCTGCGCACCAAGAACACACGCACATTCATGGTCGCCATGGATGACAATGCACACTCGGAGCGCGCGCTCGAGTGGCTCATGGAGAACCTCGTCGAGGACGGCGACGAGGTGGTGGCCGTGCGCATCCTCGATGGCGAGGCGGACCAAATCGACCAGGAAGAGGCGCGCGAAGAGGCACGCGAACTCATGGCATCCATCGTCGAGCTCAACGAGGAGGCCGAGGATCGCAAGATCTCGATTGTCGTCGAGTTCGTCGCAGGCAAGGTGGTGTCGACCATCCTGCGCATCATCCACGTCTACCGCCCGGACAGCTTGACCGTAGGAACGCGCGGCAAGTCGGCCAACAAGTTTCAAAAGATGCTCGGACAGCACATCATGGGCCACGTCAGCCGCGACATCCTCACCTCGAGCCCCGTGCCGGTGGTGGTGGTGAGGCCCGAGGCCAAGGTGCAGAAGCACCTCAAGAAACGCCTCAACGATCCCAAACGCCGCGGCTATCACAACCTGGTCAAGGGTGTCGAAGGCCTCCCAATGAGCATCACCAAGAACAAGCGCCGCTCGCTCCAGGTGCCCTCTTGACAGCGGCAGCTCGCTCTGACTTGTGTCGACGTTCATGTATTTGTACCATCTTTTAGAGCACATTCGATAGATCTCTTCGCCTCTTCCTTGCAACTGGCCTGACGAATCGCAGTGAAGGACTTGTGGAGTGTCTCCGAGCCAACGGGTGCCGATTCGTGGGAGTTTGAGGACACGCTTTGGACTTAACAACGTTATGCCGGGCGCCACCGGCTACTTTCGGGCATGTCCGAAAAGCCACGAGCACTGGCGCACGAGCGCGTCCAGCCGAGCAGCCCCAGATAACGGAAAGAAGAATACAACGGGTCTTCCGCTCGAGCTTAGTGCGGGGCCAGTTGCTGGAGTCTGGTGTCGTCCGACCACCATCGTCTTCCCCTTCTCCCTCTCATCCTCCAACTGTCATCGCAATGCCGTCGCTTCGCGGCCACTGTCACTGCGGCGCGCTCGAGTACCAGCTCAATGCTGACCCAGCGCACTTGCGTCTCTCGGCGTTCTGCCACTGCACGCGCTGCCAGCGAATCAACGGCGCGCCATACGTGTGGACGACGCACTGGGCCAAGGACGCTGTCACCTGGTCGTCGCGAGGCAAGCCTTCGTCCGCTCCAGATGCTACTGCTCAAAAGGTGCTCGGCGAGGGCGTCACCACGGCCAAGCTGTACGAATCGGTGCCCGGGAGCAAGTTCAAGCTGCGCTGCTCCGAGTGCGGCAACCCCATGGGATCGTGGAACGACGCCAAGCAGCAGTGGTCCATCTGGCCCAGCACTCTGGAACGTCCCAACGGCGACTCGGAGCAGCTGCCCGGTACAGAGGCCTTCCCTGCGACCGCACACATCTTCTACGGCAAATGGAAGGTCGCCAAGGTCGTCGACGACTTGCCCAAGTTCCTCGGCTATCCGAACGAGTCACAGCAGGTGGACAGGGACGCCGAACCGCTGCCGGCCAACTTTGGCGTGGGCGACTTCAACCCGCACGTTCCACGTGACATGGTCGGCTATGGCGAGAAGCCTCCGCACCCGCAGTGGCCCAACAATGCTCGCATTGCCGTATCGTTCGTGCTCAATTACGAGGAGGGTGGCGAGAACCTGACGCTCAACGGCGACCAGTTTGCGGAGCTCTACCTCACCGAATACGGTGCGGCCAACGGCTCCAAGCCGCCGGCCAACGTGCGCAACCTGAGTGTCGAGTCGGCGTACGAGTTTGGCTCGCACCGTGGATTCTGGCGTGTGCTGGATCTGTTCCGCCGCAACGGCCTCACATTCACCAGCTGGTCGGTCGGCCGTGCTGTCGAGCAGAATCCTCAGGTGGTCAAGGCGATGGAAGACGCCGGCTGCGAAGTGGCGAGCCACTCGTACCGTTGGTTCGACCACTCACTCATGTCGCAGGAGGAAGAGCGTGCGCAGATCCAGGCGGCGATTCGCGCCATCAAGTCGGCCTCGCCCAACTCGCGCGAGCCAAGGGGATGGTACACCGGTCGCCAGTCGATCAACACCCGCCGCCTCGTGTACCAGACGTACAAGGAGCTCGGCCTGCACAAGGAGCTCTACGACTCGGACGCCTACGACGAGGACCTCCCCTACTGGGTCCCTGCTCCCGATGGCACGCCTGGTGAGCACTTGCTCGTGGTGCCGTACACGCTCGACAACAACGACATGCGCTTCGCCATCACACCCGGCTTCTTCAACTCCGAGTCCTTCGCCACTTATCTCATCGACGCATTCGAGACGCTCGTGGCTGAAACCTTCTTGCCACAAGACAACCCTCTCTCCGTTCCCAAGATGATGAGCGTTGGCCTGCACTGCCGCGTCGTGGGCAGACCAGGCAGGTTCCAGGGCCTCCAACGCTTCATCGACCACGTTCAGCGCCGCAATGCCGAACTCACCAAGCAGGGCAACGGTCAAGGCGGCGTCTGGGTTGCCACTCGCCAGCAGATCGCCGACCACTGGCGCACCCACCACCCCCCGCCCTCGGCATGAGTAGCGACGAAGCTTCGTTCCAGACGACACATGCACACGCGCTCATCTTGCCGCGGAGAGGAAACATGCGTGTTCGACCCAATGCAATGGATAATAAAACATGAAGATGGAGGCAATATGTGTTGTGCATGCGTATCGTGAGGGCGTTCAGGAGCGTTCAAACTGGTATCGGACACGATCGGCGGCGAGGTAGAAGAGCTGCGGAGGGCGCTTGGGCGCAGCACCTGGTGCACCGAGCGTGCCGCCCTTCATCTGCTCGACTTGATCGCCAACCTCGGCCGCCAATCGGCCGCCCTGCATTTCGGTGGGCAGGATGGTGAATCCGAGCGGGCCGCACTCGCAGTCGGGGCAGAGGAGGTACTTGACAGTCAGCTCTTCGCCCGGCGTGAGTCCGAGCGAGAGGTGTGCGAGCAGCGAGCTGACGTCTTCGTCCTCGGCATTCGAGTCCGATCCACTGCCGCCACGCTTGCGCTCGCGCTTCTCCTGCTTCTCCTTGGCTTTTTGCTCTTTGCGACGCTCCTTCTCCTCGCGCTGGCGCTCCTTGTCTTCGCGCTTCTGCTTGTCGCGCGCCTCCTTTTCCTGCGCCTTGGTGCGCGGTGCATTGAGCCCGGCGCTGATGCTCGACGCGCTCGGCGCCGACGCATCCGCACTTTCCAGCCGAGGTGATGTCGGATCGTTGCTGATCGGCACGCTCCACTTCATGTCGCGCGAGAAGCCGACGTTGTCGAATTGAAGCGGGCCAGCCACCTGCCAGAAGCCTTTGACGGTGGTCAGCAGCCGGTTGGAGATGCCTGGGCTGGCGGCATGTAGCGGAAAGGCAGGCGCCTGGGGCGGCGACGGCGAGTTGGGCAATTCGAGAGCCGGATTCGACAGGGGACCGCTCTCCTTGCGCGTCCATTCACCCGCGCCTTTGGCAAGGATGCAGCACCGGCAGTTCTCCATGGGGCAGTAGAGCTTGGCGAGGTTGGTGCCGGTCTCGCGATCGACGAGACGCGCCTCGAGGGCCATGCCGGCATCTTCAGCCGGCGTCTTGGCGGCCACAGCCTGACCGAGGATGGAAGTGTACGTTTGGCCAGGACTCTTGCCTGGCTGAGACTGTGCGGCGAGAGCGGCCATGATGGACGCCTGCGAAGGCATGCCTGCGGGTGATGCAGGCGCGGGCGAGCTAGGCTTAGGGGTGACTGACGTCGCTTTGGCGTCCGTGGCAGTTGGAGTGGGAGTCGGGGTATCATCGGTGGCGTTCGTGGCGCTGGTGGTAGTGGGAGCGCGCGTGTTGGCCGTCATCTTCAGGCCAGCCGGATTGTCATCGCTGGCGGAAGAGGTGGCGGAGGTGGTGCGGGTGAGTGCCGAGCCGATGCGGCTACCAGGGCCGCTGCTTGGGGACGGGTAGACGCTGCGCCTCATCTCGAGCCACTGGCCGCTTCCGTACTGGATATGGCTGACGCACTGGACACGGAAGCCGACCTTCCTGTAGAGGCCGGTGAGCTCTTCGTGGGCCAGAAGCGCGAGTGTCTCGTATCCGCGCTTGCCTTTGACGCCCTCGGGGCCCTTGCCTTCCTCTGCCTTTCGGATGCGAGAAATGTAGTTCTCGAGCATGCGGGTGGCCAGGCCTTTGCGCTGAAATTCGGGTGCTACGACGACCGAGTGAATGCAGACCATGTGCGCATCTTCGGACGTGTCGTGCGTCGACATGGAGCGGAGGGTGAGCGCGGGAGCGGCGGTGCCGGTGATAAAGCCGACGATGCGGCGACGTGGCTGGCCCGATACGGAGAGCGGACCCGCTACCTTGGGAGGAGGCAGGGGAACAAAGGCGCCGAGGTAGAGGTGAGGAGCCGCCTCCTGACGCTGGAGGAGCCTCTGATAGCTGGCAGCATCCTCGGGTGGATAGCCCTCGACTTCGAGTGCGTGGGCGGCGCGAACCTCTTCGGGGCGGACGTAGTCGAAGACAAGGTTTCGGGGGAGCGCCGAGGTGGAGTAGGAGGGACTGGTGACCTTGTGGAGGGAAGAGGTGCGCTTGTGAGAGCTTGCGGGTGGCGAGCGCTGCGAGGACTGGCTGACGTTGGAGGCAGAGGACGAGGAGGAGTTGGAGCGCGTGTTGGTGCGGCCGAGCGTGTTGGTGATGGTCTGGTAGAGTGTTGTGGAGTTTTGAGCCATGGAGCTCGGAGGCGGATGCATGTTGGGCAAATGGAGATGCTGCAGCAAGCCAACGACTGAGACTAGCCTGGGTGGTTGCGTGTTTGTCTTTTCGATCGAGGAGGGTCTGCCGTCGCTGCGACAGCTAGACGCGCGAAGGAGCGAGCGAAGCGCGAGGTGGAGTGCAGAGAGCTACGAAGAGAGCGGGGCCATGTTCGCAGCCGCAATCCTGGACTATGAGGAACGCAGCGATCAACTGGTGATAGTGAAGGTGCGTGAGCAAGTTGTGACGGATGTGCCGAACGGTAATGAAGCAAGAGGCAGCGGCGGGGACCTTGGACATCGGCAAGTGAGGCCCGGCCTACAACGTGTGGACGGCAGCTGCAGTCGGCGGTGGTGGTCGGCGGCGCTGGCTTTGGCAGATTCGCCCGGGTTTCGGCCGGGCGGCAGGAGGCAGAGCAACGTCGGCTGGGAATTAGCCGTCGGCCATCTTCATCGTCGTTCTCCTGCTGCCCTGGATGAGCGCACGCAGCTGCCCTGAGAGCCCTGAGCCCTGAGCCCTGAAACGACATTTCTAATCTGGCTGATTTGGCGCTCAAGCCAGGCACGGCCACAGTGGCAACGCCGCGCCTACTCAATTTTTTCGTGTCTCTCGCCCTGCCCCCAGTGTCTTGCCCGCTTGGGATTGGGCGCGCGTGGGCCGCCGTGCCAAAATAGTCAGGGGCCGAGCCTCTCTCTGCTATCGGCAGCCCCGAAACCTCGATATCGCGCAGCCTTTTGATTGTTGCCGAGTCTCGACCTCATCCACTTTACCGTATCCACATGCAATCAGCGGCCCGCGGTCCTGACTTCGGTGCGCCAAACAAGCCCGCCGACTTGCAATGAGGCTGCTCTTTCAGCCTCGATACAGCGCATTCACATGAGCAGCTCAGCTTAGCCAGCCAGCCCGCCAGCCAACCAAGCCAAGCCAAGCCAAGCGGACCCACACTCGGTTGAATCTCGGCCTGGACCCGCCACTTGGGCGGAGGCTTTCGGTCGGGAATCTCCAACCCTCACAGGCCGCGCTGACTTATTTTACCTCGAGGCAACGATGCCTCTCTAAGCTGTCTGTCTGAGTCTCAATTCCCCTTGGCATCGGCTTCCCCGCCTTGGCTTCTAAGTTCGTCCGTCCTCTGCCAGTGCGGCCCCAGCGCATTCTTCCAAGCCTTGCGGCCCAAACTGCACACCGAGCCATCTGCAACGGCTGCGTTTCCTTCTCCGCTTCTTACACCTTCTTTCAACAGCTGACCTGTACGGCGGGGCTCGACTCAAGCGACCGCCACCGGCGACGTAGCCCAACCTCAGAGTCCCGTCAGAAGCGTGAGAAACGCCAAGGCGCGACGGTCGTCCATCTCCAGCCTCGCTTGGCCATCGGTTCTGACGGCTCTGGCATCGTCCAGTGAGCCCTTGCGCTTGATCAATGCGCTGTCTTCCTCGACCACACACGAGCATCTGTCCATCGTGACCCAGTCCAGCCAAGCCATGCGCGATGCACCTCTTGACCGAGCCATCCATTGCGGCGGAGCACGTTGTCCTGGCAACATGTGACGCGATCCTGACTCGCCTGGCATCCGAGCTCGCCTCTCTCCCCCACGACCAGCGGCTCTTTCCGAGGTCCATCGGGGAGGAGCTCCATCGGGGCTCTTCCTGAACCCGATGCAAGATTGTATCGGCTATATGCACGTCATAGAGCGTTGGTGTTCGGTCAGTGCGAGGCAACAGCTGCAGCTTCTGCACGCCTCGTTGTGGCTGTTGCTGTGGCGGTGAGCGGCGGCCCAAATTCCAGCCGCCGCCGCTGCCGCATGTCGAGGCTCCGTGTTGGGCCCGTGATGGCTTGCAGCACGGTCCGTCCGAAGATAGCAACGCTAGCCTCGGATGGCGTCGAGGTGGAGTCAGGCAATGCAGTCTCGGTGACGAACCAAGTCGCATCCCCCGTTCTACCTGAGGAGACAGGCAAGACAGCGCAGACAGCGAAGGAATCTTCGCCGGTCACTGAACAGCGCACAAAACGACGAGCTTATATACCCGGCCGTTGATGCGTTCTTGTCCTCCTTCCATCACCGCAAAAGCAGGTCTGGCCTGAATCTCCAAGATGAAGAAGTTCCTCGGCAAGGTCCAGCAGGGCATGAACAAGTTCGACCAGGATCGCAAGGCCGGTAAGGTCATGGCGACCGCTCAAACCACCTTCGACGCCCTGCCGCCCACCTCTGTCGATGCCCCGCCCACGCGCCGCGACATCTATCGTCATCGAAAGCAACGCGGAGTCAACCTCGGCTCTTGGTTCTCGCTCGAGGCATGGCTCACTCCTTCCCTCTTCCAAAAGGCCAGGGATTCCAAGGCAAGCGAGCTCGATGTCGTCGCGGGCATGGATCCCAATGAGGCCAGAGCCATGCTCGAGAACCACTGGGACAATTTCATCAACGACGGTGACCTCCAATGGATGGTCGACCATGGGATCAACACTGTTCGCATCCCCGTCGGCTACTTTCACTTCCTCGCTGGTCACCCCAACGAGAGTGTGCGAGCCCTCATCAAGGACACTGATTACGAACGATATGCTCCCATTTATGCGGGCGCCTTCAGCCGCATCCAACGTGCCATCGAATTCACCGCGAGCCGCAATGTGGGCGTGCTCGTGGATCTTCATGGCGCGCCTGGTGGTCAGAATGCCGATGCCCACTGTGGTGTCAGCGACGGCAAGGCAGCCCTGTGGGACTCTCCGGCCAATCAGCAAAAGACCATCGAGATCTTGAAGGCCATGGCATCCGAGTACGCCCGCTTCGAAAACGTCGTTGGGCTCGAGCTCATCAACGAGCCCAAGAACTCGGGCAGCCTGTCATCATTCTACGATCAAGCCATCACCCAAGTGCGCTCGGTCTCGCCCGAAGTAGCTGCTCTGCCGCTCTACATCGGTGATGCCTGGGACACCAACTACTACACCGGCTTTGTCGGCCAGCGCGCCAGCGCAAGCAACTTCCTCGTCACCGACCATCACCTCTACCGATGCTTTACCCCGCAGGATCTAGCGACGCGAGTCGAAGATTTCGCGCGCAAGCTCAACCCGGGCACCTCGCCCTTGCCAACCAACTCGGACGGTGCTGGCGAGACAGCAGTCTGGTTGAAGGACATGTCGAACCGTTGCGGTGGATCTCTGGTCGTTGGCGAGTGGAGTGCCGCCCTCAACCCGGCTTCGCTGCAGTACCTCGCCACCGAAGAGCAGCAGCGAGCTGCCAAGGCGGAGTACGCTTTCAACGAGTGGAAGAGCTTCGACAAGTTCTGCGCAGGCTACTTCTTCTGGACGCTCAAGAAGGAG
The DNA here is from genome assembly GCF_000747765.1 of Moesziomyces antarcticus. Classification (NCBI taxonomy): domain Eukaryota; kingdom Fungi; phylum Basidiomycota; class Ustilaginomycetes; order Ustilaginales; family Ustilaginaceae; genus Moesziomyces; species Moesziomyces antarcticus. The sequence continues at coordinate 2,061,670 of NW_014639009.1, read as the reverse complement.
GGTGCTCCCGACACCGGCTGGGGCTTCTACTCGGCTGTCGAGCGCGGAGTCCTCCCGCAGCATCTGGATCCGCACCGCGGACAACGCAAGTCAGTGCAGGAGCTTGAAGCTGCGCGCCAGGCTGCCCAGGATGCAGCGCTCGCAAGCCACGCCAACTACTGGGATCAGCAGAGCGGCGGCCCCTACGAGCACTGGCGCTTTTCCGAGGGCTACAGCCTTGCGTGGACGGACTCGGTCGAGTTCCTCAAAGCAAACGAATCCAACGAGATCGGCTTCACCGGTCAATGGCAGAAGACCAGGACCGCTGCTCACGCTCAGGCCAAGGGTCAGGGCAGCACAATGATCTGGGAGTTCGAGCACGGCTACAACCAGGGCCTCGCCGGCTTCAAGTCGGCGCTTTACCGCTGAAAGATGGCTGTTCTGATCTCTAGCATAGACATTCAATTCGGAATCGTATTCTTCTCTGGAAACGTCCAAGCAGTCCAGCTTGAGAGTATCGAGGGCCAGCGGTGCGCGATTGCAGCTCGAAGAGTGAGCATCCGAGCTTAAAATTCCGAGCCCGGTTAGACGCGAATAGCCGAAGTTGATGAGCGGCCACTTTGGGTCAGACACATCTTCGAGACTTTGCGGCGGATTGCGACTTGCTATTCGACCTTGATCTACATCTTGTTTCCGCCATGTCATCGTCGACCGTAACGCCAAAGACACTCACCTACGTGAGCGGGAGCTCCGACTTCGAGCAGCAGCTCGATCTGTACCTGCCGTCAGAGCAGACAGCGTCGAGTCTGGTGGTGTTCATCCACGGCGGTGCATGGCGCACAGGATCGCGCAAAGACCACGCGGATCTTGCCAAGTATCTGTGCGCAAAGGGAAAGGCGGTTGCAATTGTCGACTACAGGCTCTCGGTCAAGGACGATCAGGGTCTGCCAAAACACATCCACCCCGTGCACGTGCAGGACGTCAATGCGGCCCTAGCGTTCCTGCATGTTCGAGACGATGTGCCAAGCAAAGACTGGGTCGTCGTTGGTCATTCCATCGGCGCATGGCTCACACTTGCTGCCATCATTAGTGGCTCTTCAAGCTCGCCGGATGCTCAGTATCCGGCTCCGATGCCAACTCCAAGCAGCGCAGCGAGAGATTCCATCAAAACTTGTGTCCTGGTCGTAAGTGCATGCCCTTTCATTTGCTGATTGATCGAAATGAATTCTGATCTTCATTGTTCGCATGCAGGACGGAATCTTTTCGGTCTCGGGACTTCTCCAAGAATACCCGGACTACGACGGATTCGTCGCACAAGCATTCTTGCCCCACCCCGGCCCGGCCGAGTACGACGTTGTTTCATGTGAGAACTGGCCGCTGGCGTTCGACGGCAAGCAGCTGCATGTATGGCACTCGTGCGACGACGAACTGCTATCCTTCAAGCAGAGCCTCGACATCATTCTTCATCTCGACAGCAAGCTTTCGACCGCCGCGTCTGCTTCCATTCCGGTTGTCATCCCGCAGGACGGGAACGCAAGCACAACCGAGGTGCAAGGCGAAAAGAAGCTGCTCGCTTCGTTGTACGCCAACACATCCATCAAAAACGCCGACCAGCTGCACGCAGATCTCACCACTCTGAAGGTAAGTGTCCTCAGGCCATGCCCGATGCGACGACTTCCAAGACTGACTGTTCTGCTGGCGACTTGACAATTCAGGGCGCGCACGATGATCTTCTGCATACAGAGACCTTCTGGAACCTCATTCTGGCGCTATGAAAGGTGGAATGGCATATCATTCAAGAAGGGCATAGAGAGCTGAGCACAGCGCGATGAACAGATGAAACGTGAGAAGCTCGGGCGACGAGGCAAGGTGCGCTTAGAACTGCAGCATGGGGTCGTCTTTGAAGATGAAGTCCCAGAAGTCGCGCTTGGCGAATCCTTTGAGGGCTGGCGCAGGGCGCTCCTCTTCGGAATCGCGCTTGCTGATCGGTCCGCCAGAACCGCCAGGAGCTGCACTGGCGTCGTTTAATTGCGATGAGTACCTGTTAGGGGGAGGGGACTTCTTCGGATCGTCAAGCACAGAGCCGGAGAAGCGGCCAACCTGGTTCTCGGTGACGGCGACCAAGCCGCCCTTGCCCTTGGCATCGAACTTGCCGAGCGTGACGCGGTCGATGGAAAAGATGACGCCCTTGTAGTCGACGCCCGAGTTGTTCTTATGGGCGTAGCGGCTCTTGTCCTTCTTGTGCACATTGGTGGCCTTGCCCTGGCCCTGGCACTGCACCGCTGGGGTGGCGTGCTCGTCGAAGTCGTCGACCTCGATCTCGATGTTTTCATACAGCACCGTGTGCTTCTGCGTGCCTTTCGGGCACTCGGCACAGTAGTACTCGGCACGCCAGAACGACATGTTGGTGGAGAGCTGCAGGTGCGTAATGTCCACCGGCTTGCCGTGCTTGTCGTAGATGATCTGATTCCACACACCCGGCTTCTCGTCGTTACGAACAAGCTCAAAGTACAGCTTGGAGCCGGGATCCTGAGCTGCCTTGTGGGCATCGGTGGGGACAACCTTGGTGACCTCCTTCTCGCGCTTGACCGTGTCAACACACATGGATCCTTGAGGCGACGAGACCGACGCCGCGCCGATTGAGGTGGTTAAGCTGGTCTGGTCCTTTCCATCGGAGGCAGCATCGCCAAAAGCGCGCTTGCCCAGCTTTCCATCGGCCGCACTGGAAGCCTTGCTCTCGCTTAGGTCAGGGAGGGCCGACCGCGGCACAATGTAGGGACGGTTGACGCAAGTCTCGCCGTGGCGGGCAAGCGACTTTGCGCAAGCACCCTTGTCTGGGTTCGCGTCCGAGTACAGTCCCGAGGTCGCCTTGACCACAGTGCCACGCACGGATTCGGACGAAGCCTCGGTGGTGGATCCGCTTTCGTCGCTGTCGATCTGAACGGTCATCTCGTAGCGAATGCGCTTGATGTTTGCCGTGTCGTGGCCGAGCGAGCAGTGGGCGCGGTCGCCGAGCTGAGCCGCCACGTCGCCGGGAACAGCGAACTTGGAGTCTTCGAGCAGTGTCTCGGACTGTGTAGGAGTGTGAAGGTCATCGCCAACCAGCTTGAGCACAGCCTGTTTAGACGCCTGGACGTTGCTGAGGTTGACTGGAGTGGCGTGCTTGCCAGAAGGAGCCTTGCTCTGCGAGAAGACGTCGCCATCACGAGCAAGGAGGTGCTGCTCGATGGGGTCCAGAGCGGCTGCAACGGTGAGCGAAAGCGTCACCATGGCCAGCAGGCCCGTCGAGACGGAAGATTTGCCGAAGAGCATCGTCGCGAGAAGGATTGGGAGAAAGAAATCGAACGGGGCTATAGGGCAGAGGGTCGATTCCCCCTGAAAGAGAAAGGATGTCGATTGATGCTGACGATGCTATTGGGGGGACACCCAAAGTGGCCTGGCTCTTATACAGTACACGAGTCCCTTGCTCTCTCCAGGGGTCTTGTGGGTTGCTCAGGCGGGCGCTCCTCGCGGGACTCGTCCCACCACTCGCTAAAAGACGAGCTCGCAGTAACCACACCACGGAAAAGTCAGAGGTGGGATTCTGTTTGCTACCGACCCTAACTTTCTATGATACTCCGTGAAAGTGAGGACCCGCCATCCAGCCCAGGTCTAGTGGCACGCGGCAAGTCTATGATACAACTCTGCACAGGCAGAGGGCGGGAGAGAGACCCCGATCTCATATGCGGATTGCGCGGATGCGCCACGCGGAGCACACAAGAGGCGTGGGGCCAGGTGGCGCATGCTTCATTATCGTGTCAAGATGGTGGGCTTTGCCAACGCGTGTCGACGGCCGAAGCGGAGCCATGAAGTCGTGTGAAGAGGCGTCGAAGAGGCGTACAGCGCACAGACCTTCAAAATTTCTCCATCTCGCTGCGTCCCTTCTTCTTTCCGAGGCATTTTTGGTGCCTCTAATTTTCTTTGTCAATCACCATCACCGACTTCTTGCGACCGGACCTCTTCACGCCACCCTTCATCCGCAGTGACGCCCCAGATAGCCAAGTTCCTTGGCTCACTTCAATATACGATCCGGACCGCTTTCTGCCTCACACTCGCTGCTCTAGCGTGTGCCTATCTCTGGACCCTGCCGCTTCAGCTACTCTCAGGTGACAACATGTCGGTGCTCAAGACGCTCATCATCAACCCACGCTCGGGCGTCAAGCCCACAGCCACGCTGTTCTTCATGCACGGACTGGGCGACTCGAGCGCAGGCTGGTCCGATGTGGCACAGATGCTCTCGCAGCGCCCCTCGCTCTCGCACGTGCGCTTCGTGCTGCCCAATGCGCCCATCCAGCCCGTCACGCTCAACATGGGCATGCCCATGCCTTCTTGGTTCGATAGTAGGTCGTCATATTCTTGTGTGTGGCCCAGCTACGCCCCTACTTTCCCCTGCACGGCTCTCCTTTGAGTATTTGCTGACCTTCGCCTTCGTTTGCTTCCCTAACAGTTTTGGCGCTTGACGACCTCTCTGGAGCGGAAGACGAGGCGGGCTTGCTCAAGTCGACAGACGAGATCAAGAAGCTCATCAAGGCCGAGAACGACGGCACTGCCCAGGGACTTGACGGTCACCAAATCCCCAGCGAACGCATCGTCGTGGGCGGCTTCAGCCAGGGCGGCGCCATTGCACTGCTCACCGGCCTCACCAACCAGAACGCCGTCGCGGGCGTCGCGGCTCTGTCGACCTGGCTGCCCCTGCGTGCGAAGATCGCTGCGCTCCGAGCACCCACCTCGAAAAACCTCAAGGTGTTCCAGGCGCACGGTGACGCCGACCAGGTCGTCAAGTACGAGTACGGCCAGCGCACCGTGTCGTTCCTTAGGAACGATCTCGGCCTGGCGGAACAGGACGTCGAGTTCCGCACCTACCCGCGCATGCCGCACTCGGCGTGTCCTGAAGAGATCCGCGATCTGGCCGCTTTCCTCGAGAAGGCCATTCCGGCTCAGTAGCTTGCATACGCTGCACACGCCATGTTGAGAGGATCGATCAATGTACAGTAAAATCTGATAATAGAACACAATACAGCCGAAAGACATTCGGAAGGGTCGGGCGAAAGGGACTATAGCCGAGAGCTAGTCTTGGTAGAGGCTGGCTCACGACTGGAGAGTCAGGCGCCGTCGATGGTGATGACGATCTTTCCGATGTTTTTGTTGGCCTCCATCTCGTCGTGGGCGTCCTTGATGTCGTTCCAGGAGTAGACCTTGTGGATGATGAGCTTGCTGTGGTGCTTGCCGGAGCTGTCGGGGCGAGCGCCAGCGATGAGGCGTTCGAGGCCGTTCTCCTTGACAAAGCCTTGGACGAGCTTGCTCTGGTATTCGAGGCTGCGAGAGCGGAGGGCGGAGCCTTCGACTCTGAGGCGCTTGAAGAGGAGCTGGGCCAGCACGATCTCCTTGACCTTGGCGCCGCCCATGAAGGCGAGCAGGACCATGCGGCCGTCGCGCTTGAGGCTGTTGAGGTTGTTGGTAAAGTAAGGCGCGCCGACAAAGTCGACGATCACGTCGACCGAGCCCGCAGGGCCCTGGGCTCCCGTGTGCTTTGCGAGCTCCTCGGCCCAGTCTCCCGCCTTGTAGTTGAAGCCCTTGTCGGCACCAATGTCCTCGCAGATTTGGATTTTCTCCTGCGAGCCGGCAGTGACGTAGATCTTGTTGGCTCCAAAGGCACGTGCAAGCTGGATGGCGGCAAGACCGACACCTGACGCGCCGGCGTGGATGAGGACGTCCTCGCCCTGCTTCAACTCGCAGATGGTGCGCAGTGCCTGGAAGGCGGTGAGGTAGTTTTCCGGGATGGCGGCTGCCTTGACCCAGTCGAGCTCGCTGGGCTTTTCGAGGATCATGCGAGCAGGCACCTTGATGTACTCTGCATAAGCGCCGCCGACGGCGAGACCAAATACCTCCTGGCCGACCTTCCATTGCACATCCTTGAGGTTCTTGGTGGCGACGACGTGTCCGGAGAATTCGACACCCATGATCTGTGGAGCGTGCGGAGGGAGCGGGTAATTGCCCTCACGCTGCATGATGTCCATTCGGTTGAGTCCAAAGGCTTTGATCTTGACGAGCACCTCATCATCGCCGAGCTCAGGCACGGGCGCTTCGCCCAAGTACAGGTTCGAGGAGGGACCCTTGCCGTCCTTGACCAGGATGGCCTTCATCTGCGATGGTACATCGGATGACATGGCTCTGGTCTGACCTGTTGATGCGCTCGCCTTGAATGACTTGATGGAAGAGACGGCGCTAGGACGATGAATGCTTGCGAAGCGTTGCTGCGAGGAAGCAACTGCAGTTTGAGAGAAGGGACGCAAAGGAGCGAGGGTGAGGGACGCGATGGGCTTTGAGAGACGGAAGGAGTTGAGCGAGTTTAAAAGTTTGGGATAAAGACGAGCGGCAGCAGACATGCTGCGAGGTACAGTGAGCGGTAGCGGTAGCGATGGATCGAATATCAACCCGGCAATGCTTCTGATCTCCGAGCTAGATAGCCGCGTTCAACAGGGTGAGAGCACTGGCCCAATTTTGCGTTGCGGTAAGGGCGAACGAATGCAAGTGAGGTTTGCAAACCGATCACGAACGGAAGGCGGAGGAAACGAAACGAGATGCCGGATACCGGGTCACTCAGCCTCGTCCGGCGGCTCCCCGATGCGCACGGACTTTAGGCCTCCACACGCAGGATCAGGCTGAATTTTTATGTTGCAAGTGTGTGAGGCTAGGGTCGAACAGCTCTGCGTTTTTCGAGCTTTAACATCCTAGAGATTTGAGCGCTGCTGCGAGCTCGTCATGATCGCGTTTTGCGGGATTGATGAAGCCTACTGCTGGATGCGGTCAGTATGCGGTAAGGATGCGGTTACTTGACCGGCAGGAGTTGAGGATCGACGTGACCCACCCACCTCGAATCTACTTACAGCTGCTCGTTAGGCAAAAAGGCATTCAGATGTCGTAGCGCACAAGGAGACAAGCATAGTAAATTGGGTCGGCAGCGCGAGAAAGGTGATTGTCGTACGATGTTTGAGCTACGCTTGTGGTCGCCACGACGAAAGAGGAGACCATGAACGACAGCTGATCGTGGAGGACCGTGAATGGCGGAGCCGCCCGGATGCGCAAACGGGCTGGTGGGGCCGAGCGAGTTGCGGCGCCTTGACCTGATACGAGCGAGCAACAGCCGCCTTCCAAGACCCGCGGGTGCCGCTCGACTCCGCTGGGATTTGCGACGATGCGGAGTGCATTGATTGAGACTGTAGGCTAGGGTTTGCAACGCATCGAGTCGCGAGTTGAGCGGGATGAGCGGGGTCAAGATTTATTTGAAAGCACGACGCTCCGCCGCGGGCAGAGATCTACATTGCTCAATTTGTCCGCTCGCTCGTTCTTAGTGGCAGCCGCAGCAGCGACAGCCAAGCTTCAGACAGCAGTGCGAGCTGCTCGAGGTCCGACGTGTGTTGTTGGCAGCTCAAGCCAGATTTGGACGTCTTATGCGTCACGATACCTCGGTGACTTAGTGAGCAAGAACCCTGGCAAAGGCAGCTGTTTGTGTCACACGCCGTGGGCAACGAATGCATCCTCTCAATGGAGCCATCGAGCATGCACCGATGTTCGCAATGAACCATGCTGCCTCGACAATGGCAAGGGTCACCAAGAAGTGCGGGTTACGGCAGACTCGGCTTTCTTAGGCGGCTGGATGATCAGCCGCGCAAATCAGGCACGCGCACGCCAAGGAAATGCAGGCACGTCCTGTCAAACGCTTCGCGAGGAAGCGGATGGAAAAGCTGGTCCGCAAGCGAGAGCTGCACGTTGCGCGTGCCTCCAACGTCCGCGCGCCCACGGTGTCAAACCGCAGCTCGCTTATGCTGCCATTTCGGTTGACCGACGGTCGCCGCACGGCCAACCCGTGCGAGCAAGCGAATTGCGAATGGTGCCACTTCGTTGACCGTTGTATTGCAAGCAACTGCGACACTCAGGATGAGAGGGCTAGCCGCATGCTTCGGATGCAAGCCCGGAAGCGTTGGCGGCACCCTCGTTGCCGCCTTACTAGATGGCTCGGCTGGAGATGGAGGCGTGATCCCGAACCAACAGCGTCGGCGTGCTGGAGTCAAGACCCGAGTCTGGACCGTCTTGGCGATTCAAAGTTGGGCAAGATGAAGTGCATGCGATGTGCCCTCGGTTGCAGGCAGGGATAGGCGCAAGAAGCTCGCTCAGCTGATATGAGCGCGTGATGTAGAAGCCAGCCCCACCCGCTATGGGGCGACCGCAAGCGTCGAGCTCTAATCCTCGGATATCGGGCGATTTGCGCGAAGGCAGACGAGCCCACGAGCAGGCTCCAGCTTTGTAGACGAGGGATGTTTGACACTTGACACTCCGACACACAGCTGAGGGCGCGTCCAGACCAACTCGCAGCCATGGACCAAGCGAGCACGCGCCTGTTGCTGCCAATTTCCGCATCGAGGTTGAGCGACGGAAAAAAGGCAGGAGGGCGTGCAGCGCACTGACACGCGAGCTGCTGAGAGAGCGCGAAATTTCGACTGGGAAGCTGGTTGGGCTGCGCTTTGCTGTGGCTGGAATTTGGCATTCTGAGTCCAAACTCAGAAGCGAGAGGACGGGCGTGGGTTTTCCACTCGATTCTCCGTTCCGTGATTTCGTGCGGGGCCGCTGCGTTGATTTTTGCAGCTGAAAATTCGGCGGCTGCACACGGCAGCAAAGCGCTCGCAGTCGGGCTTCCACTTGAAACATGGCGGCTCACCTGTTGCCTAGCGCCATCTGTCGCCGATCCTTTGTCAAGCGCCTATTGCCGCCTCGAACTCGAGCTCGCTCGTCCCTATGGTCCAGACCAGGGTTTCAGACGTGCAGCGCGTCACCACCACCACCGCTACCGGCCCGCGGCTCGCGAGCTGAGCCTATTGCAGAGCCACATCTCGAGTGAGCAGTCTGTCCGCTCCCAACGCATGCAGGCACCCTCGTCCGGCGCTTGGCCCGCAACAAGCTTGGCCTCGGTAGCCGCCCTCGAACCACCTCCTCCGCGTCGGCTGGACGTGTCTCACCACCAATGACTTGGCCTTCTCTCCAGATTGCCGATTCTATTGTGTAGCTTGGACTGTATGCATCGCGCCGCCGCCGTCGTCGCCGCCGCCCCTCGGCTGTCGTCTTTGAGTTCGGAGCCCGATTCTCCTTCCCTGGCTAGTCTTGGCTCCACAATGGCTTACCTCCGCCAGAGACATGTGTTTCACTAATCGACAGGCCGCCGTCGCTCGCCTGCTTCCCCTGTAGATGCAGTCCGCAGCCTTTCATCCGTTTGACATCCGCCCCGCCGCACCAAGCGCATGCAGCTTTGCGTGCCTCCTCAGCCCTTGGGCCGGAGCGCAGAGCCCATTCGTGCATACTCCAGCTGCCGGCCCCCGGCCCGCGCCTATGCTGACCGCCTTCGTCTCTGGATCCGGTTGATCGACAGTGAATGCTGCCTCCTGTGCTCCTCCGGAGCCCTTCCTCTTCATCTGAGTCAAGGTCCGTTGATTGTGTCAGACATCGGATGTCCTCTACGCTCCGACATTGTTCTCGACCTGTCCTTCCGCCTGCGCCTGACCCGTCAGCCTGGGTGTCCACCAAATCCTCGCTGGTTCTATATAATCCTCTCACCCTTGACATTGGCATCGACGTGCCTCTACCCCATATAACCCTCATCCATACCACCGACCCTCGTCGCTCCGTCTATACTCGTGTAGCCGCTGATCTCGCCAGTCTAGAGTCGCTCTGCTTCTCCAGTATGTCGAGTTCGTCGCTGCTCTTCTCCACCCTGACGCCAGCCTCGCCGTCCACGTCCAGCTCCACCTCGTCCTCGCGCAGCCGACCCGAATATCGCAGGTCGTCCACCTTCTCGGGCGCCTCGATCTACTCGCGCGACAGCTGGTGCTCCAACGCCGAATCCGAGATCTCCGTCTCCTCCACCACACAGGGCCACATCTCGCACGAACAAAAGGCTTTCGAGCAGGTCGTCCTCGCCAGCATCGCCACCAACGCCATCTTCGGATCCACCTCGCCCCGCAAAAATCGCTCGGCAGGCATGCGTACCTCGATCGACTCGGCACGTTCCTGGACCTCATCTGGCCCCTCGGTCCGTTCGCCTCTTACTCCGGAAGCCCCGCTCTCTGCGCTCCGCGAGAACGAGGTGGCCAAGACGCCCATGCTCGCCACCATCGCACTGCCACCAGTCGAAGAGATGCCCAAGCGCAGGCGCCCTCAGCTCTCGAGGATCGTCTCGGACGAGGTGCAGTACATTGGTCGATCGCTCGACGTGCCCGTGTCCGAGGACGGTCACGCGGAACGCTCGGTGTGCATCCGACGCTCCGCGTCCACTGCCTCTTCGGCATCGCGCAACTCGAATCGCTACTCGCGCTTCAGCCAGGCAGGCGGCAAGGACGACCTCAAGCTCGCCATGGACGAGCTCGAGCAAGAGCTTGCACGCACCATGGCAACACTCTCGGCGACCAACTCGCCCGCTTCTACCGTCTCGGTCAGGTCGAGGTCCAAGGCGCAGAGGAGGCCTCACACTGCAGACAAGGTCATGGCCGTTGGATCCGCCAAGACTTATCCCACCGGCCTCGCTCAGGTGGCCGTGGGCTCGAGTGCATCGATGCCCTCGCGATCGCGATTCCAGCGCGAGTCGTGGATGTCATCGAGCAGCAACGCTCACGAGAGCGAGGCAATCTTCTTTACCAACCCCATCCGCTTCTCTGCGTCCGACCTCACACTGCTCGCCGAAGGAGCGGAAGCTTCGAAGCGCTCAAGCGTCATGAGCATCCAGGACGAGTGCGAGCGCCCGATCTCGACGGCTTCGAGCTACTCGAGCCTCGCATCGCGAAGTGCACTCGAAGACGCTGGTGTGCCCGCGCTCGTGTTTGATGGACGTCTTTCGGGCTCGTCCACCGGCTCGTCCGTGGTTTCGTTCCAGGACGCCTCGAGCAGGCCGGGCAGCCTGGTAGTTGTGCCGCCCGTGCGCACGTCGAGCAAGCGTCGTCCAGGCACGGCACGCGCAGAGACCGCTGCCGGGGGCATCCCCAAGACCGGGCTGTACCAGCTCGGCAAGGCGTCGCGCTCGACGCCCTCGCTGGTGTCCAGGCCGCCGCACGAGCCGCTTCCACCGCTCCCGAGTCTGCCTGCTGGACTCAGCCAGCTGCTGGCGAGTGCACCTGCACCGCCGCCGAGACCCACCAAGTCGCTCGCTCGAACCCCCACTTCGAGCCACCGCAACAGTCCAGTGCCCTGGACTGACAAGGCTCTCCCACGCATTCCTTGCTAATCTCGTCCCCGATACCACTCTTTTCTCTGCATTGACATTGTTTTTCGCATCCACGGTCTTTTGGGCCTGTCGTAGTCCTGCTTATCTCTAATCGTCCTCTGTAGATGACTCTTAATACCAGTCAGTAGCCTGAATAGGCCAATTTGTACAACTTTTTCGGGTTCACGCGTGATTACAAAACGTTGGGATGAGTGTTTACGTTTGAGGATGGCGATGGAGGTTAGGCGAGTCAAGGCCGTGGGAGAGACGCCCTGAGCGGGTGGCGAGGATGATCTTGTTCCTGCGTGGATCCACCGTCCGCAACCGACGGAATGCAGACGAACAATAGACTTCCAACTCCGCACTCTGGAAATCTCACCCGCGATGGCCGGCGTCCTCACCTCGCTTCGCACACATCCGAGCGTTGCAGTTGTGCATCAATGGATTGAGTCTACTTGGGTGGATGCGACGAGTCGAGCTGGTGGATAAGCACTTTACCTGGTCGCTCCAGACCCGGCCGCAGACCGTTGTAATACATGAAGATGGACTGTCAGACGAAAGTGTGAAATGTTAGCTCAATCTGGCGCTGCGAGCTTGTCGAACGCGGAGCTGGACTCACCATCAAAGAGCGAGGCCGTGTAGTTCCTGTGAAGACATGAACAAGAAAGGGCGATACGAGCGTCAGCATCGAGTTGCCATCTCTCAGATCCGACAGATCTACAAGCAAGCGGTTGTAACAACGCGGCCGTCAGGGCGGAAGTGTCGTCGGCGCCTGCGAGGGTAACAAAAAAAAAAACAAAAAGAAAAAAGGTACGGATCCACAAATTGAATGGTCGGGGCGCCAATTTTCCGACGTTTCAGATTTGCAGGCAGCCAAAAACCGAGCTGGGGGGCTGCGCTCTGCTGCCGGAAAAATATGCCAAAAAATCCAATCTAGGCGCCAAGCCGCGTGCCTGGCCCGTTTAGCCCTGTCGGCCCAGCCTCTGCAGTGTGTGGTGGCGGCGCCTCTGGTCTCGGCAACCGCCGCTCCTGCAACGGAGTAAAGAAGCCAGTACAGCACCACGCTTGGCTCGCTCGCAAGCAGGGTCGCCCTGCAGAGAAGCGCTGAGAGAGCATGGTTTCGCTTCTTACCCACGTCCTAAACCCGCCTCGCCGTCGCAAGCGAGGCGCAGTTGCATCGCCGCTTGCCGCCCAACATTGTCTCCATCTGCTTCCCTTCCCCATGCGGCCCCCGAGCCTCGCCCGCGCTTGCACTGTCCAACGTGGCCCGATTTGCACAGAGAGCCGCTCGCCAATCTAGGCGTCGGCGTCCAACTTTATCCTGCTCTAGCCGTGCACCCGCTGCGTGCATACGTGCGGCGTTCCAGACGTGGCGTCTTGGTCTCGGAGCGTACTTACGTTTGTGCGCCAGTCGCTGGCTGATATCTTCCAGCGCCTCGTGCACCTGCTGCACGTCTTGGTCTGCATCGATCATGTCGAGATACCGAAGGTCCGTGATGAAGTCCCTCGCCCTGCCGTTCGTGCTTGTGTCGGTGGCCGCTTGGGTGCTGCTGACCTCGCGGTGTCGCGCGCCCACAATGTCTCGCGCTTCTTGGCCCCCGGCAGCACGGTCATTCTTGCTCTCTTCGGCCAACTCTTGGCAGCTGCACGGTCCAGATTCGGTCTGGTTGCCAGATTCGGCTTGTCGCAAGCCACTGCGTTCGAATCCCGACGTGGCTGCCTCATGAACGGCGTTGGCGTCGGCGTTGACGTTGACATTGACGTCTCGATCTTGTCCGTTTGCAGTGGTCAAAGTGTCTTGCGCGCTATTCAACGCATTACCTTTCCCACGCTGTCCCAGCCCATTTTGATGGTCCGCCGCTGCGCCGACCATGCTATCCGAAACTCGAGACGCCGGCGCCTCGTACTTTGTTGGGGATACCGTCACTTCCGTCGATGGCGCAGAGCCTCCAACATCGACGGCACGCGTTCGGTGCGAGCGTGGGGCATCGTCGCGCAGCGAGCCCTGGCGATCCACTTTGTAGCCTGGCTTGTTGTGCGACTCTCGAGCACGCTGACGCGACAGGCCCATCTGCATATAAGTCGCCTTGCTGAACACCTCGATCGTATGTCTTGGCCCCACCGTCGACCGGAACATCTTTGGCAGCAAGAAGGGATAGTCGGAGAAGTCCGTGTGCTTGCTCCCCGTCAGCGTCAACAGCCATCCCCTCGACGACGTCTTGCGCGCATCCAGGCAGATCCGCTTGAGCTTGTCGAAATGCTCCTCCCATACAGTAAAGGACTCGGAATTCAGGACGTAGACGGGCTTGCCGATTCGTCCTTTGACCTCGTCTTCTTCCTTGGCTGGATCGCGTACTGGCTCGACCCAGGGATCTAAGACAATCGCCATGGGAAACGGGTTCGGCTTGCGCATCAACTCCAACACCGTCGCACCACCAAACGAGTGGCCGCAAAGCGTCGGGAACTCGAGATCCAACTTGCCCCTCCAATCCTCCAGCGGACGCTCCGCCTTCAAGATACTATTGCCCGGCAGCCGCGCGTTCGTCGCCGATGCCGAGTGGCCCGCAAGCTTCGTACCCAAATTTCGCGTAGATCGCTGGACGATCTCGTATCCGCGGCCTTCGTTGATCTCGTTGAGGACGTAGAGCGTCTCTTCGATCTCGGCATGCCGCATCTCGATCTGGTCCCTTCGCAGATCCACCTCGCGCTCCGACGGCTCGGTAGCAAACGACTGTAACCCTATTGTCTCGAATGTAAAGTATGGAACCGACGCTTTCATGCGGCCTGATGAGGGATGTCCGATGATCTTTGGTAGGGAGGCGCTTTTTCCGGCTTGGTTGGGAGCCTCTTCGCCTCGCACGATGCTGCTCACGCCCGAGCCGTCGCGGTGCTCGATGGCAGCTACGATGATGCCTTGGCTGGCCAACTCGCCGCAGAACTGCGAGTAGCTCAGTCGATTACCCGCCAGACCGTGCGAGAAGACGACGACAGGGAACTGCGGGGGTCTCTTGCCAAAGTTGCCCGCCTTGGCGCGGTCCGTGCCTTGGCGGTCGGGATGCGCCTGTCTGTGCAGCTCTTCCGGATCAGCGAGCGGTGGACCGACGCGCGCAGGCAGACGTGCATTGATGAGCGTCATCACCGCCGGGCTCGCAGGGATGGCAAAGAGGCCGTACTGGCCTACGTACTGCAGCAGCGCACGCACACCAGCGTGCACGGGGCGGCCGAGCCAGGCGGCCCGAGGGTATCGCTTCTCCTCGCTCGCGGTCATGGGGAGCGTCGGGTAGTAGATCGTGAACAGCACTGTCTCGAGATGAAGCGTGCATGTTTTTGACCCGCTAGACCACGGCGACCAGGGTAGCTTGGAGGCGGACTCGTCCTTCTCTTGGCACGAGTCTTCGTCTTGGGCATGGCCGCTTGCTTGCGCTGCAGACGCATTCGCGCTTTGACTTTCGGTGCTCGTCGCAGTCTGTGCCTCCGGTCGCGAACGAGAGCTTGTTGTAGCTTTTCCCGTCCCACCTGGCTTCTGCTTTGGCTCTGCCGAATCCGCAAGTTTCTCATCGCGGCCTTGCTTGTCCCGTCGGCTCTGTTTGGCCTCTTGATTTTGCTGTTTTGCCCTACGCCGCGCCTTACGAGCGGGTTTGTTGAGCTCGCCCGGCTCCACCACATTGTCGCAGAAGCTCCGTGGCTTTCTAACAGGGATCTCGAGATCGAGCACGCCGACCTTGAAAGGCCCGGTGTACGGAGGTAGACCCATGGCGTCGCGAAAGTCGTTGCGATGGCTTGACAATCAGCTGTTGGTAGCCATGCGGAAAAGGTTTTGGTGTTGTACTGGAGTTGGTGGTGTCGATGTATGTGGTCGCAAAGTAACATGCAACTCGACGAATCGAGAGAGAAACCGACAGTACCCCTGAGACCTCCGGGATCTTGACGATTCTGAGCAGTTCACTCAAGAGCGTCAAGCTGCAAGACACCCGTTCCGAAACCTGGCCGGCAGCCGTGGCCATTCGAAGAAGATGTTAGGGTTTGGCTGCACAATGCGGTACTCCGTGCCATCGGAAACCGAAGATCGTGGTCATGGTGTATACGCGGCCTTGGCCGCCTGACAGCTTCGCGGTGCAAAGTGATGTCATCGTGCGGTCCACGTGAGCTTGATTTAGGGTCTAACTTAACACAACCCGAAAAACTCCACTCTATGAATGCGATCTTCTCTCACTACCTAGCTTCGGGCTCAACGCTGCTCGCCGACCCACGAGCAGGAACATTTTGGGTGAATTGATTGCACTAGGTGATTTGATGATCAGGTATCTACATGGCGCTCTTGTCTTCACGACAAGATTACAAAGTTCAAGGCTGGTTCCGTTACTCGAGGTTGGAGGCCACCTTCTCAGTGGCACGAGCGTTGCCAAAGATCCAGTTCCACAGTCCGGTCGACTCGGGCTTCTGGGTGCCCTCGACCTTACGGGCGCCTTGGTGCAGCTTGTCACCGGCATAGTCGAGGCCGTCAGCAGTCTTGGACTTGAGCGACTCGTAGCCGCTGTCCGCCTTGTCCTTGAGGTTGTAGAAGCTCGAGTTGGCCTCGTCCTTGAGGTTCTTGTAGCCCTGCTGCGACTGGTCGCGCAGGTTTTGGTAACTGCTTTCGGCCTGGTTGCGTGCGTCGCGCGCCTTGGCGTCCAGGTCCGACTTCCACTCCTGACCAGTCTGCTTGATGTCGCTCTTGAGCCCCTTGTAGTCACCCTTGAGCTGCTTGACATCGTCCGAAAGACGGCCCTGGACCTCACCGGCACGCACCTCGGCGTTGTACTGCGCCGCAAGGATCTTTTGCTGGGCGTTGTGCTCGAGCTGGTCGCGGTAGCTGTGAACATTGCTGCGAGCCTCGTCGGCAGCATCTTCGGCCTTTCCCTTAAGGCCAAACCAGCCCTTCTGAGCCTCGTTCTTTGCGTGGTCATACTTGTCCTCGGCAGCCGATTTGGTAGAGAACCAGCTGGACTTGGCCTGTGCAGCCGCCTCGTCTGCCTTCTGCTCGGCAGCAGACTTGGTCGAGAACCAACCCTGCTTGGCCTGCTCACCAGCCTCTGCCGCCTTGTCCTTGGCGGCGAACCAGCCAGACTTGGCGTGTGCAGCAGCCTCGTCGGCTTTCTGCTCGGCGGCCGACTTGGTGGAGAACCATCCGCTCTTGGCGTGTGCAGCGGCCTCGTCAGCCTTCTGCTCGGCGGCCGATTTGGTGGAGAACCATCCGCTCTTGGCTTGAGCCGCGGCCTCATCGGCCTTCTGTTCGGCAGCAGACTTGGTGGAGAAGAATCCCTGCTTGGCGTGCTCACCGACCTCCTCGGCCTTGTCCTTGGTAGCGAACCAGCCCTGCTTGACCTGCTCTTTGGCTTCGGCCGCCTTGTCCTTGGCCGCGTTCCAGCTTTGCTTTGCGGAATCAGCAGCCTCGTCCGCCTTTTGTTCGGCAGTCGACTTGGTCGAGAACCAGCCCTGCTTGGCGTGCTCTCCAGCCTCAGCTGCCTTGTCCTTGGCGGTGAACCAGCCCTGCTTGGCCGACTCGGCGGCCTCGTCCGCCTTCTGTTCGGCAGCCGATTTGGTGAAGAACCAACCACTCTTGGCCTGGTTGGCGGCTTCATCGGCCTTGTCCTTGGCTGTGAACCAGCCTTGCTTAGCGGATGCGGCGGCCTCGTCAGCCTTCTGCTCAGCAGCCGACTTGGTGGAGAACCAGCCGCTCTTGGCCTCGTTGGCGGCCTCGTCAGCCTTGTCCTTGGCGGTGAACCATCCGGACTTGGCTTTGGCTGCGGCCTCATCGGCCTTGTCTTCTGCTGCGGACTTGGTAGAGCGCCAGCTGGACTTGGCGTCCTGCTTCAGGGCCTCAGCCTTGTTGGCAGCCGAGTCGGCAGCGTCCTCGGCGCTGTTCTTTGCCGAGCGCCAGGTGCTCTTCACGTCGCTCTTGGCATCGTGGAGCTTCTGCTCGGCGTGGTCGACCTTGTTGCGAACGTTGTTGCGGAGATTCTCGAGTTCCTTGGAGACGGTGCCGTACGGGACGCTGCCGGGGAGCTGGTTGGGATCGTTGTGCTTGAGATCGGTGCCGGGACGCGCGATGATGCCGGACACGCCTCGGGCAGCGTCGGAGCCGAGAGGAGGGCGCTCGTGGAGATCGGTGGTGGCTCCGGCGTGGGGCTTGAGGTCGGGCAGGGTGTTGCTGCCAGGAGGACCGGCTACAAAGGTGCCGTTGGTGTCCTTGGCGTACTGCTGCAGCAGGGGATCAAAAACGTAGTATCCAATGCCGACACCGACGGCAGAAGCGCCGAGAAGGGGCAGCACACGCTGTCGGAAAGCCATTGTGAAGGTGACACGCTGAGCCTGCGCGTAAGGAGCAGCTGCGAAGGTGCTTAGGATAGTTTGTTGAAAGAAGGAGGGGTATCGATGGTCCTCGCACGAACCGGATGGAGATGGTGGTGATGGAAGAAGGGGAAGGTGAAGGTGAAGGGGAGCTCTCGGCGGGAGACCGATTGTTGGGCGGATAGAGGGTGAGGAGGTGACTACTATTTTTGAGCTCAGGAAGAGAAGCGAGGCCAGCTGAGGACTTGTCAAGAAGCAAGCGAGCTACATACGGGTCACCAAGAGCGGTCGGGCTCATGCGGGCGGACTCATCCAGGCCTCTTTCAAGGGCACTGACTGCGAGCCAGTAGAGGACGGATGGGTGCTCGGCCGCGCGCCCCGCCGCTCATTCCAACGACGTTCCGGACTGACGTAGGTGCGGAGCCCAGAATCCGCCCAACCTGCTGGCTCCAACTGAAAGCACTGGCACATTAGACCCTTCTATTCGGCACCGTGGCCAGCTGTGCTTGAACCCGCACCCGCTTCCAAAAACGGCAACGAGGGAGCTGGGCCGAAAGTGACAAACATCCGTGCGTTCCTCCACACAAGACGTCGCTCGCCAAGGCAATTGCCTATGACGCCAATCTGCATCGGCTTTTCGCAAGACGCGAAGAAGAAAAAAAGCGTTTCGTACGGCTGGTCTCGATCTCGGATTTCGGCCAGGCCAGCCTTCGACCTTGGACCCTGAAAGCTAGGTTGGAGTGGTGCGCTGCTTCTGGCACCCTCAAGTCGTCCAACGATGAGGATCAACCGCAACGCCGTACTGGTGGGCCGTAGGTCCGTGCTGGTGCCGTATCGCAAGCAGCATGTACCGCGTTATCACGAGTGGATGAAGGACCCGCTCATCCAGGAACAGACCGCCTCGGAGCCGCTCTCCCTCGAGCAAGAGTACGAGATGCAGCAGTCATGGGCCGTCGACGAGGACAAGCTCACGTTCATCATTCTCGCACGCCCCGATACCGGCTCAAACGAGAACGAGAATGAAGATAATGACACTATTGATCCCCTGTCCAAGTGCACCATGGTTGGCGACGTCAACATCTTCTTCAACGCGCGGCATGAATCCGATGATGAAGACGAAGAACAAGCACACAAAGACGTTTCTTCCCAACCAGCAGACATTTACGATGCCGAGTGTGAGATCATGATCGCAGGTAAGTCTGCAGTCCAGCCTCCCTTTGTGCTTCGGAACTGAAATGATGTTGACACTGGTGCTATCCTGTATGCCCAGAGCACGGCTATCGTCGCAAGGGTATCGCGCGCGAAGCACTCAAGATGATGTTCGAATATGTCACCGCTGCACCAACGCCGTCCGCCGAATCTGAGAAGATGCCTCAAGCCGACAAGTCGAGCTCGCACTGCAGCCTGCCTATCCCGCCAGAGTGGCTCACATGCAAGATCTCTCTGACCAACCAAGCCTCCATCCAGCTGTTCGAGTCGCTCGGTTTCACCCGCCAATCCGTTAGCGAGGTGTGGCAAGAAGTCGAGATGCGCCTCACCGACACCTCTCGCGCTCTTCCCCGTCAGGACGCCAGTGTCTCACCCGCTTCAAACATGTCCATCCGGAAAATGCTACTCTGGCCAGAAGAGTAGTACCATCGTTAGAGCCATGGCCTTCGTTCACTACGAATCTATTGTACACTAGCCCATGGCGTCCGGTCGATGATCGCACTGAGCTCGTCCGCTGTGAGATCCAGACCGTGCTGGGCGCGGAGATGGCGTCGAAGATCGTACAAGCGCTTGAAGCGGTGCTCGCAAGCATCGCTCAATGTTGCCGCGGCTGTTGACGGAGATCCCGCGCCAGTTGTTCGCAGCGCAGGGTCCAGCACCTGCTCGTCGAGCTCGTGGCAGATGCTTGTCCACGGACACGCAAAGATGCGATCGCGGGTCGTGCGTCGCCTCTTCGCTGGCGTCTTCGCGTTTCCGTCCTCCGATGATGGACGCTTTCCCGACCCAACCTGCTGGTTAGCCGGTCTGACTGATGAGTAGCCACGTCCCGTCAGCAAGTCCAGCAGTCGAGGCTTGATTGATGCCGACAAGCCAGTGGTGGAAGCATTGCTGTTCACCGGCTCGCTGTCGCGCTCTTGGCTGTCTTCAAGCTGCGCCTCGCTTTCTCCAGCACTGTCCGAGATTTTGGAAGATACTTCTGAAGAGCTGGCTTGGTCTTCTGCCTCGTCGTGTGAGGCGTTGCCGCTCGTCGAGAAGCGCAGTCTGCTGCGCGTATCCGTCATCTGTTCAGGCGACGACCGCGTACCGGTGCACACTCGACGGTGGCGCGAGACCAGATGCTTGTGCGCAAACCGTCGGCCGCAGTCGGGACATTCGAAAGGTCGTTCGCCCAGATGCGCCGTCCTTACGTGGATGGACAGCGTGTTTTTGCGCGTGAAGATCTTGCCGCACCCGTTCCAGGTACACGCAAATGAGGATGCAGACGGATCGCGTGCACTGGTGAGCGATGTCGCAACACTCCCTGGACGGACCGACCCAGTGCCTCCAGATGCAGAAGTGATGATGCTGAGGGCGGGAGAGCTGAGGTCTCGGAATACGCCTCCTCGACGTGGCCGCGTGGAACCGAGATGCGCCGCCCTGTTGACCAGGTCCTCGTCGCTGGCCACAGGAGATGCATGTTGTGATATGTTCGGAGCTATCGAATGAATCGACAAAGGCTGATCTCTCGTGTGGTGCGGCTCCTGCTCTTCCTCCTCCTCCTCGGACGACGACGATCCACTGTCATCGGAAAGCTCCGCACGCAAGTGATTGAGTTCCGCCTCGTGGCTGCCTTCCATGACTTTGGCTTCAAGCTCGAGCCGAAGCTTGCGATTCTCATGCCTGCGATAGTGGGCACGGAGGTTGTCCTGGCGCTGGAACACCTTGCCGCAGCCGGGCCACGGACATACGGGAGGATGTGCTTCTTTCATGTGCGCCTGCAGAGCAGACCACGTGGGGAACGTGTAGACGAGCGATGCGTGGTCCCCGTTCTCCTGGCTCTGCGGACGCGCATGCTGCATGGTGCAGGTATACCTGCCGTCCTGATGGGTCCGAGCGTGTGTCTTGCGTTTCGAATTCGAGGCGAAGCGCTTGCCGCAATCCGGATACGGGCAGACGAATGGCAGGGCGGACGGCGACTGCTCCACGTTTGATGAGGCTCCCTCGTGGCGGTCCATCGCTTCTGTCTGCGAATGGCCCGCATGCTGGTCGCGTATATGCTGACGGAGTTGCTTGCGTTTGTGGAACGTCTGCTCGCAGCCGGGCTCGGTGCATGGGTAGTCGTGCGCGCTGGCGCCCGTCGCGGTCGATAAGTGATCAGCATGGCAGGCTTGGACGTGATTCTTGAGCTGGCTCGTCGTCCAGAATCGGAGCTCGCAGCCTTCTTCTTGGCAAGCAAACGCTTTCTCGGAAGGATCCTGATGGCGGCGCTGGTGAGCTTTGAGGTGCTCGTTCCTCATGTAGCTGGCTCCGCATCCATCGTGGTCGCAGACGAAAGGCCTCTCGCCCGTGT
Source organism: Moesziomyces antarcticus (assembly GCF_000747765.1). Classification (NCBI taxonomy): domain Eukaryota; kingdom Fungi; phylum Basidiomycota; class Ustilaginomycetes; order Ustilaginales; family Ustilaginaceae; genus Moesziomyces; species Moesziomyces antarcticus. The sequence continues at coordinate 2,040,539 of NW_014639009.1, read as the reverse complement.
GGCTGCGGACGTGCTGGGCAAGCTTGAATGCCTTGGTGTAGCTTTTGCCACATCCTTCGTAAGGACAGCGGTGGACGCTACTGTCTGGTACGTTGCTGGGTCCGGGCTGAGGCTTTTCTAGCAATGGCTGGTCAGCCAGCCGCGAAGCGGCGGATTGCGAGCCGCATCCGCCGATCTGCAAGGTCATGGGCTGCTGAAAGATACCTTGGAAGACATTGAGATGGCGGACCTGAAGTCCGAATGAGGTGTCCAGCAAGCCGAGTGGGTTGACGATGGTGTGCGGAAAGGTGAAGGGTTGAGGCCCCTCAGACTCAAGGTGCACTGCGGGTCGCACTTTTTTTTCGAGGAGCGTTGAGGCCTTAAATTTCGAAGCCTCCACCTGTGCTTCATGGGAAGAAGCCAGGCTGGACCCTGCTTCTGCAGATGCTCGACGCGCCAGAGCGGGACCCTGGACAGCTGGCTCTTCGACGCTGAGCCTGCTTTGTCACCACAACCCTGGGCGCTGATCACCCGACTCTCTCCACACAAAGCCATACGTAGCCTGCAGAAGGCCCGTTCAGACGTCCCTGATGATCATGGCGATGAGACACCATTACCCTGCGGCGTCGCACTGATCATGTCGTCAGCGGGATCGAACACGGCGCAGCGGCTGTCGTTTGCTTCGGAGCCATTGGATTCTGCGTCCATCACGCTGGACCGTCGCCAAGAGAAGCTCACGCAGCTACGCAGCCTACGTCAGCGCTGCAAGGAGGCTGCTGGAACTCTGACTATCGATCACGAAGTTCAACTCGTCCGCGAGCTCATCCAAACGAAAGCAGTGGACGAGGACTTTTCGGTAGCTGTGCGAGAGCGCTGGCAGACGTGGTCGCGCAATGCGGATCCCTTCCGAACCGAGCTAGCCTCGACGGCTGCCTCCGAGCTCAGCAAAGCAGCCGAAGTCGAAGCTTCCTCTGGATCAGACTCCGACTCGCAGTCGGACGACTCGGCATCGGAAGGGCCGGACGAGCCGTCCGGGTCCGGAATGACCAGCAAGGGAAAGAGAAAGGGCGTATTCCGCCCAAAGGGGCCCAAGAAGCGCATCGGCTCCTCCGAGCGCGGCATGGACGAAGATTGGGACGCCGTCCGAAGAGAACGAGAGGCCCGGCTCACGGAGCTTGATGCATCGCTGCCGAACGCCTTCCGCTTCACCGAACGCCAGCTCAAGGTGTATGCACATCGGTTAAAGCAAAAGTACCTCAACTCGCTCGACCGTCCCTTTGAAGCTGCCCAACTCCACAAGCTACTTCACCATTCCCGGAAAGTGGCCCAACCTGGTGCGGTGCAGCCGTCGCAAGATGCTTCGGTGCCCGGACCATCGATCCAAAACGCACCGTCGCGTCCGAGCGTCTATCACATCTCGTTCTTCATCAGCAGTCTCGATCCGAGCACAGACGATGTGGCAGCACAGCAAAAGAATGCAGATGCGGCGGCCGTGTCGGACGTAGATGCTAGGGACAACTATGTCAAACGCATCTGCGGCGACGGACTCGGGGGCAGCAAGCGTTCCCAAACCATCGAGCTTCTCTCGACGCAGACGCTGTCGGACCTCTTAGGCACCCTTGTCTGCTGGTCTGATGAGCAGCCGGAGCGGCACGGCTGGCAACAGCGCCTCCAAAAGACCTCATATTGCCCCGATGCGACAGCAGCCGGCCAGGAAGCAGTCGCGTCCCTGCAGCAGGACCTCAGCGGAGATGAAGAAAGCCAGGAAACTTGCTTCGCGCGGTATACGGGCCGTCGGCGGCACACCGACGTGGCACTCATCATCGAGGACAAACTGTACAGCAAAGGCCTCAGAGCAGGCGATGCTCTCTACGAAGCCGACTACGCGACGCTGCTCAACGAGTGGAAGTCACGCTGCGGTCTTTCCGACGCCCAAGCGGGTTGGAGCAGCAGCGGTGGCGACCTCAGTCTGCGGCTGGATCAGCTGGGCTCCATTCGGATCGGCCGACCGTACTGGCTGCTGCACCAGGGCGATTGTGTCCATGCCTTTGTAATCGAGCAGATCCGTGCCTTGCGGCCCCTCGAAGAGAAGGGGACCTTCTCATCCGATCTCGAGAACGTGCCGAGCGGGTCTGCCGTTACACCGTTTCCACGGATCACTTGGCTCTCGACCCCAGCCATGCTGCGATTCGCCGCAGACGACAAGGACAACTATGGCCTGGGCCATCGCATCCTCCTGTGGGAAGGATTGATGCCGATGCAAAGCTCCGGGGCGGGGCCGGAGGTTGGAGCACTGGCTGCGGGCGACCTGACGCAGCGCAGTGCACTTCAAGTGGCGCTAGGCCGAACCAGAAGAAAGGACGAGGGCATGTTGCGGAAAAAGCAAGGCAAGTGCCTGGCGTGCTTGCTGCGCAAGGCCCAGATCGGCATATTGGGTGGAGACCGTGTCCGCCTTCCGGTCGGCTCAGACGACGACGAGCGCGGCAAGCAAACGGAGATGAGCGGGCTCGATGACCACTTGGTCACTCTTTGCGTGTCGTGTGCGGTGATTCTTGGTCTCCCGACACGCGAACCCGAGGCTGGCGCGAGCGAGGCTCCGGTTCAGCTCGACTGGCAGCGCATCCATGCGCAAAAGCCTCGCAAGGCCGGCTGGACCGTATTCCCCATGTACTGATCGTTTACCCGCCTGCGTCTAACTCAATCCCTCGCACAGACTTGCTCATTCAGGGTTCCGGCGATTCGGAGAGTTGAGAGCGGTGTGGGCATGGCAGAAACAGGGACGCTAGTGGAACAGGAAGAATGCATCACGGTCTAAATGCAGAGTCTGGAAGCCGACCGGATGGCAAGTGGACCCGGTCGAATGGTTGCGAGGTGGTTTATATTATCGTACAGGGTCGTGGGTCGAGCGGCCAACAGTGCAAGCCAGCCAGTCCATTGATGGGCGGCTGACAATGTCATGATGTGCTCGCGTGGTGATTTTGGTGCAAGGAATCCGATCGAAGCGAGGCCTCGAGCTGGTTTAGCCGTGGATCTTGGTGACGATACCAGTGCCGACGGTCTTGCCACCCTCACGAAGGGTGAATCGCGAACCCTCCTCGAGAGCAATGTCGTGGACAAGCTCAGCGTCGAGCTCGACGTTGTCACCGGGCATGACCATCTTCTCGTCGGCGTCCGGAGTACCGGCGGGGTGGGTGAGCGAGACGGTGACGTCGGCAGTGCGGATGAAGAGCTGGGGACGGTAGTTGTTCATGAAGGGCGTGTAACGGCCACCCTCCTCCTTCTTGAGGATGTAGACCTGGGCGGTGAACTTCTTGATAGGCTTGATGGAGTTGGGGATGACCATGACCTGGCCACGCTTGACCTGCTCACGCTTGACACCACGGAGGAGCGCACCCATGTTGTCACCGGCCATGCCCTGGTCGAGCTGCTTGTGGAACATCTCGATACCGGTGAGCGTGGTCTTGAAGGTGTTGCCGAGACCGAGGATCTCGACTTCGGCACCCTTCTGGATGGTGCCTCGCTCCACACGGCCAGTCACGACGGTACCACGGCCGGGGATGGAGAAGACGTCCTCGACGGGCATGAGGAAAGGCTTCTCGAGGTCACGGGGCGGCAGGTCGAGCCACTTGTCGGTCTCCTCCATGAGCTTGAGGATGGCCTGCTGGCCGACCTCGGGGTCGCGGCTCTCGAGAGCGGCGAGCGCGGAACCGGAGACGATGGGCGTGTTCTCGCCGTCGAAGCCGTAGGTGGAGAGGAGGTCGCGCATCTCCATCTCGACGAGCTCGAGCATCTCGGGGTCGTCGATCTGGTCGACCTTGTTGATGAAGACGACGAGCTTCTTGATGCCGACCTGCTTGGCGAGCAGAAGGTGCTCACGGGTCTGGGGCATCTGACCGTCGGGAGCGGAGACGACGATGATGGCGCCGTCCATCTGTGCGGCACCGGTGATCATGTTTCGGATGTAATCGGCGTGGCCGGGGCAGTCGACGTGGGCGTAGTGGCGGTTGCCGGTCTCGTACTCGACGTGGGCGGTGGAGATGGTGATACCACGGGCACGCTCCTCGGGAGCCTTGTCGATGGAGGCGTAGTCGATGAACTTGCCGGTACCCTGAGCCTCGTGGAGCGTCTTGGTGATGGCGGCGGTGAGCGTGGTCTTGCCGTGGTCGACGTGGCCGATGGTGCCGATGTTCATGTGGGGCTTGGTGCGCTCGAACTTGCCGGACTCAGCGGCGTAGGTGCGCACCTGCGAGGCGATGGCGACGCGGGGGAGCTGAGCGGCGCAGACGCGGGCACGGCCGGCAAGGGTGGCGGGCGACTTGGCCGAGGGGCGGGTGACGAGGGTGCGGGCAGCAGCGGGAGCAGCAGCCACGGACCTCTGGGAGGCCAGCGACCTGGCGAGGGAACGGGGCGCCTGGGTGCGGAGAAGGCTCATCTTGAAGACAGGATTGTCGGGTCAAGTGAAGTAGTGGGGGATGCGATGAGGAGGTGATGACGGTGGAGGGAGGAGGATCGCACGAGCGAGCTTGACTTTTTCTGCATCAGCAGCAGCAGCAGCAGCAGCAGCACACCGTCCCGGCCTTGATTTTGGAAGAAAGTGGTTGGTGGCCGTGCCCGGCTGCCGACCTCAGCCGCGCGCAGAGTCGGAAAGCCTGCGGAAGACTGCGACCAACTGCACCTCACAACCCTCGACCCGCGATCCGAGCCTCTCACTGCTGCCATCCTGTCTGCTCCGATTCGAGCATTTGCAAATCACCGAGGCTGCCCAGTGCCTCTCTCTCAATCGGCAGTCCGGTCCTCCCTTTCTCCCTCATCCAGGACGTCTTGAATCGATTCCACAATGCTACATTCATCGTCGATCGCCTCCTTTGACTGCTGAGTTGTGTTACGCAAGACAGCTTCGCCGCCATCGGACACGTTCAAATTTTTGGCTGGGCTTCCGAGAGCTGGAAGAATTCCAACCCAATTTTTTTTGCGGCCTCTTCTTCCGATGAGCTGCTGATCGGGAACAGATCGCCGCGATTCCTGCCCCTCTTTTGGCTCGATCTGGACCCGCTGAAGCTGGAGGCTGCGCCAACGCGCGCTCCTCCTAGCAAATCGCAACGACGCAGCCGCCACGGGTCTCGGGAAGTTCGCAGCAGCTGCGACTGAGCAGTCGGGCAGGCGTGTGCGTCTCCGACCCACTCGCTCTCTACAGGCATACCTCCATCGCTCCCCCCATCCCTCAACGGCTTTCTCATAGTCCTTCGACGCATCGTTGTGCAGACCATCGGCTCGCTGGTATCGCCGACCCTGCTTCACGCGTATCCTCGCTTCGCCTCCATCCTCCTCTCTCTGTAACTTCTGCTTGGCGAGAAACGGCCGCCCTCGCTCGAGCCTCGAGCTCTGCAAACGACACGCTACAGCAGGCATTCATCGTAAGGTTCGGCTGCCAAGATGGAGGACGATCTCGACATCAAGCGCGAGGACCAGACTACGCGACCTCGGGACGGAGGTTCCGGGAGCGACAAGCCCAGGGTGCACCACGGCGGCAAGAGGCTTCCCGTCGACCCCTTCGCAGAGGTCGACGATGAGGACGAAGAAGACGAAGACGATGATGACGACGAGGACGATGACGACGAAGATGACGAAGATGACGATGAGGAGGATGCGCGCGGCAGTCGAAGGCGCGCCAAAAAGCAAAGGCGCAACCGCTTCCTCGATGTCGAAGCTGAAGTCGACGACGATGAGGAAGATCTCGACGAAGAGGAGGAGGAGCTCGCGCGAGAGGATGGTTTTATCGAGGAGGATATCCCCGACGACACCGAAGACATTCAAAGACGCGCCGCCGCCGACAACCAGAGGCTCGACCGCTTCCGAAGACAGGAGGAGGACACCAACGCAGAGGCGATCGCAGAAGAGTTGCGTCAGCGATACGGCCGCTCCGCTCGCTATGCTGCCCAGTCAGACTATGCCGAGGTGCCTCAGCGCCTCCTCATGCCCTCCGTCGAGGACCCCAGCTTGTGGGGTGTCCCGTGCAAGCCCGGTAGGGAGAGAGACATTGTCATGACGCTCGTTCGCAAGGCCATGGCCGAAAACTTCACATCCAACCCCATGCGCATCATCTCCGCCTTCTGCCGCGACACCATCCCAGGCAAGGTCTACATCGAGGCCCGCAGGGCAGACGACATCGTCAAGGCCTGCAACGGCCTCGCAGGTGTCTATGCTCGACAGACCACCTCGCTCCACCTCATTCCCATCTCCGAGATGGCCGACCTGCTCAAGCTTCAAAAGGTGCAGAACGAGATCCAGGTCGGTGGCTGGGTGCGCATCAAGCGCGGCAAGTACGCCGGAGACCTGGCACAGGTGCTCGACGTCTCCGAGAACGGCGAGGAAGTCGGACTCAAGATGATCCCGCGAATCGACCTCAGCCCCAAGGACAGCGGCATCTACACCGACAGCCTCGGTCGCAAGCGCAAGAAGGGCCCCGGCGCCTCCGCTGCCACTGTTGCCTTCCGACCGCCGCAGCGCTTCTTCAACCCCGAAGAGGTGCAAAAGGCATACCCCAAGGACACGCCCACCAAGCGTGGCACCGTCTGGGTCTTCCAGAACGACAGCTACCGCGATGGCTACCTCGAGAAGGACGTCAGAGTCACCGGCATCATCACCGAGAACGTCAACCCGACCCTCGACGAGATCACCAAGTTCGCCGGCGAAAGCTCAGCCGAGGACGGCATGTCCAAGCTCGGCGCCGTCGATCTCAGTCTGATCGCCGACGCGAGCAAGAAGGCGACCGAGGCGCTCCTGCAGCCCAAGGACCAGGTCGAGATCTTCGAGGGTGAGCAGGCCGGTATGTACGGTACAGTCAAGGCGATCAACAACGAGGTCATCACGATCCAGCTCGAGCACGAGGACTTGATGGACCAGATTGTCGAGGTGCCCGCTCGCAGTGTCCGCAAGCGCTTCAAGCCCGGTGACCACATCAAGGTCATGTCCGGCAAGCATGCCGACGAGACCGGTCTCGTGGTAAAGGTGGAGGACAACGTGACGACGTTCCTGTCGGATCTGTCGATGCAGGAGGTCTCGGTGTTCAGCAAGGACATTCGCCAGGCCGCCGAGGTGGGCTCCGGTGTCAACGTGATCAGCGGCTACGAGCTGCACAACCTCGTCCAGCTCGATGCGCAGACGGTTGGTATCATCTTCAACATCGAGCGCGAGAGCTTCAAGGTGCTCGACCAGACCGGCCAGGTGGTCATCGTCAAGCCGCACCAGATCAGCAGCAAGAAGGACACCAGCCGAGCCTTTGCGCTCGATCACGACGGAAACGAGATTCGGGCCGGCGACATGGTGAAGGAGGTTTCGGGACCCTTCTCGCGCCTGCGCAACGGTCAGGTGCTGCACATCTACCAGTCCATGATCGTCTTCCTGCACAACCGCGAGTACACGGAGAATGGCGGCGTGTTCATCGCACGCGCACGCACGCTGGAGCCGTTGGCGCCCAAGAGTGTTTCGACCAAGGCCAAGAAGGAGGGTGACGACCTGTCGAGGATGAACCCGGCACTGTCCAACCTCGGTGGTGGAGCCAACGACGTGCGCGTCGAGGGTGTGAGGCGATTTGGTGGGCGCGACATGCACAAGGGCAAGAACGTGGCGATCATCAAGGGCCCCTACAAGACCTACCGCGGACGCATCACCGAGACGACGGGCAACATGGCGCGCATCGAGCTCACGTCGGTCTCGAAGCCCATCACGGTCCGACTCGACTGGCTCGTAGAGAAGGATCCCATCACGGGTGCAAGCAGCAAGCTGACAGGCGGTGGCGGTGGCTCGCAAGGAGCCAGCCGCGGCGGCTACGGCGGGTACAGTGGAGGCAGTTCGGGCATGGGTAGCATGTCGAGCAACCCGTACTCGTCGAGCTCGGGCTCAATGGGTGCACCGGCTGGTGGGGCTGGCTACAACCCGTACAGCGCGCCGCCTCCCGTGTCGGCCGGTGGCGGCTACGGAGGGTCGTCGAGCGGCGCGGGTGGTTGGGACAGCGGCTACTCGCAGCCGGCTGCTGCGACTGCCTCTGGTGGATATGGTGGCGCTGCTTCAGCCAAGACGCCGGCATACAACCCCTACGCGGCTGATGGTGGCAAGACGCCTGCCTACAACCCGTACGCTGCGGATGGCGGCAAGACGCCCGCGTATAACCCGATGGGCGACGGCGGCAAGACACCAGCGTACAATCCTCTGGGTGACGGTGGCCGTACGCCCGCTTACAACCCGTATGCCGACGGCGGCCGCACGCCTGCCTACTATCCGTGATTCGTTGACTTTGTTTCAGTTGTACGCACAATCTTCACACCAAAAACAGTCATGTTCAGGGCTTCGGTTTCCCATGCAGAATCGCGATTGTAAAGCCAAAGTTCTCTTCAGATTTCAGTGGCGAGGCATGTCGATGGTAGCGGTACAAATACAGGTGGAGGTTGATGGCGTCTATGCAAGAGTGCGGATGGCAAGGTGAGAGTTGTAGAAGTCGGCGAGTGCCGGTTCGGACTGGATCGACTTGAGTGTGTGCGAGAGATGTGCTGCTGTTCGGTGCAGGTGAGCGGTGGTATCGGGGTGTGGATTGGGCGTGTGCGGGATCGAGCAGAGGATTGAATGCAGGTGTTGCTTTGCGACCTTGAGTGGAGCCTCAAACTCGCTGTACTGCGCACGTAGATCCATATACTCTCTGGCCATCTCGACTGCTGATGGATATGCATCGAGGTGTCCAAGTGATGGCCTGAAGAGTGCAGGGTTTTCTAGCAGAGTTTCGCCGACCATCACACCGCTTGCGCCAGTGAGAGCAAGGTTCGTCTCGATGTCCGTCCAGCAACGCACATTGCCGTTGCTGACCACTGCCGTCTGTCCATCCGGCTGTTCCGAGCATCTCATAAGGCCTTCATCTTGGAGGGCTTGACGCACTTGTATTACCTGGTCGAGGTCTGCAAGGCCTTTGCGACGGCGGACGGAGGAGGCAAAACGAGGGTGTAGCGTGATCAAGCTGCTGCCTGCGCGCGCGAGAGTTACGGCCAGCTCAGGCGTCTGCTCCTTTGGCACCGTCAGCCTGATCTTGGTGGTGATGGGCACGTCGACCGCCTGAACGAGCGCGGCAACGATCTGGCTGAGCAGCGGCCAATTCTGCTTGGGCAGCAGGTAGGCGCCGTATTTGCCCTGCTCGGCGTGCCGTTGCGGGCAGCCGAGATTGAGGTCGATTGCATCTGCAAACGGCGCCACCTTCCGGGCGGCATCTACTAGCTCGATCACATCATTGCCAGCCAGCTGTACAATCTGAGGCGCTGAGCTTCCATGCAGAGAGCTCTTTTGATCCTGAATGATGTTGTCGGGGCTAGCGCGGCCGAGCTCCAGAGCCTTGGCGAGCGATTCCAGCGTGTCCTGATGGTCGTTGATCTCCACTGCCATGTACATCTGTGTCCAGGTCGAAGTGGCTCCGTTGCGTACCGTCTGTTGGCGAAAGGGGAGATCCGATTGACCGACCATGGGAGCAGCGCAGTAGAGCAGGCTCTCGAGCGGCAGTCCGCTTCGCACCACCATCACGAAGGATCTTGTCGTCGTCCGTCCCAAGCGCGACCCTATCAGATGGTTCCAACCATGACAGTGCTTCCTCCGCCCTTGAAAGGAGTCTTCCGCAGCGTACCGCGGGAGTGAAGGATAGGACGTGAGGGAGAAGGAAGCGCTCACACTGTAGAAGGCCGCCTCCACCATTACAAAAAAGTGGGGTCACGTGCGGCGTGCATTTTGGCGGAGCTGTCGCGACGGGTTTCCCGACAGCGCTGTTTTTGGAGAGCAACACTGCGCGCTGGAGGAACGAAATTTCGAGGCAGCCCAGCGCGGTCGGAGCGACACCGACACAGACGCGCCTCGGACGGTGCAGCGGCGCGTCTGAAGCTGTCCGGAGCACTGGAGCACTGGAGCAGAGGCGCGCAGAGACCAACACCGGTGGCAGTCAATCGTCCTCGCTCGTCGTCACCGTGTGGCTCGCGCTCCCGACGTCCATCACACCCTAATCACTCCGTCGAGAGTGCAAATTGGTTCCCGCCTCCTCCATCGCAATCTGTTCTTCGAAGCGCCCAGCTAAGGCCTGCTTCCACTGCCAACATGCCATCGCCTCTCAAGCCGCGGCGTTCGCCGCGCTCTCGCATGTCGCTCGCCGGCACGGGTTCAGGCGGTGTTCCGCTCGGCGGCTCGTCCATGAGCACAAAGACCTCTCTTGCTGAGGTCGCTGCAAAGGAGAACAACCGATCCGCCAGGCTCTCTACCACCAACAAAGACGATACCATGCGTGCCGCCAAGGAGCGCGCCACCTCCAAAAAGCGCGCCGCATCCGTTGGCGGCGCCGAACTCGACACGCTGCTCAAAGAATCTAGCAGCAAAGCCAACGGCTCTCTCTCCGCCGTCGCTGCCGCCACCACCAGCAGGCGAAATGCTCCTGCTCCAAGGAAGAGCGCCATCCGATCAGTGCCCCAGGTCTTCCTGAGCCCAACCGGTCTCGTCCCCAGCCCAGAGTCCAGGCGTGGTCTCGCCATGCCATCCCTCACAGAGCAGATCGCCCAGATCGGCAAGTCGGACGCACCTACCTCCTCCTCCAGATCCAGTCGCTCGTCCATGCCTCACGTCGCAGGCCCCGAACCTTCATCGTTCGCAGCGAACGGCACAGGCCGAGCCCGCGACTCGATGCAAGCCAGCAGCTTCGCCTCACTTGCTGGCAACGCCACCAGCATCGTATCCTCATCTTCGGCCGCCCCTCCGCCCTCGCGCAACGCCATGACCCAGGTCGTCCGTCCCAAGCGCAGAGTCACGTTCAGCTCGCGCCAGGAGAAGACCGAATTCGCTCGCGACGAGCCCACCCTCCGCCTCGGTAGCCTCAGAAGAGAGCAGGTTTCTCCACCTTCCACGCCCGCAAGCTCGTCCTCCGCCAGCGTGGGCTTTGCCTCGTATGCTCAGTCCCAAGACGGCTCCAGCTCGGATAGCGACAGCGACAGCGAGTCCGAGTCCGAGTCCGAATCCGAATCCGACATGGACCTCGATGCCTCCAACGAGCTTGCCGCCAGATCGCTCGCAGCCTCCATTGCAGCCTCTTTGCCGCACGACGACTCGACCCTCGACGTCTCCGCCGATACTGCAGACGAGAGCATGGCTTCCGCTTCCGACGCATCCGCCAACATGGACTTCACCGGCACCCACGGCTCGGTCCAGAAACGTTCCATCGCCGACACCTCGGACGATCAGGTGGACATGAGCTTGCAGAGCGAGGGTCAAGACTCGGTGCAGATGGACATCACTCAAGCCATGCACTCGGCACCCGCATTGAAGCGCAGGCGAAGCAGCACAGCTGCCGACGAATCCTCCTCAACCGACGGCTCGGCCATGGACCTCGATCAGACCGTCACCATGGAGTTCACTGGCGTCCATACTGACCCCCAGAACGGCGACGACTCCGATAATTCGGACGACAGCGACGTCAGCCAGCGCATGGACATGACCAAGGCCATCACCACAAAGATCGAGGCAAAGAGGACCGGCGACGCAACCACTACAATCATCACCGACTTCCCAGAGCTCAGCAGTAGCGAATCCGAGGGCGATGACACCATCCAGCAGGACGCCACCATGCCCATGGAGATGACGCGCGCCGTTACCGGCTTCATCCGCGAGAAGGAGCCGGCGTCCAGCGACATGGATCTCGTCGACTCAAGCTCCAGCAGGCCCTTTGCCTCTTCCGACGACGCCTCTATGGCCATGGACATGACGATGCCCATCGGCCACGTCGTCGATCCTGCTGCTTCACCCTCCAAGCCCGTCGTTACTCCGGCAAAGTCGCTCGGTAATGGCGCGCCCAGCCCGTTCCAGCCAACTCCTGGCAAGTCGCCCAGTCGTTTCCGTCAGTCTCTCCGCGGTGGCTTGGCTGGACTCGAGACGAGCACACATTCGCCTGCGCAGCGCGTGGGTGGCACCCTCCCGCCTCAGGGCCACGTCAACGGTGCAGCACTGCAGGCCGACTCGAGCTCATTCCGCCGTTCCATCATTGGCGGAGTTGCATCGTCGTCGTACCAGCACTCGCCCGCGAGGCGGGTTCAGGCGCAGGAGGGCAGTCTCACACGTGCAGCCAGCTCATCGCCTGCCGCCAAGTCCAAGCCTTCGGTGGCCAGCGTCCTCGCCGGTCAGCGCAAGTCGCTGAGCAGCATCGGTCTCGACCGACCCAACGGACACCCCTTTGCCTCGGCATCGTCGTCCTCGCCGTCCAAGATGGCGAGCCCGAAACGCCGCGCTGGTCGCTCCTCCATCGTCGCCGCCGTGCTGCCGGACCTGTCCAGTGCCGCCACCAACGACGATTCGTTCCACTCGGCTGTGGAATCCGGCTTGAGATCGGCCAACGGAGCTAGCAGCGAAGCGCACGACACTTCCGTCGCTCAGTCTGCCGTCTCGGGAGTCGACAGCTTCGATGACTACAGCAACGACGAGCGCAACCAGGTTCCCGTCCAGATGCCGCTCAACGACTTTCTTCGCTTCGTCGGCGTCCACTTTAACGATGACATGAGCGCGTCGCGCCGCAAGCCCGTGCCGCCTACCAAAGAAGAGGCAGGCAGCGACGACAAGCCTGACGCCGCAACGCATGTGCCCGTCTCGATGATGCGGCTCGTCAAGGCGGCGTGCGGTGCTGTGCCGCAGCTCGAGGCTCTGCGCGAAGCATGTCGCGAGATCAAGGAGCAGGTCGACGACGGCCGCGAAAAGATGGTCGAGATGGAGCAGGCCTTCTACGACTCGCCACCGGACTTTGTGCGCGAGATCATGGGCCTGCAGAACGAGGAGGAGCGACGCGACATGGAGGCGCAGTTCAAGCTGCAGAAGCAAGCCGCCCGTGCGCTCGTCAGCGCCGACTACTACGGCTGGCGTCTCGACAAGGAATTCGACCAGGAGATGATCCAGACGCTCCAAGCGTACCACGGCCGGCTGCAGTGCGACCTGCACATCGTCGAGACCAAGCGGCAGCAGCTGCAGCAGGAGATCCTGCCCGTGCTTCGCGCCAAGCACGCCAAGCTCAAGGCGGATCTCGCGCTCGCCAAGCAGCGCCAGGCCGAGATCGAGACGTGCGATGCCGAAGAGCTCAAGGGACTCTACTCGAGCATCGAGGAACAGCACGAGGTGCTCGAGTCGATGCGCGCCAAGCTCATGGACGTCGAGGAGCAGCACGAACGTCTGCTCGTGCGTCTCGAGGAGAACCGCGAGAAGATGGCTGCAGCGCAGGAGATGGTCGACAAGGCGCACGCCACCGTCGACCAGATCCAGGGCTACACGCGCGGCGAGGCTGGGCGGCTGCTGCGCGAGATCCGCAATCTGGAGAAGCTGCATCTGGTGCGCATCCTCGACAACGGCTTTGATCCGAGCCTGGACGAGGTGGAGGAGGCCGAGGGCGTGCAGGCGCGCGGCGAGCGGGACGTGGTGCTGATCCTCGACGGCTGGCTGCAGGTGTCGATGACGCTGCTCGCCAGCAGCGCACGCAACCAGCTGCCCAACAACGCCAAGGTGTCGCGCATCCGGCTCAAGCAGAAGGGCATGCGCACCGGCAGCGACGACAACAACCTCGTGCGCAAGCTCGCCGTGCAGATCCTCCAGGCCGACTTTGACGTCGACTTTGCCGACGTGCCTGCTCACGATGCGCTCGTCGTCCTGCGCCGCATCTCTCAGACGCTCATCCGCCAGCGCATCCTGCTGGCCGAGATCGAGCATCTGCGCTGCCGCTTCCCCGTTCAGCTCATCGAGGACCACGGCAAGCATCCGACGTCGATCCTCGATGCCTCGCCCGACGCTTCGTCGTCGTCCGACGGTAAGGAGCGCGGAGACAACGAGGTTGCGCTGCAGGCGTCTGTGCTGCTGCCGAACCGCAGGAGCAAGATCATCATCACCGCCATGTCGGATCTCAAGGGCGTGGGCGAGAGCCGATCGATCTTGCTGGCCGACAGCGTGCGGGTGGAGCGCACATACGGCAGCGTTGATGCCGAGGCCATGTCGCTCCAGATTTTGGACTGCATCGAGACGGACCCGACCATCGGCTCGCTTAGCAAGGCCTTCATCGAGACCATCGAGACGTTCGACAGCTGAGCCACTCTTCCGATATGTACACGTCTTTATACTTTTGTCATGTTTCAGAGCTTTTGTACTTGTGTCCGATAGCGTTTTCCAGTTCCTGTCTTGTCTCGGTCTGGTCTGGCAAGCGTGTGCGTGCTGTGGTCGTGAGCCAGCACCGCTCTGTTGGGGGCTGTCAATGATTGACACGACGGTCGTATGCTTCTGCGCTGCAGGCTGATTGGGCAACCGAGGCTGATACCGGGTGTCTGAGTGCAAGATGCTTTTGGCTGGTGGCTATTGTACACAAGTCTCCCCTCGGTACCCTGACGAGGGCGGGGTAAGACTAGAGGGCTGTTTTGTTACATGTGGGTGTCGATGTCGGGCAACTGTGTTGGTTGCGAGGATGTCGGCTGGCGTGTGGGAATACACCGAAGAGAACCAACGTCGTTCCGTCGTCTGATCCGGCGATCAGCGAAGAAATGCACGAGCACTGGGATTAAAGCAACAGGCTGACGCGTCGAATCAATGTGCTTGCAATCGACGCCTGACGTCGGCGCGAGCTTTCGTTGTGCTGCGGGTTGATGTTTGCGATGTAGTGGCTGGAGTTCTGTCTAGATCTGCTTGGACAATCGTGCCAGGTGGTAGTTGATAGTCGGCTTGGAAACACCGCCGCGAGGTTTCTGGTTGAGTGTTGAGGGCGAGAAGAAGTGGCAAAGGTGTTCAGCAAAGCGTGCACCTTCTTCATGAATCTCGGACCAAAGATGATCAACTTACCCTGCTAGCCATGCATTCTTGGAGGGAGCGAGCGGAGTCCTTGCAAGCGCCGATGTTATTGATATCGTTGGAAGACGCCCAGCACGCAAGCATGGTGGCAAACTCGGCGGCGCAAGGAGCGGCGGCTGCATCCTTCTTCGGCCTCACCTTGAGCTTGTTGAGCTTCATCGTTGGCAAGAACCGGGTTCGGTGAGTGATGGTGAGAAGAAAGCAGTCGGGTGGAGTTGGGGCTGCTCAAAATTCCCAAAGCTGGGACCCGGTGACTTTTTTATCGGCCGGGAGTGGTAAGCCTTGTAGGAGGCGCGGACCCGAATATTGCATTTGGCGGCAGAGGCGTGAGCTGGAAGGTAGCCTTGGTCAGGGTGGCCGCCGCTTTGGGCGAAGCGAGGGTCGAGGCAAGGCAAGGCAGAGGCAGGGCAGCGCAACCCCACCTTTTGAGGCAGCGAATGGGAGCGCGCGTGCAGGCTGCAACCCAACTTCTTCTAACACCGCCCGAGCCAGGTGTCCCTCTCCACACGACTCTGCCGCCATCCTCATCACCGTCATCACATCCGGCACCGCTCGCACGTGTATATCCTGATCAATATGGTACGTACGGCTCCCCATGCTGCTTGTCGCAGCTGTACTGTCTCAGAGGTCGGCACTGGAAGCAATCGCTAACATCGACCGCAAATCTCGACTACAACCTTTCCTATCGCTCCTCATGGTAACTTGCCATTGATCTCGGACCACTCGCTCGCGGAACGCACGCACACGACGCGCACACAAACATGCATCGACATTCGCTCCCACACTGCGACCGATACGTACCTTCCTAATTGGCACCTGCTCCCATCTGGATTTCTTTCGGCGCACGGCCGCCACAATTCGAACCGGAATACGATGGTACTCGCCCTACAGTCTGACGCAAAGGCAACTGGCGCCCAGCCCAACCTCGCCGCTCTGGCGAGCAGGAACTCGCAAGCCGTCCGGTAAGTGTCTGCGCCATGGCCGACCTGGTTGCGCACATGGTTATCTCGAGGAGCTGCGCTGACCGTTCCATTCCCATCTTATCCTCCGACTGCCTACACCGACGCTTTGACTCGACCTCCTGCATTTCGCCCCCTCTTCGATGCAACCAAACAGCCGACGCGCCGCGCAGCAGGCTGCCAACAAGCCCAACTCGCCACGAGCGGCAGGAGCGGGTGGCTCGTCGTCGACCATGATGCGCCTGTACACGGACGACAGCAAGGGTCTCAGCGTCGACCCCGTCGTGGTTCTGGTTCTGTCGATTGCCTTCGTCTTCTCGGTCGTGCTCCTCCACATCATCGGCAAGTTCATGAGGTGGTTCTCCAAGTAAGCGACGCGACGCCTCCAGCCCCGGCTCGCGGCGGCCGACTCAGTGCACATGCAGTGGCGGCAGTCGAGTCTCGTGTTCATCTCGACCACCTCAACGATGCTCAGTTGGCACTCTGATGCTGTTGCCGCCAGCGTGTGCTGCTGCGGGATGGCCTGCTTCGACCCGCTCTGTAAATATACGGCTTGATCGGGCCCAAGTCACCATGTCTTTTCGTGCTTCTCCGGTGTGAGACCGTGTCATGTGTGCGTGTCTGTGTGTCTATGTGTCTGTGCTTCGGCCTAGTACGTCGGTGGAGGGTTGCTGCTTGCACCACTGGCTTGAGGGCTGCGGGTGGATCGACAGATATCGTCGCATCGGCACCCGATGGCATGAGGGCACTGATCTTTTACTGACAAGCTTTTGATTGCCAACATTTTTCGCGCACAATTTTGAGCAAGCACACGAAAACGAACCAAAATCCTCCGCTTTATACACCGCACCAGCCAGAAGGCTTTCGACCGTCGATCCTCCAGTGAGGAGCAAGCATCCTGCGCTAGCTACGGACACCGCTGCCACCTTTGCCTGATATTCCGAACGAACGAGAAGCTAACTGGGGCGGGGCTGCAGGTTGCTTCATCGGGCGGGGTACGAGCCCGATCCTACGGCCAGGAACAGGTGAAAGTACGGGAACACAGCAGAGCGGAAATGCCACGAGCCCGAGCCGAGCGGCACGAGCAGGAACCACGTCGAACGCCACGACCTCCCGAAAGATGGAATGCGCAAGCAGCCGAGAAGATCTGCCAGGCAGCAGGCAGCGCGAACTGCCATAGCCCCTTGCATACAGAAGCCAGACGACGTATTTCGCAATTCCGCCGCCTCCTCTCTGAATCACGTCAAGATGTCATTCTTCAATCGGAAGAGCCGATGCTGAGATAGCGTGGGAACAGCGACCGTCAGCTTGCTCGGATCGCTGACACGACGACTCAGCGGGCGAGTCTTATGCCGTTCCGTGTGATCTTACGAGAGGAACAATCATCGTGGCGCAAGCGAAGAATAGGTCCGAGCGTGACTGTCAGCCAAGTGGCAACCTCGACGGGTGGGTTCCGTCAACGAATGCGAATCGCAACCACGGCATTTAGTCCTTCGATTTGCAGGAAGCTACTGCATGTGCCTCGCTACTGTACTCGAAGCGGTTCAGGGAGCTCGGGATGGACGCTCGGAAGTGCTGCATGCCCAGCTCGAATGCGACGGCTGTGAATGCTGGCGACGGACGCAGATGCGCGTCTGTCTCCGAGCCACCGACGCGCAGCGCACATGTGGCATTTCCGCAGGTGCCAATTTTGAAAGTTGACTGGTGAGGTGCAAGCGGCTTCGACGCGGGTCGAGACCAACACTCGCAGGCGAAATGCCCGAGCGGAGCTACAGCTGTCAACGACCGCTGCACAAGCACACCGAAATGCCGCCCTAGTCCCTCGCCTCGTGCCTTTGGCTTGCCTGACCGAGCTGCATACAGCGGTCCCCCCGGCTCGGTCTTGCGATGCGTTAAGGCTCAGTGATCTGCAAAGCGCATCCTGGTTTCACGGGTGGGGTGCTTGGCAGCTCTGGCAGTCGACGTATTCGACGCGACGTCGATCCATCTCAGACACTCAGCCGCACGCTCGAGCAACCAAGGTCCACCTGAGCATTGGACCATCGAGTCCGCGTTAGATGCGCTCACATGCCAACTTAGCCTCCTCTGATGCGTCTATTGACGAGCCTCGCTACCCGAGGTCAAGGTGGCACTAGCAACGCAGGCCCCGAGCACGACATTGTACTTCAAAGACAAAAGACTGTTTCGGACGCTACTGTAACTTAGCGAGAATATGCAAACGATGGGCGATGCGCATACAGAAGAGGAAGGTGCGACGGCGAGAGGCTCGATATGCGTTCCTGTCGTGCCGAAGCGGCTGCATCGTCGGTATTCGCCGCTGCGTCGGCGTCCGAGTCGGTCTTGCACGCGCTCCCTCCAGCTACTGTGCCCTGCACCCAAGGAATGGTCGTCGCTCCTCGGCCCCCTCGCCATTCTTGCTTGCGCCAAGCTAGCCTCGGCCGGCGCTGCAGCGCGTTCCCCGCTCCTACGCCTGGGACGAGCCTTGACGTGTGAACAGCTGCACTGCTCAGACTGCTGT
This sequence comes from Moesziomyces antarcticus, assembly GCF_000747765.1. Taxonomy (NCBI): domain Eukaryota; kingdom Fungi; phylum Basidiomycota; class Ustilaginomycetes; order Ustilaginales; family Ustilaginaceae; genus Moesziomyces; species Moesziomyces antarcticus. Next base: position 2,022,212 of record NW_014639009.1, on the reverse strand, counting down.
CGAGCGTCTGATCAGCGCTTGCCCCTCGCCCACTCCTCTTCGGCTTGCCCACCTCAAAGATCTCCCGCACCCTGCAGGATCAAATGTCGAGCCGTTTGGGCAAGGGTCTCGCCCTCTTGATGCGTGCCTCCTGCTCGTTGCCAGCCGGCTCCCGTGGCGGTTGCGCATCGCAGCTACGAGCACGCCAGATGCCAAGTCTGCTTCCAAGACACTTGGAAGCGAGCCTCGGCCAAAGCCAACCTGCATGCGCCTAATCTGTCACACGCGCATGCCTGGCTCCCTCCGCCAGTCTCCGCGTCGCTACACCGCCTTGTTCCTGTCGCCGAGCTGAGTGAGGAGAGAACGAGAGCCGATCTCGTCGAAACTTTGCACAGTCTCCTTGCGTCCGAACCCGAAGGGCTTCCATGACGAGCTCTCTGCGGAAGTCATATAAGTAATCGCTGACTCACGCTGCTCGCCTTTCCCATCTTTCCTCTTTCCATCCTTGACCCCTCTCCCCTCTCTTCCTTGCGTTTCCGGCTGTCACTCTTTCCAGCCTCTCCCCATCTCCTTTTACCCCTCTCCCCACCACCACAGTATCCACAATGAAGTTCACCACCACGCTTTCCGCTCTGCTCACGCTCGCCGCTGCTTCGCAGTCGGCCGTCGCTACTGGCGAGTTCCAGAACCTTCAGCTTCGCCAGGGCGGCGATGCCAACGCGCTCCTGCAGGGACTGCGCGACAACAACCTCACCTCGCTCGCCAACGTGCTCTCGCAGCACCCGGCGGTGACCGAGCGCATCCTCGCCGACAACTCGGAGAAGACGCTGCTGGCGCCCAACGACGATGCGATCGCCATGCTGCCGTCGTGGGTGACGAGCAACTCTTCGCGCCTCGAGGCGACGCTCCTCCAGCACGTGCTGCGCGGCAACTTTGAGACGGACAAGCTCAACGCTTACCCGCTGCACACCATCGGCCACTCGCTGCTCAACAACTCGGACTTCTCTAAGCTGCCGGGTGGCGCGGGCCAGGCGGTCGCGCTCGCCAAGTCGGGCAACCGCACCTTTGTCGCCGAGGCCGTCAACAACGACACCTTTGTCCAGCAGAGCGTCAAGGTCGACACCGTCACGGTGCTGCCCATCAGCCAGGCCATCACCGTGCCCGGCTCCGTGACCGACACGCTGCGCTTCCTCGGCTACACGGGCATCTCGACGCTGCTCGCCAACGTCCAGAACGGCGCGCTCGCCAACACCATCGACAGCCTCCCCGGTGTCACCATGTTTGTCCCCACCAACGATGCCATCACCAAGTTCACCGCCACCAACCCCAACCCCACCGACATCCCCACAGTCCTTGGCCAGCACGTGGTTGCTGCGCGCGTGGTCTACTCGCCGCTGCTCATTGACCAGGGCTCGCTCATCTCTGCCTCGGGCCAGGACATTGTCTTCGACAACAACGCCGGTACGGTCAAGGTGGGCAACTTTACCGCCAAGATCCTGCAGACCGACATTATCGCGCAGCAGGGTGTCATCCACCAGATTGACAATGTGCTCGCCTCGACGGCGCTCGACACGGGACGTGCCGCGCAGGCGCAGAAGTCGGCCGAGGCCTCGGTGGACGCGGAGAAGGCTCAGTCCATCTCGGGCCCCGTGTCGGGCAAGAACGCCATCACCACCCAGGGCACCGACGTGCCCGCTGCTCAGCAGGGCTCCGGCGCCAACAACCGCTCGGCCAACGACAACACGGACAACGCAGGCTCCGGCCAGACCGAGTCTGCCATCGGCAACGGCACCAACGGCAACAACGGCGGCGCCTCCCAGGCTGGCAACTCCAACGGCTCCAACGGCAACGGCAATGGAAGCGGAAACCAGAACGGCAACGGCGTTGACCACCGCAACCCCAACGCCGCCAGCGCTTCCACGGCCAACACGGCGCTCGCCGCCTCGGCTGTTCTCGCCGCGTCCATCCTTGCGCTCGTTCTCTAGACTTTCTCCCTCTCTCCCCCTTGCCTCACTTTGCCTCCTCCATCCCATGGGTTGGCGTTACTGTATCCATACCCCCTTCGTCTCCTACTTGCTGGCCCCGCGCGGGCTCAGAGTTGAAATGTTCTCACGTGGTTTTCTTGTGTCCCTCCATCCTCCTTGTGTGGCAGTCGTGAATGTGACAATGTCGCGACTGCGCTTTACGACATCATCAAGTGACGAGATACGATGACCATGGGACTATCAGTCCGTCTTGCGCTTTGCACGAAGCGCATACGGCTGTGAAAGTGAGGCGGTCGCAGGCAGGAGACGGTCGACCGTGCAGAGTGCGGCAGTGAGTGCTCTGTCCAGCACGCGCTCGAGCGGTCTTGCCAGTGGAACCGACAGCGTCTTTACTTGGAACGGCGCCAGGACCAGGCTCATGAGTGGCCGCGATTGGGTCGGTGGCGTCCTTGCGCAGCTCTCATGCGGAGAATGCGAGTCCAACAGAGTCGCCGAGCCAATATGGTCGAGCTCAGTATCCATGCGCGAAGCCAGCGCATGCCACTCCCCACCGTCCACCCCGCTCGTCCGTGTCGAACCTCGGACCGCGGGCAGCAGTCGCAGCGCATCTGTTGGACGCAGTCGAAGGAAAGAGGCCGCCAAGCTTGGCAGCGCCCAAACCGCTGCAACGAGCCCATGGCATTCGACGTGGATGGCCAGCTCCCAATTGACCGCCACACGACGATTCCAGTTGTCCTGCAAAAGAGCACTCCTTTCGAAACAGCAAAAGATAAGGGTAGGCGGCGCATCATCAGACAAGTGTTGCATGTCAGTTTCGTCGATTGCTGCAAGAAGCGGTGACGCAGGCGGGGGGTCGCGTCGGCAACAATCTGCCTGCGAGGAAGGGGAGATTCACCTACCCCACCATGGATCGCTTTCGCCCGCGCAATCGTACTATATGACATGCAGACCACGACACGAACAAAGAAAATGGTCAGCGTCGCTGGGTTCATACACGAAATGCTGCAGAATCCTGTCATTTGACTTACCTTCCTCGAGCTTCCTTCGTGTCTCTTCCCACTTTCCGAGCTTTCCGCCCTTGCCGCGGTTCTTGCCCGAAGACCTTGCCGTCACTTCCTCGGCGTAGCTGTCGAGAATCGTCTGGTAGAGACCTTCGGAAGCCGGGTGCGTCGAGGCAAAGGCGCGCTCGAGCACATACAGGTCCACCGCCTTGTCTTCTGCAAACGCAGACACGGACGAAAGACCGAAATCAATCAAGACCACCTCGTCCTTGTCCAGGTCGACCTGGGCGGCACTCTCGGCAGAACCCGATGCGGCTGCGGGGCGGAGCATCATGTTGGAAGTGGTGAGGTCACCGTGGATGATGTCAGCCTCGTGCATGACAGCAAGCTGTCGACCAATGAGCCTCATCAGCTTGAGCTGCTCTGCCTCTGAGAGGACCTCGTCGTCATCCTCAGGGGCTGCGTCGGCGTCGTCGGCCTCGACAATTTCTTCGTCTTCGCCCTCTGCGCCGCCTCCGAGCCATTCGCGCACGCTCTTGCCCGCGATGAGCTCGAGACCGAGGATGCCTTCCTTCTCGTCGACGCATCGCACGGCGGGTACAGCCACGCCGGCCTTGGCACAACGTAGCAGCGCCCTTGCCTCCATGATGGTGCGCGAGGCCGTGATGCTGTTCGACAGCGTAGGGTGTCGGTAGGTCTTCGGAAAGCGCCATTTGAGCAAGACTGGCTGAGGAGCATTAGCCTGTGGCGGCGTCGACGAGGAGGAGCGGAGCTGCGGCCACGTCGGGATGTTTTTGCCGGTAATGCTGGAAATGTACACCTTGGCCTCGGCGCCTTGCTTGATCAAGTGGGATACCTTGGAATCGGACAGGAGTGCGACCAGAGGCGGGGCGTTAGGAATGGGTTTGGACACCGTCTTGACCTGACTTGAGCCCGCGACCTTTGCATCTGCGGTGCGCATCACATCACGCGAGCCGCGCCTCGAGGTAGGCTGAGAGCTGCCATCGATGGAGCTGCGAGTATCACTGGCGCTCTTGATTTTGTCTTCCTTGAGCTTGTCGGTGGAAAGAAGTTCGACGGGGTTGCTGGTTGTAGGTGTCGCCGCCGATCGAGTGGTGGTGGCTTGCAGCAGGGATGGAAGCTTGGGCCGTGCTCCTTCCATGCTCGATCGGGAAGTGCCCGAAGATGTGCGCGAGCGATGCGATTTGGCAGCAGCAGCAGCGTCTTTGGCCTGCGCCGAGGCGAGACGGTCTGCCGCAGTCTGGGTATGCTTGTGAGGCGAGCCACCTACTGAGATTGTGGAGGATGCAGGGGAAGTGGACAAGATCGCCTCGGTGCTGGCCTCAACGGACGGCGCCGTGGTGTCGACCATTGACGTCGGCCGTGACCTCGGGGTTGGGAACGCCACCCTTGGCGTCCGGGACGACGAGGGACCGTCTCCTCGCTGTGTAGGCTTCGACATGATTACGCCAGCCTCGAATCGGCTGCCAGTCAATTAGAGCTTCGATGGTGGCTTTCGCGGACTTATTTGCTCTGGACTGTCAAAGGAGAGTATTAGCAGGAAGGGATGGCGAGGGGTCAGAGACGCTGTTATCGGTGAGATAGGGAGTTGGTCACGAAGAAGGGCAGCGATCGCTCCGAGGCCAGTCTTCACATCAGGCTGACGCTCTTGCTCATCCAAGCTGCCCTGCGATCCCTGGCTAAAAAAAATCCAGCGAACTCCACATCCAAGTCTAACAAATTTCAACTTTCAAAAATGATCGCCGCAGGGTCCGGCATACTTGGCTTGACACCGACCCGATAAGGCTCACCGCCTTGTCCTCCGGTCAACACACGCACGCCTCAAGACACTCGCACTGTATGCACGCCACTACGTCGAGAGATATGGGCCTCTGACAGCGACGTCGATGATGCAGTGATTCATTCTACGATCGATCCTTTAGAGCTTGAGACGGGCAGAGTTGTCAACCTGTCGTGCGATCACAGAGAAGAAAAGACGAATGTGGAAAGGCAGAAGGAGGCAACGCAAGGTCAGCGACATGTCGGAGCTCGAGCAAGGCGGCCAATGAGCCTTCTCTGGGAGCGCTTCAGCCTCATAAGAGCGCAGGCTGAAAGGCCCACTTACCTTGGTGTGCGTGCCGCTAATGGTCTTCTTGATGCGCTTCCACTTGCCGGCGTGGACGGGACCTTCGCCGTCGTCTTCCTGGCCATCCGCCCTCTCTACGAGCCAAAAGTCGGCTGCAATCAAGGCGATGGTTTTGCCGACCGAGGCGGTGTAGACCTCCATCTCAATGACCGAGTTGACCGGACAGGCATTGAGGTAGAAGACGTTGATGTTTTGCGAGACGCCCAGGAACGACCATGGCGAGCCAGCCACGCCCGAAGTATGGTAGTATATCGCCATAGAGGTCACGCAGTCGACGAGTGTGGCTCCGCATCCACCGTGCATGTTGCCCAGGTTGTTGTTCAGCCTCTCGGGCACGCGCATGCGCAGCACAAGGCGGGCATGGATATCGTTTCGCACTGGCGTTGGTGCGGTGGCCTTTCCAGCCGTCTTCATCGTAAGCCTGACCGTTTCCTGCGAATCATCGACATCCGCCGCCTCGCTCACAAGCTCGCCGTTCTCCTCGAGACCGGTACGCTCGATCGAGATGATTGTCACCGTCGAATCAACCGCCGAGCTCGAGTAGCCGGGGCTCTCGACGAGGTGCCTCGTCATGTCCACCGCATCCTGCGTCGCCTCTTGCAGGTTCTTCGGCAATGGTGCTGGCATGTTGTATGAGTAGCGCGCTACGTTGTTGGTGGTGGGAGGGATCCAAGGTGTTGCGAGTTGCACAAAGCTCGGCTATCCAGCACGACTGTATTTCTCGCGTCCTAGCTGCACCGGTCCCAAAGCCGATGTCAACCGGAATGCCCGAATCCGGTTCCCCACACGACAACGCGCTCAGCTTCGCAGCCTCTCCGCATCTCTCAGCGGCGGCTTGCCGTGTGAAAAATGCACGAGCGAGCTTTCCTCGCCGGGGCGCATCCGCTGAAAACAAAAAGGTCGTCTTTATCATTGTTAGAGCTCGTGCATCTAGGAGCATGCTCTCTGACTGTGATGCTGAGGGCGCCCTATGCCACGCTCCATCGGCCGCCGGCTGCTTGGCCACTGGCTACGTAGCCGGCGACGGAGACGATGACGTCCAGGATCTGGCGCGTTTGCTCCATGTACGTTTCGTCCTCCGCCGCGTCTTTGCGTGTCCACAGCCTTTCGACCCGGTCGAGTCGCAGAGCGATTTCCTCCTGAGAGGTCTGGTCGCCCACATGATGGTGGAGCCGCAGCAAGAAATAGAGGATGCGCGTCTGCAGTCCGAGGCATTCGGCAGCGTCGGCGTCCTGTTCCGCCCTCGCAAGCCACAAGAGCACCTTCTCTAGATCTTCGCTGCTCGACTTGTCCGAGCACGAGAGCAGGATGCGTGCGTACGTCCATTGCGCGCGCGCTCGCAGCTCGGCATCCTCGTTGGCCAAACAAGCAGGCAAATCGGTCTCGATCAGCGACCGTGTTCCGTCTGCCATCTGGAGATGGAGTCCAAGCGTCTCGGCCAGTTGGACTCGGGCTCCAAGCACCAGGCGCTGACAGTCCATCTCTTTGGCGATCGAGAGGCATGCCAACGTGGGCATCAAGGCCAGTGACGGCTGTTCGCTCTCGGCCCTTGAGGTCGCCTTGCGCAGCAACGCTTCGCCTGCCTCTTCTGCCGTCAGTTGGCTGAACGCTTTGAAGCGTCGACCGAAAGCCTCGTCCATCTCGCTCGAGCTTCCTGTATCGAGATAGCGCAGAGCAAGCTCCACCAGATTGCTCGGCGACCCGACAGCATCTTCAATGTCGCAGCCAGCTTGCGCGCGCTCAGGCAAGGGCAAGGCATCCGCCAAGACTCGCAGAGCCGCTTCGTCCTCCCGCCTCTCTGCCCTTAAGCGCAGGATCTCGCCGATGGTCGTATGCCAAGTCGTATAGTGGCTGAACGAAATGCCCCGGTAGGTTGCCGGCGAGATGAGCAGCGCCAGTGCCTGTTCATAGCGACCTGCGCGCGAGAGGCGTTTCGCCCTGCCGCAGATGGAATCGATGCGTGTCTCTTGCTGCAGCTGCGATGTAGCTCGACCGTCCAAGGCAGGTTCCGCTCGCCCATGATACACCTTTGCGAGCGCCGGAGCCCCGAGGAAATTCCAGAGGCGTGCGACCTCGGCATCTTGCGCGACGGCATCCCGGCCCAGGCGTCGCTTCGCATCATCCATCAGCTCCAAAGAAGCTTCGGAAGCTGCCAAGGTATCCCGAGATGGTTGTGCCGGTGAAAAAGCCTCTTCGAGGTCGTGCAGCACCTCGAGTGCCGATCTTCCTTTTCCAATCTCGCACCGTGCCTTCCAGACCGCATCCGAGGATGGCTGACGGTGGTTAGGGCGTGGCGGTATGTGGGCGGTGCCAGGAACGGCCGCAAGCACACTTGTGCCAACGCCTTGAATGCGGAGCATGAGGCTCTCACATGCTCCGATGCAGTCGTGGTCGTTGGCAGAGCGGGCTAGGCTGATGGCCTCTTCAAGCGCTGCTCGAGCTGCCGAGAAGCTGCCGGTCCTGACGTGGAAGGTAGCTAGGTGCAACAAGGTGTGTTGATGCAGCTCACGGTCGGCGCCCGGAGCGTAAAAGTCGAAGAACTTCTCCATGTTGTCCTTGGCCGTCATATAGTCGCCGCGAAGCAGCCCGAGCTGGTAGTCGCGGAAGGCACAAAGCCTGGCATCAGCGAGCTGATACGAGTCCAAGTCAAGGCGATCAGAGCTCGGCATCGTGAGGGTGCTGCTCTCTCTCCATGCCCGTGCCGACGACATGAGTTCGTCTCGCGCTTGCAGGTCGAGACTGTCAAAGATCAGCTTTGTCCGGCGAAAGAAGAGGCCAAAGAAGGATCGGCGCTCGAAGAAGATATCGGTGGCATTGAGCATGCCTGTTGACTCGTAGTTTGGTAGGATTCGGTTGAGCTTCTCGTTGAAGAGCTTGGTGAGACCGTCGGGTACGTTGAGCAGATGAAGCATGCCATCGAGGTAGTCGACCACGATGCGACAGTCATCCTCGTCTGGTTGCATCGCTGTCCGAAGCTCTTCCACAAATGCAGCGTACGAAGGCGCTGGAGGTCGTGTCTGGTACAGCTTGTCCATGAGGAAGAGCAGCAGCTTCTTGCGTGCAACATGCGCATCGTCGTTCAGCTGGACCCTGCAGTGGAAGTTGAAGAGGACGAGAATGGCGATGGTCTCGCCATTCATCTCATCCGGTGGTGCGGAGGGGACGTCCATATTGGCGCTGTGTTCGCCTGACCGAGGCTAGCGGCGACCGTGAGCGTCAGTCGAAGGGACAGGTGGTGGTGTTGCTCCAATTGGAAGAACAACACCCGGCTGCTCGAATAAGCGGAAGACTCACCGGAGTCGGAACGCGTCCTTGCTCGCCAGTTCGCGTTGCGGGGCCTGCAGGCTGGGCTGGGCCGAACAGGAGAAAAATCCAACTGCACACCGCGGCGCGGCCGACGCCTCCACCTTTGCAGGCTTATGAAGGCAGCCCCAGCCCCAGGTTCGATTTCGGAACTCGGGCTGAGTGCGGAACAGCTGCAAGAGCGCTGTCGCCGTCCCCTTCCGAAATAACTTTTCGGTCTTTCGAGCCTGCACTCTTCCATACCGTTCTGCCACCCATCGATACCTTCTCGATTCACCCTCTCACATTGAACACATCATTATGGCTTTCTCTGAGGACACCAAGGTGCGTAGATCAGTCGGCTGACGAACCTGGAGTCGAAGATCAGCACTTGGCGGTCGGGCATAGCATCTGCGCTTCCACTCGGCCAAGTGTTTCTCCACAGACTCTTCAACTTGCACCTTGCTTGCTCGGCAGGACTCTTTACTGACCCGCTGCATTGATATCTCGACCTGCAGGAGCGCATCGTCAAGGCCGTCGACGTCTCCAAGACCTTGCTCCACTATGGCTGGTAAGTCGATGCTGCTCGAGTGCCCGCCAGGCCGCTTTGAATCAGGGACTGATCTTCTCTTCGCTGCATCCGAACTGTCTCGATTGTCTGCACAGGGTTCCCTTCGTTCTGTACATCGGATTCACCCGAAGCACGCCTCAGCCAAGCCTGATCAAGTGAGTTGCCCCTCAAAGTGCCCCAGATCGCTCAGAACACTGAGACCATCTCGGCGAATCGCTTCGCTGTGTCGGGCCGCTGCCGGGTATCGGATGCGTTCCGAATGCTGACACGCTTCAACTTGTTCTGCCCCTTCGCTCTGCAGGCTCATCAGCCCTCTCGCATGAAAAGGGTCGACCTCTCCAATCGGCTCTTCCGAAAAGCTGACCGCCTGCAAAGAAACCCTGCCTGTCGCTCCTGGAGCGGCACTGCAGCTCTGTACGATAACTGTCCATCCATAATCACATTCGGTCGGGCATCGCCACCGCTTCCCTCATGTGCCTGAAGAGTCTGCAGCCAGGGCCTCATCACATGCCCCGTCCTGATCTGCAGCCGAGCCCGCGCTGAGCATTTATACTCACGCTTCTGCCTCGTAGCTCCTTCATCTCCTCCCACATGCGCTGCCTCCTCGTCAGCCTCTATCTCCTTCCCCCGGTCGGCTTCCTTGTGCCAGAAGCATTGTCGACAGTCGCTCACTTTCCTCACCAGCCTCATCCTGGCCTGGAGGTTCAAAGACAGGTGTCCGCCTGTCCACCTTCAAGGCGCCTTCTCACCGACTTACTGCCTCCCTTCACAATCCCACATCGTCATGAGTCGTTTGAGCAGCCACGCAGCGCGACCCGGCCCGAAGCGCAGGCTGGGGGCTAGTCTTTCAGCGAATCCCGCACCGCATACATTTACGAGCCCTACTGGCCAGGCAGCCCCTCCAACACGCCCGTTTCCGAACAACAATCCTACTTCGAATGCATTTCATTCAAATGCTGGACATAGTCCGCAACGCTGGCCTACAATCTTGCCTCAAGCTCAACAAGAAAGTCAGAACGAGTGGATCGTATCGGACCCCGCGGCCAACCACCGAGCCATGGCGATGGAGTCCAACGGCGCCAGAGGCGATCTCAGACAATTCGAGTACGCCGCTTCACCGTCACGGCCTACTTCTAATGGTCGCAATCCAGGGCCCACATCCCAGATGTGGACAGCTCGAGACGCTCCGGTTGTTGTGAGCTCGAGCCAAGGCGGATCTCCTCACCCAGAGCAGGGCTTTTCACGCTCGCGACCCAACACTCATACCGGAGAAGCAAGCCATCGCCACCCTCGCTCCATATCTCCATTCGTGGCGCCTCCCAGGACAGCACCAGGCTCGATGCCTAGGCCTCATTCTTCTACCTCGCTTCCTACAAAGACGACGACCACCCACGATCCATTAGAGACGCATATGCGCGCTTGGCTCACTCGCGTCGAGCAATCCCAGTCCGAGGTCCTTGCTACCGTGCAACGACTCTCACAAGCTCAAGAGATCTTGGCATCGGAGCAAAGGGAGCTGGCAAAGAGCTGCTCGCTTCTGAAAGAGTCTCATGAGGAGGCGGCTCGTAGTGCCACCCACCAACTCGGTGAGTCGATCTTCCCGAGCTCACGAAGCTGTGAAGCTCTTTTGCTGACTTCAACTATGCACCCATTCTCGCCCTGTTACGACCTCTCACCACAACGCACTGACCTTGCTGCTCTCTAGCTGAGCTTCATCGTCAATATGAGGAACGCACTACAGAGCTGCTGCAGGAGGCTTTGCGGGATCATTCCGCAGACTATGCGAAGCGGCAGGTCAAGACGATTCATGACGTGTCCACACGCATCGAGGAAGACATGTCTCGGACCCACGCCGTCACCCAGGCCCAATTGAACAACGTAAGCCCACCCGTGTCCAGATCCGTGTCATCAGCGGCGTTTTTATATGTTACCGTTTGAGCACAGCTAAACCTCATGTGCCGTATCCCACTTCCATGTGCAGATTCGTTCCTCGCTAGAAGGGGTTCAATCCTTCTTTTCCGAAGAGATGGAAAGACTCAGGGCTGAGCAGAGGGAGATCGCCCGCCAGGAGCGACGAGATTTTTACGCCGAGTTTGCGGACATGCGTCATCTCCTCGTCAATCTGCAAGAGAGGGAAAGTGTGGCTGTTGTCGCCGCAGCTCGCAGTACTTCTGGAGTCGTATCACCAGCGACAAGATCGGACTCACCCGAAGAGTTCGAAGAGTTCGAGACGGTCCGGCTGATTGCAAACAAGAAGAACAAGGCAAAAGGCACGGAATCCCAGCCGACCCGAGAGCGTGTCGTTACTCGGTCCAGGAGCGGCTCGACGCTAAGCCTTGGGCCTTGCGGTCAGGTCTTCGTTCCAGAGGCGCAACAACATCGTCAAGAGACTCCGCAGACCGTGGCAGCGATTACTTCTTCTCCAATGCAGGAGCCTACACATGCTCTCGAGGATGAGGTGACGCATGTTGACGAGCATCCATCTCGCCGAGAATCACCCCGCCCTTCTCGAATGGGCGACGAGGATCCTCAAAGCAAAGCGCAGAAGCGGAAGAAGCGACCCGGCCAGAGATATGGCGGAGCTTCCAAGCGGCAGCGGCGTTCTGCTCAGGTCGATGAGACGGAGCAAGGAGCCCCTTCGTCGCCCGCAGCTTCATCCTCGCACGATGCACTCGTGTCCGCTGACATCATTCAGGAGCAAGAACAAGAGCAAATTGAGCTTCCGTCTTCATCTCCTCCGCAGCCGTCTACCCGATCTCGAAAGAAGCGCTCGTCGAAATCAAGCTCAAACTCAAAATCGAGGTCTCGCAAGGAACAGAAGCAGGAGCCACGCGGACGCGCACGCACACGCTCGCGTGGCTCGACTCGCCGACCTGGCGTCTCGCCGCATACCTCACATCCCGTAGCAGCCGGGGAGAACGAGGAGATGCCCCAAGAGGAGGTGGTGATGCGGCCGTATCGCTATCAGACTCGATCGCGGTCCCTATCGTGCGCCAGAGCCGGTATTTCACTGCTTTCTGAAGCACTGGAATGAAACTCAGTGTTGATCCAAGCCTGTGTTCCATGAGAGCCGTCTGCCTCTGTGCTGAAGCCCAAAGACTCATTCTCACAAAGCTCTTACTCCTTCATCTCCCGTGCAAGCGTCTATTTATGCTACATCTGGTCATGTGACTTAGACTGGTCGAATGCCCGAGTGGTTATGGGGCTGGCTTCAAGAACGATGAATTCTTGGCCACGTTATGGCAACACCTCCAGTTTTTCCTGGGTTCGAATCCCAGTTCGACCAAAATTTCCTTTTTGCTCTGTAAGTCTTGATGTTGTTGTTGTGTGTGGGCATTCGCCATGGAGAGTAACAGCGGCATACAGCGAGAGGTTGGTGTGCATACTCGCAAGAATGTGTCGATTGGAGTGTGTCTGCCCGGAGGACCGACGAGGCTGACCGATTTCATTGCAGGTGGGGATCAAAAGGGGGCGCGTGCAGAGCGCGTGCAGACACGGCGATGCAAAACGAGTTTAAAAAAAAAGAGGGTGGGAAGAGAGAGGGTCTGTGGGCAGCATTGGCCCAAGCAGCTGGGACGCGGCCAAGGCAGGGCAGCGCGTGGCGAAGGCGTGACAGCCCCGTTGGCAGGGCGAATATGCTTTTTCCGCAGATCAGCTGGGAAGGGCGGGCGGAAGAGAAAGCAGGGCAACACCAGGGCAGCTCAGGGCAGCGCGGCATATGGATGCGAATGAGAGCAAAAGGTGCAGGTGAGACAGGGTGGCAGCTGGACGACAGCCTGCCCGCACCGTATGGGCAACCGCGCATGCAGAGTGCGGCTGGAAGCCGGGCGGAGTGTGAGCTGAAGGCAGGGGGGAGGGATGGTACCAGAGAGCGCGCGCGTCTGAGAGTGGGCGGCGTGTGCTTTTTGGCTCTGCTGCTGGCTGTCCCAGCGGGGGATAGGTTGGGCTCAATTGGCAACTGCAAAATGCACGGCCAAAATGGCCAACGGCTGGGGACCGACTGGCCCGGCTCGGTCGGTCGGCGTGGAAACAGCGCGCGTTGGCAAGCGGAGGTGGCTCGGCCGCCTCGCTCACTCGACGCTGCCTCCCAAGCATCACCCACTCGACTCCTTCGACCGCCGGACCCTTCCCTCTCCACCCCGTCTTCAAGCCCGCGTCGACGCGCCGACTACCACAATCGCCATCGTCACCACTCGGCAACGCATCAGATCGAAGCTTCGACTCTGACCTCCATAAGCGCTATCGCGAACCGACTTTACCGCTTTGCTCAAGTGCACCAAAGCAACGGACGGACCTCACTTGCTATCCATCGTCGGCAAGCTCTTCCATCTCTGATCTCTGCAACAGACACCTCTTGCTGCTCCGTCTGCATCTCGACGTCGCTTTCATCTCCAGAGCCCCGCTACTTGCTCCCTTCGGCCCGAATCGTCAGCCAATGATCCTAGCAGATCGCGCAACCAGGCAGCTCTGATCGGTGCCGACCGTGCGCAATCAAGCTCGAGCGTGCATGCAGTCCTGGCAAATCCAAATAGCATAACCCGCCCGACCGCCTCTCCATCATGGTCTCCGATCAGGCGTCTCGGGTCTCCTCGTCCCAGCGCGAGCCACAGCGAGGGCCCGAGGCAATCGCCAACTTCTTTGGCGGACGCTATTCCACCGATCAGGGATCCGTGCGCGCTAAGAATACAGAGTCATCGCTCTCCAGCTACGCCGGGAGCATGCGCAGGTCCTCCTCTGGCACCGAGTTCTACTCTCAGGCTCACAGCGCCAATGGCGCCGACGGCGCTGACGACTCATCTGCCGCTGGCGCCGCCAACGCTCCAGCTTCACCCAAACCGCCTCGAGTCTACTCGTCGTTTTCAGCCGCCGCTGCCGCCGCTTCTCGCTCCTCAGTCAACAAAAAGAGCTCGCAGTCCAGCATACCAAGCAACCCCGCTGCATCACCATCCATCCGTCAATCTCCCGCCATGGCCTCACCGCGCATATCCACATCCGCTTTCGGCGGCGACGTCACCTCATCCTCGGGCGTAAATGCCGATTCCGAGTATGCTTCGCCTTCAAAAGCTGCCAAGCCTTCCGGCTTCGATGTGGCCTCGGTCAACCAGTACACCCCTGGCTCGCTCGCCAGCACCTTCCCCTGGCTCTCCAGCAACCCGCAATCCTCGTCCACTCACCTCGTCAGCCGAGATCGCGTATTGGCCCCCGCTCAGAGCAGCGCGCAGCTCCAATCCCACATGGACTCCCCTCCCAACGTCTCCCAGTACAGCAAGGGCAAAGGCTTCGGCTGGAATCCCAACGATCAACACAGAGCGCCGCCCAAATCCGCCTCCAGGATGCGCACTACCACCAATACACCCAGCTCCGAGATGCGAGATACCAAGGACTCCATCGGTCGCGGCCTCGGCTTCAAGTCGACCTCCGAGCTCGACCTGCCAGAGCGCATGCGCAGTCAACGCAAAGCAGCTCTGGCGCCTCCGCGACTCTCGCAGGATCCCATCGCTATCAGCATAGAGGACGAACTGCGACCCCAGCCTGGCATCGCCAAAACCGACTCCGCCTTTGCCCGTCTCGGTCGTGCTTTCCGACGCAAGAGCAAAACCGGCAGCGACCTTAGGGTCGACCTCGGCTCCGACGCCCCGCCCCTCCCAAAGACTCCCAGGCGCATGCCCAGCCAGATGCTCACCACCAGTCAATCGGATCGCCTCGCCCCAAACGCCTCCTCCACTACGAGCAGTCTCACCGCGGACGCCGTCATGCAGAGGCACAAGCGCAGCGTCGACATCAACGGCGCCCGTGCAGAGCTCCAGGCTCCGCCCAAGGATGCGCCACAAGACAGTCAAAGCGCTTCGAAAGGATCGGATCACCCGTCGCCCTCCTCTCAAACCAAATCACGCGATGCCACCCGAAACTCGGCAGATCTGCTTTCCAGCCAGGTAGGTGGGAACCGCCGCAACGCATCCTTTGATTCTCGACCAGTGGAAGGCGCAACTGGTCGAGCGGCCGTGCAGGAAGATCGGCCAGAGGAAGGTCCCAGGACGGATCAGCCGCGGTCGCTCGCCGACGCAAGCGCTGCTCCAGCCGACAACCGATTGAATGAAGCAGAGGCGACGCTCACCGGCACCAACCATCGCACGCATTCGGACATCGCAGCGGGGGGGTCAAAGCCGCCCGAGGATTGGCAACACAACCGCCCGGCAGTCGGCGAGTCGAACGGAGCCGAGGCTCCGCAAGCCCTTGACCGCTCCGATGACGTTCAGCCTGGCGGCCGAGGCGCGTCCGCAGCCGATGCACGACCTCTCTCGATGGATTCCACAAGTTCGAGCGCACGCCGCAATTCTCTCGTCTTTCTCGCATCCGCAATCTCCATGGGCGCCATCGCCGCCGAGCCGCAAGAGGCTGCCAGCGCGGCCGACGCAGAGACTAGCAACACCGAGAACGACAAGTCCGAAAAGGCGTCCGATCGCGGCCCCTTGACAGACACTGCCGCGAGCCAGACTGCGTCAAACGTGCCAGCGCAATCGGACACCTTCGTGCGCAGCGGCAACAGCGCGTCCGTCCCCGCCTCGTCCGAGCACCACACGAGCGCGTCCATGGCGAGGGTGCGAAGCGGAAGCTCCGACCGTCGGCGTCTCGAGCCCAAGTCGGCCGTCCGCAATGACGCGGTTCCTAGTATCTTGTCCGACTTTTTGAGCATGGACGCTGCCCTGTCGACCGGGGACGGCAGCAAGCGAAAGACCAAAGAGCCCACTGGCTCATCTCGCCAAGCAAAGTCGACCAGAGAGTCGAGTTCGGCCTTGGAGCGCACTGCTAGCGCCAACTCGGACGGCAAAAAGTCGTCGTACAGCACGTCGCCCAAGTCTTCGCGCGCCACCAAGGGCGTCTTCATGTCGCCACCTGCCGGGCCCAGCATGGGTGGCTTCGTCTCGCCTTTCTACGTCGCGCCGCTCACTTCGGTCGATGCCGGTCTCGCCAACCGCGCAACGCGTCCGACGGGTCGTCGCGCAAGCGCAAGCTCGCGTTCAACCCATAGCGATGACTCCAGGAGCGTTCACAGCACGACGCGCCGCGGCTCGGCTTCCCAGGCTCCCCCCGCAGCGTCTCAGCGAGAGGCTCAGGATGCACCTCAGTCCAGCCGCGCCACCGAGGAGGCCGTGATCAAGTCTCAGGAGCTTGCTTCTGCAGAAAAGGCCAGAAAGGTCAAATCAGTCGGCAATCTGAAAGCTTCGGCCACGGAACAGAGCCAGGAGGCAATGCCACGCTCCAGCACTTCAAAGCTCCCATCGGCCTCCGCAGAGTCCAACACTCCCGCAAGCCGATCGCATGGCGTCTCGGCTGAGGGATCCAGTGCTGCTACGCAGGCCACCGAGGAGAGCTCGAACGACAGCAGCCTGTCTCGTTCGCAAAGCATTTCGCAGCGCTTGCTACGCCGTCCAAAGACGAGCGGGGCAGAGGCTGGTCTCGGAAGCGGGCGCACAATCTTGGGCACGCAGGATACTGGGCCTCAGTCCGGTTCGCGAAGAGGCTCGGGGCCAGGTCGCGCATCTCTGGACGAGTCCGGTCGCTCAGGCAAGCCGTTCTCTTCCTCGCCTACCGAGACCGACTTTGAGATGCTTGCATCGTCGGATCTTTCGGCTACGGCGAGCAAAGACACATCGGCGTCGAGGACCTCGCGCGAAAACGGACTGGCACCTCGCGCTTCGAACGCCTGGCTCAAAGAGAGCCCCGCATCGGGACGCAGACCGAGCGAAAGCAGCAGCGGCGCCATCACGCCTTCCTCCTCCCGGATCGAGTCGAATGGCGGGGCCGCTGCGCTTTTCGGAAACCCAACCACGAGGCCACGCACATCGTCTCTGCTTCCGTCCTTCGGCTTCAGCAGAAGCCGCACCGGGTCTTCTGCTGGTCTTGAGGGCACAGGTAAGAGTCCAGGCACCTTTGGCGGTTCGAGTCGTTCCGCTTCTGGTGGCCTGTGGCGGGACCAGGCCGATGCTGGAACACGGGGTGGCGCTGCCGATAGCAGCTCGCAACTGCAGGACGTCAACGGGACAACGCGATCGCCACGGGCATCTTCGAGCTCGCGGCCTTCGTTCAGCAGACAGCTGTCGTCCACGACAGCCGGCCTCACAGAGACCGAGTCGGTTCAGTCGTCTGTCAAAACGGAGAAGAAGTTCTCGCTCTCCGCCTACTTGCCCTACGACGACGAAGATGCTCCCGAATATGCCGAGCGAATCGCATCGACGGCGCCCAAGACTCAGCTGGCTGCCATCCTGGCCTCTAGCCCCGACGCGTTCTACATCGACGCGCTCCACCACTTCATGACGCGCTTCTGGTTCAACGGCCTTCCGCTCGACATTGCGTTGCGAAAGCTGCTCATGGATCTGCATCTGCCCAAGGAGACTCAACAGATCGACCGCGTGATGGAGGCGTTTGCGAAGCGCTACAACGAGTGCAACTCGGGCCTGTTTGCTTCCGACGACCAGCCCTACATCTTGTCCTTTTCGCTCATGATGCTTCACACCGATGCTTTCAACAAGAACGCCAAGAACAAGATGACCAAGGTCGACTACCTCAGAAACACGGGGTCCAGCGGAGTGCCTACAGAGATCCTCGAGTATCTGTACGACAATCTCACCTTCACCCAGTTCATCTACGTCGAGGACGAAGAGGGAGCGCGTCGTCGCCCGTCGGAGGCCTCGGGCATCTCGACGGCTGGACCTGCCTTGTCGTCCTCGCTCGCGGCGCAAGGAACAGCAGCCAATGCGCGTACCAAGATCGACCCATACTATCTGATCACGCAGGGTCGGCTGGGCGAGCTGCGACCGGATCTGGAGCACCTGATCCCCGAGGATACGCCCTTCTCGTACACCGGCACGTTGCCCGTCTTTGATGTCGACCGTCTCAACTCGGCCTTCCTGCACGCCCCCAGCATCGAGATTGTCACGACGAAACCGCCCTCGGATCCAGCGGCGGCCGCGAACGCCGGCGCAGCAGTAGGCGAGGAGGAGGTGGTGTCGCTGAAAGTGACCAAAGTGGGCATCGTCAACCGCAAGGACGACGTCTCGGACGGCGGCAAGAAGGCAGCATCGCGCAAGTGGAAGACGAGTGGTCTGCTGTTGACGGGCTCGCAGCTGCTGCTCTTCAAGGACGTGGTGTGGATCAACGCTTTGCAGTCGCAGATTCTCGATCAGGTCGGCCACTCGCTGCTGTGCAACGGCATCCCTACCGACGACCCCACGGCTGTGGACGAGGTCGAGGGCGGTGTGGTGATCTCGCCGAGGATCACGTACTTCCGGCCGGACGGAGTGATCTCGCTGGCGGATGCGGTTGCGGTCAAAGACCACTCGTACGGAAAGTACGACTTTGTCTTCCGACTCTTGGCCGCCAAGGGCCGGCAGTACCTGGTGCAGGCGCAGAGCGAGGACGACATGAATGATTGGATCCACAAGATCAACTTTTGCGCCAGCTTCCGCACGTGCAACATCAAGATCCGTGGGCTCGATCTGGCCCCGCGCGCCGGATCTGGCACGGGGCTGGGCGATGCAGATACGTTGGATGTTGGCGACCTGTCGAACGGCCGCTCGGGTCGTGGCGCTGCGTCGAGATTGTCTTTGTCGGACTCGGACCGGGCATCGAGAGGCATGGAACGGGATGGCAGCGGAAGGTCGACGCCTGTTCCGGACGAGGCTGGAGACACTTCGAGGGAGGCGTCGTTCCGGCTGAGTGTGGACCCGATGACTCGCACGAGCGAATCGGACGGGCCACCTCGTCCTGCGTCGTCGGCGTCCCAGCGAATGAGTCCGGCGTCGAGCGCGCTGCAAAAGCGTGCCAAGGCTCGGCGTGAACTCATGCTGACCAAGATCGCTGAGACGGAGGTGCAGCTGGAGCGGGCGTCGACGCGGCTGGAGGACGAGATCCGTCTGGCACGCCACTTTGCCATCCTGACGCCGTTCCTCAAGTCGACGCGCGAGCGCATCGAGATGTCGGCGCAGCCGCTGGCGCATCGCATCCGAAGCCTACGATTGGAAGTGTCGAAGGCCGAGTCGCGATGCAAGATGCTACGTCTCGACCTGGCGGCGGGCGAGAGGGTGGCGAGAGCGCTGCTGCCGGCAGTGTATCTGTCGGCGTCGGCGATGCGCTCAGCGAACCGGCTGCCGTCGTCGCAGGTTCGCACGCCGCAGCTGCTTGAGCTGGGCCGCCTCTCGGAATCTCAGGCGCAGTTTGAAGATCTCTTTGCTCCGACAGCTTCGAACGGCAATACGGCGGCCAGCCCGGACCCGGCAGCAGCACTTGCGGTGGCCAACAAGGTGACCAAGCCGGCGTCGCATCAGAGGAACCAGATGAACCTCAACGCGGTGACGGAACAGCCAGCCGACGAGTCTCCGGTAATGGCGACGCGACGCGAGCTGCCAGCCGAGGATGCTGCAGACGAGGACGAGCGCGGCGCGGATGTGGCGGCGTCTGGCGGGCGGAAGCAACGGCCGACTTCGCCTACGCAGTCGGTGGCGTCGCACTCGTCGGCCGAGAACCAGCAGCGCCGAGAGCGAGACCGATCGAGAAGGCGCACTCACGGTGCGGACGTGCCGACGACGGACGAGGTGCCGGAGGAGTGGGACCTGAGCCAGGTGGCGCGACCAGGCACCAACCGCATCAGCCTCGTCGACCTGCCTTCGCCCGACGAGCTGCAGGAAGCCACGGGCGGACGCTTCCGATTCGGCGTGCGCGCGGCCGAGTGAGCGTGCAGGAGCACCTCCCGGCCGGCCGGACTACGTCAATGTCATTGTATACTTTATTTCTGTCTTCACGCGGTGCTGATGCCAAACGGTGTGGTGCGGGGTAAGAACAGGAGCGTATGGGTGTGTTGGCCGAGGATGGCGCGGGGTGACACGGCCACGTGGGTGAGAGGGCAGAGATTTCTCTCGGGCGAGTCACGAGCGGTCGTCGCGGAGACCCGCACGAAAATGGCGCTGTTCGGAGCGCCGATCCGCGCGAGTCGGAAGTCGGCGGCGCCGGGCACGAGCCGGCAAAGACGGGGCATGCTTCGCGGCCTGAATCTTGGTCTAGCATGCTTTTTGCGTCAATTTGAGGCTCATCATATGGAGCGGAAGTCTGTCATACATGCTTACGATGCTTCAGCATTGCGAAGAGAGAGGTGCCCGATGGAGCTGATCGAAGGTCCATGCTAAAATGCAGAGATGCAGTTGCTCGAGCCAAGTCGAAAGCAGCAGTCGAGTTGGATGGGGGATTTGAGTGTGAAAGCGCGCCTTTGAAAAAAGGGCGACGCACATTGGAATTGTGGAGAAAAGCACAAGCCAGCCCGAAAAAGGGTCGGTCGCAAGGCGGGGCAGGCACGCTTCCGGGTAGCAACACGGCCTGGTTAGCCGGAGAGGTTGGATGCGGATGGGGAACACTTTTCTCGTCAGGCTAAGCAGCTTTTCACGCCAGCGCTGGTCGGTCGGTCAGATCTGGGCTTTCAAACTGCGCGCCCGAAGTCCAAGTGCGGGGCCCAACACCGCTTAGCGACGGCGAGCAGTGTCGAGCACCATTGCCCGCTCTCACAGGTGCTTGGCCTTGTGGGGTTCGGCTGCCGTTGCTCGCCTGCGATGTCGACCCCAACTGCCGCGTGGAATGCTCGCTGGCTTTTCCTTGGATCGTCGCCAAGGGTGTCAGCCTTGGTCGAACCTTTCTGCTGTGATGGCATTATTAACACGACCAGGATCCAGCCTGCTAACGGACCCATGCTGTGCAGAGCTTAGAGCTGAATGCAGAGCTCGAATTGCAGTGAGGAGGAGCACTGCGAAAGGCAATCGTCGAGCGACGAGGCATTGATTTTGCGTCAGGAAAAGCTGAGCTACTGTAGCGTGGAATTTTGCAAGGATGGATGGGTCTGCTGGTGCCGGTTGTGGTCGACTCGAGGCCGGATTGCAAAGCGTCCATCCAACTCCACTTGGCCAGAGCGCCTCTGCAGAAGCGCCCGCGCGTGCTCCGTGATCCCACTCGGACGCACCGGCCGTATGCATGCATCGCTGCGCCTCTGCTGCGTCCGGCTAACCGGAGCCTCAGCCTCGCTCGCTGCTTGCCGTCGTCCGTTGGGTCCGTACGCAGGGCTCGCGAGGATCGAGCCAGCCGCATCCCCGCCGTCGAGTGCCATTCCATTCAAATACCTCCTCCTCTCCCCGCATCCTTCCTGACTCCAGCTTCCCTTTCACCTCCGCTGTCCTTCCGATCCGCAGCATCCTTCCTCTCCTTCATCTCACACCCGCCTTTCTTCCTCTTCACCAAGCCCCGTCATACGCACCGTCTGCACTCTGCCTCCTGATCGTGCATCACGGACTCGCGCTGTTTCCCCATCAACCCAACACACCCAGCCTCGTTACCCGTGCAGCAACGCACAGCAAATAGCTCCAAAATGTCAGACTTCCCCTCCACCGAGAACGGGAAGATCTCGTTCAAGAACCGCGTCGTCGTCGTCACCGGTGCCGGTAACGGTCTTGGTCGAGCGTAAGTAAATGCGCCGCAGGCGGAAGAAAAGAGTGCTGTGTATTGACCCTCGTTCGCGCTGCTTCCTCACAGATACGCACTCTTCTTCGCTTCGCGCGGTGCCAAGGTCCTCATCAACGATCTCGGCCCCTCTGCCAAGGACAAGAACAAGAAGGCTGCCGATGTCGTCGTCGAGGAGATCCAGCAGGCCGGTGGCGAGGCCATCGCCAACTACGACTCGAACACCGACGGCGAGAAGGTCATCCAGCAGGCCATCGACAAGTGGGGCCGCATCGACATCCTCATCAACAACGCCGGTATCCTGCGTGACAAGTCGTACGTATTGGTCTCTTCTTCACGTCGTTGGCCGCGAGCCAGCTCGCAAACCCAGTCCCACTTTACTGACAACCGATCTTGCATTCCGCACCCACAGTTTCAAGGCGATGAGCGACAAGGAGTGGGACCAGATCACGGCCGTCCACATCACCGGCTCGTATGCCTGCGCCAAGGCCGCATGGCCCCATATGCGCAAGCAGAAGTTCGGCCGCATCATCAACACCTCCTCGGCTGCCGGTATCTACGGCAACTTTGGCCAGGCCAACTACGCCGCCGCCAAGCACGCCATGATCGGTTTCGGCAAGACGCTCGCCATCGAGGGCGCAAAGTACAACATCCTCTCCAACGTCCTCGCCCCCGTCGCCGCCAGTCAGCTCACCGCCACGGTCATGCCCCCCGAGATGCTCGAGAACCTCACGCCCGACTACGTCGTCCCCATTGTCGCCTACCTCGTCTCCGCCGAGAACAAGGAGGTTTCGGGCCACGTCTTCGAGTGCGGTGCCGGCTTCTTCGCCCAGGTCCGCCGTGAGCGCAGCCGCGGCGTCGTCTTCAAGACCGACGACTCGTTCACCCCCGCCGCCGTGCGTGCCAAGATTGACGAGATCCTCGACTTTGACGAGAAGCCCGAGTACCCCTTCCGCATCACCGACGCCAACCACATGGAGTTCCTCGAGCGTGCCAAGGAGGCCAAGTCCAACGACCAGGGCGAAGGCCCCGTCCGTTTCGACGGCAAGACCGTGCTCGTCACCGGTGCCGGTGCCGGTCTCGGCCGTGCCTACGCTCACATGTTCGGCAAGCTCGGCGCCAACGTGGTGGTCAACGACTTCCTCGAGAAGAACGCCGCCGCTGTCGTCGACGAGATCAAGAAGGCGGGCGGCAAGGCCGCTCCCGCCGTCGGCTCGGTCGAGGACGGCGAGAAGATCGTCAAGGCGGCCGTCGACGCCTTTGGCTCGATCCACGTCATCATCAACAATGCCGGTATCCTGCGCGACAAGTCGTTCGCCGCCATGTCGGACCAGGAGTGGCACGCCGTGCTCAACACGCACCTCCGCGGCACCTACAGCGTCTGCCACGCCGCCTGGCCCATCTTCCAGCAGCAGAAGTACGGCCGTATCGTCAACACCACCTCGGCCGTCGGCATCTACGGCAACTTTGGCCAGGCCAACTACTCGACTGCCAAGGCCGGCATCATCGGCTTCACCAACACGCTCGGCATCGAGGGCAAGAAGTACAACATTCTCGCCAACACGATTGCCCCCAACGCCGGTACCGCCATGACCGCCACCATCTGGCCCCAGGAGATGGTCGACGCTTTCAAGCCCGACTACGTTGCTCCCATGGTCGGCTACCTCGCCAGCGAGGCCAACGAGGACCTCACCTCGAGCCTCTTTGAGGTCTCGGGTGGCTGGGTTGCTGCCGTCCGCTGGCAGCGCGCCGGCGGCCACTCGTTCAGCCACGGCAAGCCGCCCTCGCCCGAAAAGATTGTCAAGAAGTGGTCCAAGATCACCGACTACGAGACCAACCCCTCGTGGCCCACGAGCCCGAGCGACTCGCTCGGCGACATTGTCTCGAACTTCGGCCAGGAGGAGGAGGACGAGGATGATGACGACGAGGGCGGAGCCGGTGGTGACTACAGCGACCCCGAGGACCCCGAGATTGTGCAGAAGGCCAAGAAGGAGCCCATTGAGGACTCGGAGTTCTCGTACGGCGAGCGCGACGTCATCCTGTACAACCTCGGCGTTGGTGCCACGGAGAAGGACCTCGACCTTGTGTTTGAGCAGGACGACGACTTCCGAGCGGTGCCCACGTTTGGTGTGATCCCGCAGTTCATGGCGAGCGGCGGTATCCCTCTGGACTGGCTGCCCAACTTTAGCCCCATGATGCTGCTGCACGGCGAGCAGTATCTGGCGATCAAGAAGCCCATCCCCACGAGCGCGACGCTGGTGAACAAGCCCAAGCTGATGGAGGTGCTGGACAAGGGCAAGGCTGCGGCGGTGACGTCGGTGGTGCACACGTTCGACAAGGGCAGCGGCGACCTGGTGTTTGAGAGCCAGAGCACCGTCTTCATCCGAGGCTCGGGTGGCTTTGGCGGCAAGAAGTCGGGCAAGGACCGCGGCGCAGCGTCGGCGGCGAACAAGCCTCCGTCGCGCAAGGCGGACAAGGTGGTGACGGAGAAGACGACGGATGCGCAGGCTGCGCTGTACCGTCTGTCGGGCGACTACAACCCGCTGCACATTGACCCCAGCTTTGCGCAGGTGGGTGGCTTTGACAAGCCCATCCTGCACGGCCTGTGCTCGTTCGGTATCTCGGGCAAGCACATCTTCCGCGAGTACGGCGCGTACAAGGACATCAAGGTGCGCTTCACCGGCCACGTCTTCCCCGGCGAGACGCTCGAGACGAGCATGTGGAAGGAGGGCAACAAGGTCATCTTCACCACGCGCGTCGTCGAGCGCGACACCCAGGCTCTCGGTGCTGCCGCCGTCACGCTGGCCGACGAGTAAGCTGGCCAGCATCTTGGCTTGATCCGTCCGATGCCTTTCCCTTTTCTCTGATCTGGAATTCTATAGTGTATGATCGACTCATGGCGGATGCTGTCTGACTGAGTGTGTGGGATTCAAAGCTCGACTGTGGGCGTTGTAGCTTGAGGACCCTTGCGGACATCGCCCAGCTTGGTAGTCTGCTGGGTATGCGCACGGATCTACACGAATTCGAAGGCAATCGGTGATGGCAGTAAGCCCAGGTGCTCCTCCTCTGAGGGCAGCTCAGCGATCACACGAGCGGCACATGTGGCTGATGAATGCCGTTGGCAGCACGCGGTGGGTGGGGGTCGATTTGCAGGAGGTCGGAGCGTCGGGTGCATGGCGTATTTCGTGGCGCAGCGTGGAAGCAGCATCGGGCCCGCGTCTCTGCTGTCCAATTCCAACACCGCCCGGGCCCACTGGGTGTGACTCTTTCGCAGACAAAAGCACCGACAGCACGGGAACGCGTCTGCGCTGGCATCGTTCTTCCACCCATCTCGAAGCTCTCTTTCGCTCTTGGACATGCGCATCTGACGCTCCTCCTAGACCTCGCATCTCTGTCACAAAGGGTCCGAGCGAAGACGTGGCACACGGCCCCACCGCCCACCCTTCGCCTTCATCAGCACGCGTCCCGCCCCCCAGCCGGTGTCGCTCCCCACCACCAATCGGGCTGCTTCTTCTCCCCATGCGCCTTTCGTCTCGCTCACGTTCGTTCCTCACCACCACCACTGCTGTCAAGTCCCTTCGTTCCACTCCCTTGGCATTGGCATCCATCGATACGCGTGCAAGCACAACTACGCAACCTCGCAAAGTCGTCGCTTCAACCACCGCGCGTCCGCAGCCGCCTGCCGTCTACGCGCGCTTCAAGAGCACCCATCATCCAGCGCATCCGACTGCGGTCCCCACATCTCCTGTGCTTCCCAAGCCGTCTCATATCGCCTCGACACTCGCTACCGAAGAAGCGCGGCCTCCCACAGCTCATCCGCAGCCTCCTCCGCACCAGGGTCCACCCCGACTCGTGCGCTACGAGGCAGACAGCCACGCGCATCCCCAGCACCCGCTCGCGCTCTATCCGTCGTCGTACTCGCACGCTTCGTATCCAGACCCAGCGTCGTACCGCGCTCACCTTTCCAGCCGACGCGCACCCGCCAGTCTCTTTGGGCTCTTCCCCAGCACCAGCATCACCGCAGCTAGCGTCAAAGCAAGCTCCGATCCGCACGCTTATCCAGGCGCAGGCCCCACGATCCAGACCAGCGTCACTACACCCACCCAAGCAAGTTCGAGGCCAGCAGCCATCGACTCCACCGCTCCATCTGACGCCATGACCGCCTCCGCCTCCTCCATCGTCGACGCAACCAAGTCGGGCGAGGCCGAGCTGCACCAGCGCAAAAAGGGCGCCGCTGCACCCGCCTCTGCCACCCCCGCCGCCGTGGCAACCACGAAGCATTCGCACAGCCACGGCCACCACGGCCACCATCACGGCCACGACCACGGCTCGCCAGAAGAGGCAGACAAGCTGCTCGCCGCGCTCAAGGGCAAGGGAGACCGCGGCTCCAACATTACGCTCGCCGGTCTGGTGTCCAACGTGGGGCTGTGCGGCGCCAAGGGCGTGGCGGGCGTGTATCTCAACTCGGCCGCGCTGCTGGCGGATGCGGCGCACTCGCTGTCCGACATGTTTGCCGACCTGGTCACGCTCTTCTGCTGGAAGATGTCGCAGAAGCCGCCGTCGGCGTCGCACCCGCTCGGATACGGCAAGTACGAGACCATGGGTTCGCTCGGCGTGAGCCTGGTGCTCGTTGCCGGTGCGGTGGGCATTGGATTCCACTCGTACGGTCTGTTGCTCGAGGCGATTCAGCCCACGCTGCAGCATGCGCCCGCGGCGATTCAGGCGCTCAGCCACTTTACGGGCAGCATTGCGTCGGCGGGTGGACTGCTGCACGACCACCACGACCACGGTGCGGTGGCGCACGGCGAGGGCGGCGTGCTCGATCCGAACGCCATGTGGTTTGCGCTGCTCTCCATCGCCGTCAAGGAGTGGCTCTACCACGCCACGCTCAAGATCGCGCGCGAGGAGAACTCGTCGGTGCTGGAAGCGAATGCGCTGCACCACCGTTCCGACTCGCTCTCGTCCGCCGTGACGTTCCTCGCTATCGGTGGGTCGTGGCTCGGCTTCCCCGTGCTCGACCCGCTGGGAGGTCTGCTTGTAGCCGGTCTGATTGGCAAGCAGGGTGCGGATCTGCTGATCGGTGCACTCGGCGAATTGTCCGACCGCGGCGTCGAACCCGAGATCCTCCAGACGCTCGACCAGGCCATCGTCGAGGTGCAAAAGCAGAACCCGCTGCTGCTCGGTTGGAAGGATCTGAGAGCCGTAAAGTCGGGAGTCAGCACGTTTGCAGACGTGACCCTCCAGCTGCCCAACGACGCTACCCTGCACACCGCATCCCACATCGAGGCCCAGGTGAGAGCCAAAATCACCGCCGCCGTCAAGGGCGTAAAGGAAGTGCGCGTGCGTCTTGTCACTGTAGACGCCACCAACTAGACCTGGTTAGCAAATTTAAAATCTCGCACCTCTCTTGCTCTCACCGGCTTGTGCGGCAGATTGACGCATCCTGAGCGCGTGCAGTGAGGCAGCTGGGGCAATCAGAGCGACTGAAATTGCACATGCTCCAACGGCGAGTGCTCAACATTAGACGTGAGTGCGGGTATTGTGGGGACTTAGGTTGCAGCTGTGGTGGGCAAGTTGGCTGGTGGCTGCTGCGTGGCGTGCTGCCTATTTGCAGCCGGATCCTGGCTTGCATTCTGGGCGCCGGCGGTGTTGGACGCGAGCGAAGAACTCGACAGCGTCTGTGCTGCTGCTCCGATGGACGACAGCTGTGCATGCCCGCCTGGCGCATCGGTGGGCACTGTCTGCTTAGCCGGTACACCTGGCTTATCCTGCGCCGGCGTGCCAGCCGCACTTGCACTGCTCGGCGACGTCGCATAGAACGGGAACGACGATGCGGGTGCGCCCGTCGTCGGCGAGAGCGGAGGATTGCCGTTGGGCGTCGGCCCGTTCCTCTGCCTGTTGATGAGCGTCTTGAGCGCCGAGATCCACTTGATCTCCTCGTCCTCCCCGGGCGCACACAGGATGAACGTGCGCTTGGGTGTGATGATCTGGAAGCAGTTCTCCTTGCGCTTCCTCGAGCCACCCACCATCCCCGCCGACATGTTGGAAGCCACGCCCGCCGCTACCGCCACCATGCTCCCGCGGCGCTCGGGCTTCTCGGGCGGCGCTCCCGCCGACGAAGCCGCGCCGGGCGAGAAGGCCGAACCGCCGTCGCGCTCCGACGCCGCCGCAGCGTGCTCGGGCGCAAACGGATTCGCCGTTCCCCCGAGCGCGGGCGACGTCGGCAGTGCCGATGCCTTCTTGGGCTCGTATTCGATCGCATCGAGCATCGACGAGATCGCAATCTGCCGATGCGCCTTGGCATCCATGTGGCTGCGTGAGTAGAGCAGCCGCGCGGGCGTCAGCACGAACCAGCGCTTACGCCACACCTTGCGCCGCCCGCTCTGCTTCATCAGATAGCCCTGCGTGATCACCTTGTTTGGGTCGCGGATCAGGTCGTTGGCCGTCGTCGGCAGCGGCGAGATGCTCAGACCCGACGCTTGGCCAGGCGACGCCAGATGCTGCGCATGTGCCGCCTGCGTGGCTAGCGACGACGTCTGTGCGTTGTTCTGCGACGATCCGAGGGCGGGAAGTGGCATGGCCTGGTCGGCCACCTCTTCCTCGTCCCACTCGTCCTCTTCGTCCGAACTGCTCAGCACCTGCTGCCCGCCGCCGCCGCTGCCGGGAGGGAAGATGGGACTCGAGGGCTGATCGGCGGGACCGCTCGAGAACGATGCGAGGCGTCGCGTTGCGCTGGTGGAGCGTTGGCGGGGCAGACTGCCGAAGCCCGCCGAGGGGCGTCGTTCGTGGCCGCCGCCTGCATCGCTCATCTCGCTGCCGGAGGTATGGCCACCGCCTCCGCTGGGAGACTGACCCGCCGCCAGGAAGAGGTGCGAGGGGTCGGGGCGCGTCGAAGGGCTGCCCGACATCGAAGGCCCCGTGGAGCTGGCGTAGCTGAGGCCGTATCTCTCTGCGCCCGTCTCGCTGTCGCTGGTGGTGGTGAGCGGGCTAAATGCAGCCGAGCCCGGGATGGGACGCGGCTGGGCGGGTGCAACGTAGCTGGCTCTGCTGGGGATGCCGATCTTGATGGGTTGTGCGGACGAGGCCGGATGGGCGCGCTCCTGGGACGCGGATCGCCTTTGCTGCGGAGGCAGGGTTGCCGAGGGTGCTGGCGTTTCGGTGTTGGCGAGCTCGAGGGCGGCCATCTCCTGGGTCATGGTGCTGCTTTGTGCGTACTGGGTCATGACCTCGTTGAGCCTCTCGATCCACGATTCCATGTCGGCTCTCGACGAGGCGCGCACGTAAAAGGTGCGCTTGGGCGTGACGATGCCAAAGGTGTTGACGCTCTTCTTGAGCTCGACCGAAGCGACGGTCTTGATGTCGCCGACGTCGATAAAGCGCAGCAACTGGTATTCCTTGTCGTTCTTGTAGTATGCGAGCTTGGAGGAGCGCAGGACAAACCACCTCTTTTTCCACGTCTTGCGCTTCTCGCCCTTCTTCTCGAGATAGCCAGACTTGACGGTGAGCTCGTTGATCATGTTGTGGTGCGCCTCGCTGCCACCAATTTGCTCCACGTCGTCGTCATCCTCGTCAGCATCCGCATCGCCTTCGAGATCGTCGGCGCTGTGGTGGTCATCCTGGAGCCGAGAAGGGGCATGCAGCCGTGTGGATGAAGCCGCGTCGACCGAGTCTCCGTAGGTCGAGGGAGAAGAGGCTGCCGCAGCAGCGTTGGAGACCGATGGCATAATGACGACCTTTTGCGCAGCACCGGTCGATACGTGTCAGTCACGCTGGTGTTCGAATGATTCGTGCAGTCCAACCACCGTGAAAGGTGCGGAAGCGGGCGGACAGCAGGGTGGTGTGGTGTACGATGGGTCAAGAAGCGAGCGCCGGTTCGAGGGAAGGATGATACCGACTCAGGATGAGCGGTCGCTGCGCATTGACGGTCGACAGTGAGGGATGAAGGTCAGAGCGGCGTGCGGGGTGGTTGGGTGAGTGAGCGAGGCATAGATTGCAGGGGCGGCTGGCCGGTCGGTGTGTCGCTTCCTCCACCCGATCTAGGCGAGGCGAGCCGAAATTCATCAGATGGCTCCTGCGCGGATCGCCCACCGCTCCAAGACAAAGGCCAGTGTGACGAAGCAGTCGGCGTCGCAGCTCTACTGTATCTCTCCACGCGCACATGCGTGAGCGATCCCATTGGATGGAGACGGCATATTTTCTCGCAGAAACTCACTTCAGCTTAACATCTTTGACATAAAAAATGAGCTAGATTCGGACGAGAAACTCGCCCAGCTTGGGAACGCGGATCCGCGAGAGCTGTCGCAGCCCTCACCGTCACCTGCGTCCTCGCATCACCATCGGCTGTCACTTTCCACATCGCCTCCTCTCCACCACCTACCCCACACGGTATCACGCACATACATCATGTTCCGCCAGGCGCTATCCACATCCGCACGTCCTGCTGCACGAGGCGCCGCCCTGCAGCGCGGCACTGCCGCCCAGGCTCGCTTCGCTTCGGGAGGCTCGTCTTACAACCAGCCCACCGGTTACCTCTTCGGAGAGAAGGTAAGATCGTCAAACGTGCGGTACCTCCTGTAGCGATACCTCCTGTAGAATGGCCCGCATCCCAGGACCGCTAGGGCGAGACATCATGACTGACCTTTCTGCACCCGCACATTCATCTTTCGGCAATCCTTTCCCATCGCGGCTTCGACGTTTGTCAGGTCCCCAAGGGCCAGAAGAGGCAGAAGGAGAACTGGGAGAACATGTGGTACTTTGGCATGTTCGGCGGCATGGCTTTCGCCGCTGTAGCTCTTATGTACAAGCCCGACACCAGGTAAGTCCGCCTCCCCCCGCTCCAATTCAGAGCCTTGCCTCAGTCCTGCTTACACTTGGTATCGTCTCCGCGCATCGTGCTCGCACCGCACAGCATTCAAACTTGGGCCATGGCCGAGGCGAAAAAGCGTCTGGAAGCCTCGGGAGACGAATGGCAGTACAAGCCCTCGCCAAACTCGGGCCACCCGAACGGCGTATAGATCGTCCCACCTTGCACCGTGTTCCTTCGACAATGCAACGATTCCATCTCAGCCCGGCCAGACAACTCGTTCGCATCTGCTTCCTCTCATAGAGCCAGGAAACTTCGGCTCAAGCGACACAGGACTCAGTTGCGGCGACACGGTCTCAGAGGTCGTGCTTTTGCCGACACGTCCAGGTACTCGACATCGGCCATCCCATTCGCGACATCTATGGTTTACATGAGCGAGACGAAGGGGGGCACAGGCAGGCGGGGTATGCATCGGCTTTAGCTACAAACGAACTCAAAGCTTGGCGATGTAATCGAGGCCCATGTTGAAGGCAGCGCACTGGTCGTTTCTCTGACCCAGCGTCTCGAGCCTCTGCTGGACAGGGCCGAAGCTGAGGCCGTTGAGATTCGAGGTCGACATTGCGGTCCACGTGGTGCCCGCCGCGGTGGTCCTCGCCAGCGACGAAGCATACGCCTGGCCTCGAGCGCGCAGGTAGTCGGCCGCCGGAGCCGGGTTGCCTGTGCGGACGAAAGCGGAGAACTGGTCGATGATCGACGCCATCCACGGCAGATCGTTGGCGTCGCGGTAAGGTAGGCGGAAGGCTGTGCCCGTGGTGTGGAAGAGCGTCATGAGATCGCCCGAGTGACACATGTAGTAGCTCGAAGGGTCTAGGCTACCCTTGGGCTGACACGCTGCCTGCGGGTCGTAGTTGGGGATTTGGTACGAGCGCTGGTCGTAAAAGTAGGCCCAGACGCGCGGGAAGACGCCATTGGCGACAGAGGCGTACGCCATGCCCTGGATACCGCAGCGGTACCTGATGTCCGTGTTGACGCTCACCGTCAGATTCTGCACGCTGTATCCTCGGTTCACGGGGAACGCTGCCGTGTCGCGCAACGCAATGTCGCTGTAGTTGGATGCGATGCCTGCCGTCTTCATCGCATTGGCAAAGCTGGTCTCGGACGCGGGCGGCACGATGCCGAGCGAGGCCAGCTCGTCGCGCATGGTGCCCCAGATCACCGGCACACGGTTCACATGGCCCTGCGCGCGACCGGGTGACCTCATGTCAAGGCGTGGCGAGCGGATGTACGTTCCATCCTGCGTGATCATCGCGAACTGGTTCTTGAGCATGTCACCCACACTCTTACCGCGCAGGCACGAGAGGACATTCGAGGCAGTGTCGCATCCGAGCGCCTTGACTACCGCACCGGCCTGGCCTTGACGAGCCTGCTCGACGGTTGGATAGACAAAGGCTGCATCGTGTCCCTTTCCACTGAGCACAATGGCGCGCTGGAAGAGGCCTGCAGCTTGAGGCGAGGCGAGCAGGTTCTGCACATGCTGTGCACCCGCCGATTGGCCCGCAATGGTCACGCGGCTCGGATCACCGCCAAAGTCCTTGATATACTTTTGCACCCACTTGAGCGCGGTCACGAGATCGCCCAAACCATAGTTGCCACGGATCTGATCGTCGTACGCCAGGTAGCCTAACGAACCCAGACGATAGTTGGGCGTGACTACCACAACGTCGCTGCGACTCGCCATGTTGCCGCCGTCAAAGGTAAAGTCGAGCCCGCTGCCCGAGGCGTAGCCTCCGCCGTGGATAAAGAGCAGCACGGGCTTGAGCGCCTTGGTGCTCTGCGTCTCGGACGACGTCGGCAGGAAAGGCGTGAATACGTTGGCATACAGGCACTGCTCCGAGTATGGGCCCGAACCGTTCTGCGGGCACTGCTTGTTGCGCGTCGTGTCAAGCGCAGTCACGGAGGTGGATGTGCTGCCATCGTACACGGACGAATAGGCGAAACGCTGAGCAGGGTTTGCAAAAGGCACGGCTTGGAAGCGGAACGAGAGTGCATCGCGGAAGCCTGTGAACTTGACGCCGTTGCTTTGGGCTGTGAGCTGCCACTTGGCAGAGGTGTCGGTCGAGTTGGCCGCCCTCCAAGGTGCACTCTGCGTGCAAAGTGCCGGCAGCTTGGTGTCAGCACTCGGCTTGGTCGCCTGAAGGCTTCCCGAGGAGGACGACTTGAGGGCAGTCCCATCGGCAGCCCAGAACGACTGGCCTGCGGCATAGCTGCCGTCGTAGAGCAAGTAGCTCATCTGGGCCTGCAAGCCAGCATTGGACGAGGCGGAGGCAGGGACCAGCGTCTCGCCAAGGCGCCGACATTTTGCGGCAGCATCCGTAGCAGTGAGCGGGGTGGTGAGCAGGAGATAGCCTTCTTGGCGCCTGGACGAATCGGCCCTGTTCCAGTCCAAGTCGTTCTGGTAGAGGAAGCGGACGCCAGTGTTGAGCGAGCTGATGGCGGGCACGCCGGTGGATTGCGCCCTTGCAAGCGCCACCAACGCACATAGGAGCGTACACAACACCCACGGGCTCATGTTGGCAATGGGCTCGGACGTTTGGTCTGATGGTGGAGGGGGATGGAGAGAGGCCTGGACCACATGCGAAGACGAGGATCTCTTGTCTTATAGCGATGGGATCGGCATGGCTTGTAGGGCCAGTCTCGCTCCCACCGGCGATGGGACGCAAGGGCAGCGACTCTGACAACTCGCTCATTGAAGCGCCACACATTGAGCGCCCGCTGCCGTCTTTACCCACAGAAAGCGTGCATGTCGCTCGTCCATAGCCCCACACGGAGCTGCACTCGAAGCCGAACCGAGGACCGCAGGCAACTAGCGGCATCTGAGTGCGATGGTCGAACAGCACGGGCGCGGGAAAGGCTCAAACACCGGCGTTTTCCCCGCACACGTTGTGCACACAGGCTAGGCGTGCGGCTCTCGAAGGCCAAGCGAGACTCGCCAACACGAAAATCCAGGGGGTCCCGCGAGATTGGCGCGTTGGCACCCTTGCTCGAAGCTTGATGCAGGGATCGACGTGTCCAGACGCCACGGTCAATTGAGCTTGTGGTGGCTGTTGTTTGCGCGTCGGAGGGACTGTGCATCAAACACACGGATGCATGAATATCATATTGGTGGCATGCCCCCACCTCATGAGCGCGGTGGGACGGACATTTCGGTGGAGGCTTGCCCGCATGCCTGTGTCTTCAATGCGAAAGCCACGCTGCACACGACGGTGGCACCGGCTGCTGATGCTGTTGCTGTTGCTCTGCAGTAGGAGTTTTGAGTGTTTGTCGCCTTGCCACTTCGACTTCGGGACGAGCCGAGGAACGGCTCAGGGCACGGTGGGGCGATCGTCGCGCCACGCCAAGCCTCGGAATGCAGCTGGCATTTTTTGACAGATGCGCCGGCAGCGTTGAGCCTTCGCGTTCCCGCCCCACCAACCAGCGAGGCGCGGCAACGTCGGGAGACGGCCTAGCGCAGCTCGACGCAGGCACAGTCGACTCCGCAACCACTGCATCGCTAGACATCATTTCGGGTGGGTAGATCGGCTCACCTGGTCGCAACCCGCCCGTGTCTGCCGAGGGCAGTAACGGTGGCGGAATCGTTCGTCGCCGGTGTCTCGCCATCGATATGACCATCGAGATTCGATAACCGAGTGGAGGACAAGCGAAGGCAGTCGAAGGCCAGCTGTTGCCTTGTCAACCCTCAGCAGCTCAAGCCAAGGTGTTGCAGCAGCACCTCACGCAATGTCAGGTCCAGGCCAGGCTCTTATGTCCGAGCCCGCTAACCTCGAACGGAATGAGGACGGAAAACGGCTTAACAGAGCTGACCTTTTTCCAAAGACGCACAGCCAGGGTCCAAACGCTGAGCCGGAAATTACGCGTCGGTCTCCACTTTCGACACGGCTGCAGGGTGGCGGTGCGTTGGGTGCTCAGCCAGGGCGAAACAAAGCTTGCGTGGCCACACGCTCGGAATTGCTTGGCGGTTGGCCATTTAAGCTTCCGGGCATGGCGATGTCGTTCGTCATCCAGCAACCCATTTCACCTTTCCACCTAACCACACCACTTCTTCCTACAACATCATCACTCCACGTCTCTCCAGCATGCCGGAACGTTCAACAGGTCCGATGATGTTCATCGGCGAGCGCTGCGCGTTCGATGAATGCCATCGCGAAGACTTCCTCCCCTTCAAGTGTGGCGACTGCCGCCAGCACTACTGCTCGAACCACTTCCGTCCGCAGGCGCATCGCTGTTCTCATTATGACGATAAGGATCTCGACTATCGTGTGCCGCTGTGTCCGATCTGTGACCAGCCTCCGCAGGGATGGCAGCGCGACCAGGATCCTAACATTGCCATGGACCGTCATCTCTCCGGCCAATGTCCCATGCTCGACAGCAACGGCCATCTCAAGTCAGGCGCTTCTTCTCCCGCTGCGCTCAAGATGAAGAGAGCCAAGAAGGCCAACGAATGCTCGTTCGTCAAGTGCTCCAAGATCATGGTCGTTCCCATCCAGTGCCCACAGTGCGCCGCATGCTTCTGCCCCTCTCATCGGGCACCCAACCAGCACAGCTGTCAGCATTCATCATCCTCCTCTCCAGCCGCATCCTCGACTCGTATCGCCTCCGCGGCTCCAGCAACAAGCGGCATCAAGAGCGCGTTCCAGAACCTCAAGATCAGCACACCGCAGCTCGGATCCAGCAGCACGCCCTCCAAGAGCACCGGCTCGAAACCGCCCGCCACAGCGCCAAAGTCGACCGCCGCAACCTCGACCTCGCAACCGTTTGGAAAGATGTTTGACAAGTCAGAAAAGTGGGTGCCCAAGCCGATCTTTGGCAAGGCTTGAGCAGCTCGCGAGTCGATCGGACCCGTCCGAGTGGGATTGTAGATTGGTACGCCTTTCTCCGACCGCGCCTGCTCACCGATACATCACGCCTAGGCACCGGCAGCGCGCACTTGCTTACTGACTGTGCTCTCGGCTTCACTTTTGACCGTACAGGCGTGCGAAAGCAGAGCGGATGTCCGCCATCCGCGCCATGCAGGCGCGCCAGCGCAAGGGCATCCTATCCGATGCAGACACCGTCAGGCTCGCCGAAGAAATGGCAGCCCTGTCCAAGACCGAGAGAATCAAGGCTTCGGATTCGGATTGCTCCGTCATGTGATGCCAATTCTCTGCCGCCGCATCCACATTATACCCGTTCAATCATGCAATTGATAACCGCAATAGACGCACTTGATCCAGCGTGACATTTGTGTGTGCTACTGGTCGTACACGAGCTGACGGAAAGTGATGCTCTGTGATGGCCAAGAGAAAAAGATGGCGTTAGCACGGCTGTTGTGAGGCTGCGGACCTGCGCCACGGCAGCTTACAATTCTTGGCGTCTTGATTTTGAGCTCTTTGGGGATTTCGTGGGTGTAGAACTTCTGCGTTTGGCCCTGCATGACAAGCAGGCTGCCGCCGGCAAGCATCCATCGTTTCTTCACCTTCTCGCTTGACGGTTGAGTTGAACCCTTCCGAGGCT
Source organism: Moesziomyces antarcticus (assembly GCF_000747765.1). NCBI lineage: Eukaryota > Fungi > Basidiomycota > Ustilaginomycetes > Ustilaginales > Ustilaginaceae > Moesziomyces > Moesziomyces antarcticus. The sequence continues at coordinate 1,986,400 of NW_014639009.1, read as the reverse complement.
GCTTTCGTTCCATGATCCAGCTCCTATCGGCGCCGAGGGAAACAGTGACGATGACCTTGTTCTCGATGTTGTCCGAGTGTCTGCCAATGTAGATGCTGCCGTCTTCGTACCGGTTGAGCATGCAGTGGTTGAAGCGCACCTCGGAGCCGAGACAGTCGTCGGACGAGATGAGCGAGGCGATGTGGTTGAGCAGCGGCGGGAACGGAGCATGGAGCTCAACCGGATGTCCGCTGTACTTGAGGTGCAGACCGGGTGCTGTTGAGTACGCCGCAATGTCGCGGCTCTGCGTGATCTCGCGGCCGTACACTTTGAGTTTGGGTCGGTACCATTCGGACAATCGGTCGAGTTCGGCCCGCCACTCTTCCGCCAGATGCGCAGAGATAAAGTCGGGCTTGTAGTAGATCTCGGCGTCGGGAAGACCTTCCACCTCGTACGTCGAGCAGAATTCGGGCCTTGTGACTTGGTGGAACGGTCCGCGATGGTGGTACTCAGGCGCCGCTGATGTTGTCGTGAGCGCTGCAGACGAAGCAGGCTTTGATCGTTTGCTCGGCTCCTCGGTCTCATCCTTCGCTTCATCTTCCTTTGCGCTGTACTGCGATCGTGTACGTTTTGTCGGACTTGCTTCCGCCTTGACGGGCGGCAACCGGGTGCGATGCGCTCCAAACTTGACGTTGAACAGCGTGCATTGCACCGTTCGCCTGGCTGGAGAAGGCGTCTTGCTCGTGCCTTCCCCTTTGTCAGTCGGCTCGAGTGCCGAGGGTGAGAACGATGACGGCTTGACCATCCTTGTGCCAGTCTCCTATGTGTCAATGGACGAGGTTGCTGTAGAAGGGCAGACTCAGCGCGGGTTTGCCACTCGAGCCTCGGCTATTCAAAGGCAGCCTCAGGGTCCAGCTGGGTCAGTTCGTGCAGCAATGCACTTTTTGGTAGCCGCAATCGGGGCAGCACTCCCCGATCAGACGGCCGGGATGCGGGAAGTATGAAGGCACGGGCGAATTTCCGTTCGCCACAAAGCACCTCATGGAGAGATCTCCTTATCGCAAGCCGATCATGAAGTTCTGCGCCCGTCACTGCTCCAAAGCAAGCAGAGTGCATTCATGGCAGAGGCTCCTGTTCCAAAACAATCAATGCTCACATTCGATCGTGGGAGCGAGAGCCAGGTGAATCAGCTATTCCTGTGGTGAGGTGTGACATCGGTGACCGGCGAAATCCAAGGGTCGGAAAAGCCGAAGCCTGTCGCCTGCAAAGATACCCGAAGCTTCACAGCGCGCACGGAGCACGGTTGTGAATGGATGTCCAGTCCCTTTTCGCCATCGCCATCTTCAGTGAGCTGGCTCTGCAACGCCCAAAGGAAAGGCCAGCCTGGCTGTTTCGCCGGCGGCGAACGTATCGGTGGATGCTCGGTCGAGCCAAATTGCATGGCGGCAACGTGTGCAGCGCCAGTGCTCGATTTTCGCGACTGTTGGGGTGGGGGCAATTTCGCCGCACCACAACAACTGCGCTGCTGACCTGCCGTGGCTCCACCAAGTGCTTTTTCGCGAGAGCTCCACATTCGCATCGGAGGCTCATACCGGACAGGATGGCGAGCTGGCTCGCTCAAGTTGTTCGTGTTTCGTGCGTGTGTGGTGCTGTGCAGGAGCACAATGCCTGAGCAAGAGGCGCGAGGCGCGAAGCGCGAATGCAGCTGATGCGTGCAGTTGGGGCTTCATCTATAATCGATGAGGGTCTGATTGGAAGAAGCGTCCAATCTTTGCGCAAAGCCAGCCGAGCCTTTTTTTTTTTTTTTTTTTCTGGTCTCGGGCTCAAGAGGCCGGCGAGTTGTTTTTTTCTGCATCTCTAAATTTTCGCGCCCTGCAGCGCTTCTTCTTCGGGCCAGCGAGCGGGAGTGGCTCGAGCTTTTTTTTTTCTGCTCGGCACGAGACAGCGTTCGGCAAAAGTGGGAGAGAGAGGCAGCAGCGTGGCGTGGCTGAGGAAGCGGTGTTGGACTCGGCGGCCAAATGCGAGTTTTCCAGCAGATCTGGCTATCTGTAGCCTCGTCAGCGCAGCAGCAGAAAGATCAGACGCAGGCGCAGAAGCTTCATCCTCCGCCGCCGCCGCCGCCTCGCCGCCGTCAGCTCGGTCGGTCTTGGTCGCGCTGATTTGCGCAACTCTGCCTGCAGCAGCCTCCTCTTCACCGTTAGAATCTCTCCGCCACTTCGCGACCCACCTTCTTCTTCTCTCCACCACCCTTCCCCTCCACGTATCTTTCTCCCCTTTCGCCGGTCAAGGTACACACACCTTTGCAAGCACCTCATCATGATCTACGCTCCCATCGCAAAGACCCAGCTCGAGTGGTACGCCTCGCTCAACCCCCTCGAGCACGGCGTCGACAACAAGTTCTTCCGTAAGACGTAAGTCTCTGCCGGCCAAGCCACCGCAACAATCACCTGCCCGTCTGTTCTTTGCTGACAATCGCACTATTTCAATGTGTGTCATTGACAATCGCAGCTCCATCATCGCCACCATCGGCCCCAAGACCAACAATGTCCAGATGCTCGGTGCCCTCCGCCAGGCGGGTATGAACATCGGTAAGTGCAGCACCAACACCGGGATTGTTTCGCTGGCTATTACCGTTCAGCACATACTGACGTGAATTCTCGCCCGACGATCTTCCCTGATCCACAGTCCGCCTGAACGCTTCGCACGGCTCCCACGAGTACTTCAAGTCGGTCGTTGACAACGCCCGCGCCGTGGTGGCTCAGACCCCCGGTCGTCCTCTTGCCATCGCTCTCGACACCGTAAGTTGGCCTTATGCGTCTTGCAGTTCGCGGCAATCCGCAGAATCATATTGCTGACCAGTTGCCCAATAACCTGCTTTCGGAGAACAGAAGGGCCCCGAGATGCGAACCGGTGTCATGGTCAACGGCGAGGATGTCAAGATCGCCATGGGCCACGAGTTCTACGTCACCACCGACGACGCCTATGCCGAGAAGTGCAGCCTCGAGTACCTCTACATCGACTACAAGAACCTCGCCAACAAGGTCGAGGTCGGCCGAACCATCTTCATCGACGACGGTATCCTCTCGCTCCAGGTGCTCGCCATCGAGAGCGACAAGCTCGTCAAGGTGCGCGCCGTCAACAACGGCGTCCTCTCCTCCAAGAAGGGTGTCAACCTCCCCATGACCGAGGTCGACCTGCCCGCCATCTCGGACAAGGACAGGAAGGACATCGAGTTCGCCGTCGAGCAGGACCTCGACATGATCTTCGCCTCGTTCATCCGCCGCGGCAGCGATGTCCGCACCATCCGCGAGATCCTCGGCGAGAAGGGCGCGCACATCAAGATCATCTCCAAGGTCGAGAACCACCAGGGTGTGCAGAACTTTGACGAGATCCTCAAGGAGTCGGACGGCATCATGGTTGCCCGTGGTGACCTGGGTATCGAGATCCCCGCTCCCCAGGTATTCATGGCGCAGAAGATGATGATCTCCAAGTGCAACATTGCCGGCAAGCCCGTCATCTGCGCTACCCAGATGCTCGAGTCGATGATCGTCAACAACCGCCCCACGCGTGCCGAGGTTTCGGATGTCGCCAACGCCGTTCTGGACGGTGCCGACTGCGTCATGCTTTCCGGAGAGACCGCCAAGGGCGCATACCCCATCGAGGCCGTCAAGATGATGGCCGAGACTGCATACCTCGCCGAGCAGAGCGTTTCGTACGTGCCCCTCTTCAACGAGATGCGCACGCTCACCACCATCCCCACCGACACCAACGAGACCATCGCCATGGCTGCCGTCGCCGCCTCGCTCGAGCAGCACGCCGGCGCCATCCTGCTCATGTCGACCAGCGGTAACACGGCTCGTCTGGTCAGCAAGTACCGCCCCAGCTGCCCCATCCTCACCATCACCCGCAACCCTCACACTGCTCGCGACGTGCACCTGTACCGCGGCTGCTACCCCTTCCTCTACCCCCATGCCCGCCCCGAGGACAACTCCAAGTGGCAGGAGGACGTCGACAACCGCATCAAGTACGGTCTCGCCGAGGCGCTCAACCTCGGCATCATCGAGAAGGGCGATGTCGTCATCACTCTGCAGGGCTGGAGGGCACAGAGCGGCAGCACCAACACCATCCGCATCCTCAGCGTGCCCGAGAGCGCCCGCGACTTCAAGCTCGAGGGCACCCACCCCAGCCAGTAGATGCGGTTGCGTTGACGGTTTCAAAAGAAGGGCCCGGATGCCACGCCTGCTGCGACTAGATGGGCAGTATGGCCGTGCATGCTTGACCTAGGTTGATTTGTAGTTTCGTTCTGGTTTTGGTTTGCAACAAACACACATGTTTTTCTCGCACTAGTGCAGGTCCCCATTGAGCGTCTGAGATGCGAAGGGAGAGGAGAGGGACGAGACCCGAGTGGCCACTGCATTGGACCAGGTGGACGGACTCAGGGTCCGGCGTCGGAGGAGAAGATAAAGCAGGTGCGTGACAGGTGCAAGGTACGGGCGTCTAGCGTTCGGCTAGATAAGATTGGCAACGGTGGAGGCCGGCGCACCGGTGAATTCGGTCGGAGCGGCGTCTTGTACCTGGCGCAGAGAGCATGACAAGTGCGAAAGGGGTCACAGGGAGGAAGGCTGCGAGAGGCTGGAAGCGGAAGTACGAAGTACCGGGACGTGAAAGACCGGGCAAGAAGCAGGCCGAGGATTCGGGCAAGACCGGTCTCGACCGAAGTTTTCGACCACTTCTAACGTGTTAGGGCGTTAATGCAGACAAGACGGGATTTTTGGCCACGTGTTCCGTCTTTGACGAGCATGCCAAACGACAACTTTGCGAGGTGTTGCCACCAGCTAGGCTTCGAGCGCACTTTTCGTGGCGGCGAATCGCGCGGTGCCTGTGCCCGCCAAATGAAGGCCGCGAATCAGTGCCGGTGGAGAGAGGCCCACAGCGGGAAAATCGGCGCAGCGCAACGAGCCGCGGAACGCCACCTCGCTGCGCGACGTTCAATTTGTTGGGGATGCACGTCATGCAGGATCCGCAGGATTTGACGCAGGTTGCGGAGGGGAGTTCGTGGCTCTTTTTTTTTTCTTCCTCGGTTCGCCTGCGCAAGCCGGTTCATGGCCGTCAGTTTGTGCGGCCGACCGCGTTCCGCCTCTGGGCTTGGCTGCACCATGAAACTTTGGGCTCTCTTCTTGACCCGCAAGTCTGAGCTCGCCCGCGCTCCCCGGCGGCAGAGTCTGCGATTACAGCAAACCCCCTTCATGCGTCAGTGGGGCGGTCGTGTGACTGTACCCCACCCACATGTCCACGCGGGCGATGGAACGCATCGACTGGCTTGAGCCTATCGTGCTTTTGGCTCAGAATTATAGCAGAGCCTTGCGACGGTCGCAGAATGTAAGCCGAACTCTGTGCAGCCGCCACCTTCATGCCAAGACAGTCATGGCGGCCAAAGCGTAGGGAGCGATGGACCAGGCAGGGGCGAAGAAGCACTTGCGAACGGCTTTTGCCCAGCCTACGCACAGCTCGGGGGTTTTGGCCTGCGAACAACCTCCGAGAAGGATCGAAGACTACCTCCGCTCCCCGCCCAGGCCTAGATAGCCACCAAGGCCGCATTGACGGCCACCCATGTGAGCCCCGAGTAGCGCACGCGACTGCATCGCTCGACCGCCGCATTCCAGTCGAGATCTCTTTGTTGAGCATGAGCTTGGTCGGCTAGCCACCGATTCAGTTTAGCCTCACGATTGGCTCCGTCGACCGCCTGCAGCTGTACAGTCAGGCTTGGCCAAGAGCGCACGCTCGCCACCAGACCGGGCCAGCTGAAAGTGGCTATCCCCAACGTCGGATCGTCGTCGGGCCGGCCGAACGGGCGGGCCCTGAACGACGTCTCTGAGTTTGATGACTGGCAGGGACCAAAAAATTAATGCTTCCATCCCCGCACCCGTCTCAACTTTTCTGCCGGGCCCATGCACCCATTTTTTCTTCTCTTGGTGGCGTGCAGCCGGCAAATCACTTTATGAGCTGCGGAAGGGTTCCGCGGCCGACACTATATAGCCCCACACCGTCCCGTCTGGTGCTTTCCGCAACGTGACCATCCCCTCATACACCTCACGATGCTGTACGCTCTTGACAACCCGCTCTCTTCGTTCTGGCAAAGGCTCTCGCAGCAGCCATACCCGGCCAAGCCCGAGGGTCTGCCGGTTGCCGACTGGGCGTTTGAGCTCTCGCTCTCGCCTTGGGTGCCGCTGCTTACCGGCGTTGTCTACCTCTTCGCCACGCACGCCACCAACAACCGCTTTGGACCGGGCAAGCCCAAGCCCACCGACCTTGTCAAGCAGTCGTACGGTCTGTCGCAGACCGTGCTTGGCCACAACATCCTGCTCGCCGTCTACTCGGGCTGGACCTTCTTCCACGCCGCCACGCGCATCCTGAGCTACCTGCTCGGTGGTGCTCTTGCCGGAGGCTTCTCTGGTCTGACGAACGCCTACTGCACCGTGCCTATCGCCGATGCGTCGTTTGCTGGCCTCGGCATCTACGTGTGGCTGTTCTACATCTCCAAGTACTACGAGATTATCGACTCGGTCATCCTCATCCTCAAGGGCAAGCCCGTGAGCAACCTGCAGTCGTACCACCATGCCGGTGCGATTCTGTGCATGTGGGCTGCCTACCGCTACTCGGCACCCGCGGTGTTCATCTTCCTGCTCTTCAACTCGCTCGTGCACACGCTCATGTACACCTACTACTCGATGACCGCGCTCAAGCTGCCCTTCACCGGCGGCCTCAAGCGCAGCATGACCACTATCCAGATCACCCAGCTCGTCGTCGGATGTGGCCTCGCCTCGTCGTACCTCTGGCTCACGTACGCTCCTAGCGCGTACCCGGCCGGCGCCGTTCCCACCCCCGGCAGGCACGTGCTCAACCCGGTCTCGTCGGCTTTCAGCTCGTTCACCTCGGCTGCCAACAGCACCGCATCGGACTCCAAGTTCCTCGCGTCGACTTCGACCGAGGCACTCCAGCTCATCAAGCAGGCCATCCTCGCGAGCGTCGGCGCCAACCAGAAGACCGCCTGTGTTGCTACCACCGGTCAGCTCTTTGCCGTCGTGCTCAACGTCGCATACCTCATCCCGCTCATCTACCTCTTTGTCAGCTTCTACATCCGCAGCTACCAGAAGAAGGCGGCCAAGGGCGCAAAGGCGCAGTAATCGTGCCACCCAACTTTACCTGCGGCTAGCTGGAGGCAAGCCGCGGTATGCTTTCTCTTTCAATGTATTTCTACCCCAATCTGATGTGTTCCCAGGTCAAGGTCTTGGTGCTGTGAAGGATGCGGAATGAGCTCTATTGACACCGAAGTAGAGTGTGGAGAGGCGTGCTAGGATAGTGTACAGCGGAAAGGACGATTACAGTGCAAGGAGACAAATGGGACGATGCAGGTGGCGGGCGGAGAGCGCGGCCGGTGGTATCAAGAGTGCGAAAAAGAGGCGTATGTGCAAGCTCGGCGCCGGGGGGGGGGGGTGTGGATCCGAGCGGATTAGAGAACACCGATTTGGCGGAGAAAGTGGGCGAGGTGGGCGGCGATGCGTTCTGCGATCCAGTTGCCGAGCGCCTCGAGGCCCCAGAAGATGAAGCCGTGGGAGAGGGCGTCTACCTTTTTGACGGTGAGCACGGCGGTGCGGCCGTCCTGGCCGATGTTGTGGTTGATGCCGTGGCGGCCCGGGTCGAGGAGGCCGTCGATCCACTCTACGTCGGCCTTGTAATAGACGTTGTTCCACTTGCCGCCGCGCTGGGCGGCAGCGACGAGCAGGTCGCGCCCGACGTTGTAGCCGTCGCGGTCGATGGTGTGGTGGTACTTGAGATTCTTCTCCTTGGATACGGCGAGGAACCATGCGCCCGTGTTGGCCATGGTGCCGTTCTGCTTCCACACGCGGAAGTGATTTCCGCCGTACAAGCTCTCCCAGCATGCGCCGACCCAGCGGCCCGGTGCGCCGGGGAAGCCGGTCTCGCGGTACTCGAACATCTCGGGCACCCAGCCCTTGCCGTCGCCCAGGTCGGCGCGCTGCAGGTTGCCCATGTGCAGGTTGAGGCACTCGAACGAAAAGCCGATGGTGCGGATGTAGTCCTTCAGGCCGAGGTCGGAGAGGACGTGCTTGTCCGACTTGCCCGAGATGATCACATTGATGGGCTCGCGCAGTCCGTTGCCCACCAGATCGAGCATCGAGCCGCCGTACGTTCGCGGGTCGACCCATCCGGGCTGGTCGGGGTCGCCGGATCCGTCGCCATTGTCGAGATCAAGTGCATTGAATACGGCGTCCTCGGAGAAGGACGAGTTATAGACGAGGAGATCCGAGACGCCAATCGCGGGATCGTTGAGATCTAGAGACTCGCGTGTGGACTGTGGCGGAAACGGTGAAAATGGGTCGATGGGCTGCCATGGCACGGCGGCTGCGGCTACCGCGAGCGGGACGAGTGTCGCCACCAAGAGGGTGCGATGTAGACGCATGCTGATGCGACACCAGTCGGGTTGGTGTGATCTGCAGATGGTTGGCGAGATGAATGTGGGGAAAGAGCAAGCTGTTGACGAGCTCTACTTGCGGGTTTGGATTGCGGCTGCCGGCGACTGATTCTGGACTGCAGCCGGCAGTTGCCAAAATAGGAGAACTCGGCTGCGCAGCCAGTGTGACGCGATTTGGGTTTGCGGAGTTTCGAAGAAGGCGCTCTCACACCCAAACATCCTTGCCGCATCTCTCGTGCGATAGATCCGGTTGTCGCATGTGTCGCCTCCACCTGGCCAAAGCTGTGCCGGACACGCCGTGTCAATCCGCCTCACCTTTGCACCACCATCGAGACGCACAGATCACCATGTCGACATCAACACCAGAAGAGCTGCTCAAGAATGCCGAGAAGAAGGCGTCCGCCTCGGGCGGCTGGTTCTCCTCCGCTACCAGCAAGCAGGAGGAGGCGATTGAACTCTTCAAGGCTGCAGCCAACAAGTTCCGCATCCAGAACCGGTTTGAAGAGGCCGGCAATGCCTACATGCGCGCAGCCGAGACCGAGATCAAGACGGGCGAAAAAGACTATGCTGCCAACACGTTCTTTGAGGCCAACAAGTGTTTCCGCATGAGTCGGCCCGAGCTGGCCGTGGTGGCACTGACGCGTGCGCGCGAGATCCTTATCGAGCGTGGACGATTCCGCCAGGCGGCCGATCGCGAAAAGGCGGTCGCAGAGCTGTACAAGAACGACGCGGCCGATCCGGAGAAGGCGCTCGAGGCGTACGAACAGGCAGCAGCCTGGTATCTGCAAGAAGGCGCCAATGCCACCGCAAGCGGATGCTATCGTGAGGCTGCACAGCTCGCTACCGACCTTGCACGATACCCACAAGCGATCGAACGCTGGGAACAGGTTGCAAGCATGTCGCTCGAAAGCAACCTCACCCGATACAGCGTCAAGGACTACTACCTCAACGCTGGCATGTGCTACCTCGCCATCCCCGTAAGTCTTCCGTCCTATCGTCTTAGCACTGACTACAGCATACTGACACTCGTTGCGTTTTGGACGGTAGGATTATGTGGCGGCGGTACGTGCGATGCAGTTCTACGCAGAACAGGATACCAGCTTCCCAACCACCATGGAGGGTCGTTTCTTGCACTCGCTCGTCCAGGCATGCGAGGAGGGAGACCTGCAGGCTTTCGACGGCCGCGTCCAGGAGTACGACCGCACCAAGAAGATCCAGGGCTGGCAAGCCTCCCTCCTGCGCGCTGTTCGCAAGGGCATTCAGGACGAACCCGACCTTTCCTAGTTCCACGATCCCTCACTCACTTTGCACTTGCTTCAACCTCGTCATCTGTCTTCCACACTGTTCGACTCAAGTCTAAGTCTGGTTCCTCGTGAGAAGCGCGGTTCGAATTCGTATGATCACTCCGAAAGTAACAGAGGTAGACTGTAGGGCGGACTTCAGTACTCGAGCTCGCAGGCGAGGGCGAGAAAGGCATCGTCGTCGTCGGCAAAGCTGTCGTCCGACGACGCGGCGTGTTCGACGCGGCCCTGCTGTGCGCTGCGTCGGCTGGACAGCTGCGCTGGTTGGGACGGTTGGCGGGTGGGTGTGACGCGCGAAATCGCCGGAGGCCGAAACGGTGCTGCGGGCCCGCTCGCTGCAGTGGCGGCGGTGGCTCCAGCTTGCGACGCCGAAGCGACGTACTGCGATGCGCTGCGTGGCAGGCCCGGCTGGCGCGCCTGCGACATGCCGGGCAGCGCGTGGGGTCGCGCGCGTGCGGCGGGCGCACTCACCTTGCGCGATGCTACCGGCGCAACCGTCCCGCCAGCCGCCTTGCGCGGCGAGGCTGATGCGGCCTTGGCGAACGCCGAGGGCGCACGTACGCCCAGCTTTTTGCCCATGCCCGTCTGCTGCATCGCCTCGATCCGCGCCGACCGCTTGACTGGCGAAGCAGCCGCGGGAGCTGCGGTCTCGTCAGCGCCCTCGTGCTCTTTCCTTGACGTGACAGCAGTGCTTTGTTCGTGCCTGGTTACTGTAGGAGCTTCGGCTTGCGGCAGAGGCGCTCGTGATGGAAGTGCCGATTGAGGTCGATTCGCGGCGCCGATTTCTTTGGCATCGAGATTTGACTGCGGTTGTTGTCGGACCGGTCCCGATGGCGATCGTGACCGCGGTGCGGCATGCGCAGACTTGGACTGCAGCTCCTGCTGTGCTGTAACGTTGATAGCTCGGGGCTGCAGGATGCGCGCCTGCCGCTCGTCCTCCTTGCGCACTGCATTGAAGACGTCGTGGTCCGACTTGACCGGGCGAAAGACTCGACGCGACTGAGATCCCTCTCCTTGGTCTTCGTGTTGTGTAGTATGTGAACCCGAGCTCAGGTTGGGTCGCGCAGAGGTCGGCGCGGATGTGGTGCGATTGAGTCCTTCCCTTGGTGTCAGGCGCGCGCTTTCTGGCTGGTCAGCGACTGATGCTTCCGAGCTGTTCTGTCCGATCGAGCTCAGCGCGGTACTTGCGTGGCCGTTGCAGGCTGTCCGAGGTGCTTGGATACCTTGAATGGCGGCTTGAAGATCCTCGAAGAGCTTCAGACAGTCGGTTCCCGATTCGTCTGAGAATCCGAGACCGGCCATGAGCGATTCTCTCTTGCGCCGCCGGGGATGCCTGCGGTCGAGTCGTCGGTGCGATCCTGTCGGCTGCGAACTCGGCTGTACTGCTGCCATCGGCTGGACTGTCGATTTGGAAGAGCAGCTGAGCTCGGACGGTGATGACGGCTGTCGCACTCTGCCAGTATTGCCGGCGTCCATGGTTCGTCTGCGCCTCGATTCGGGCGACGACTCGCCCACATCGCCGAGCAGTAATCGCGCAGGCGCACCGGCGCTGTCCACTGCATCGTCGTCCTCATCATCCGAGATCTCTAGCACCGCATATTCCCGCGTCTTCTCCTTTACCGTAGTTGGGTCTGAGACGTTGCGGCCCTGTTTACGTGAGCTGCCGACGAGCTTGCGCTTGGCTGCATCTCTCGAGACGAGCGGCGACTGCGCCTCGAGCGCGCCCGGCAGCTTTTTGAGCTCGCCGACAAACGCCTGTGTGCATAGTGGTAGTGTTGGGGAATCCTGGCTTCTGCTGGGTGTCCAGTTGTTCAGATGGCGCAGCACACCGGGCGAGGGAGAGGCGTGCCAGAACACCTTGGAGCTCGAGGGCTGCGATGACGAAAGCTGCGACGACGACGGGCCCGAGTTGCTCAGATTGAGCGAGTCGAATAGTTCCGACATGGCTTCGCCTGCGGTCGTGCCCAAGAAAGTCGGTGGACGGTAGCTCTGCTGAGTCGAGACGATGTCGTGCCTATGTGGTCATGGCCAATGTCGTTATGAAGGCGTGGTGAGTCCGGCTGTCGAACGCTTCCGAGTCCAAGCTTGGAGAAAGGGGGCAAGGAGGGGTGAATGGAAAGAGGAAGGGAGTGGAGGAAGAGACGGCGTGCGAATCGTGTTGGAGATGTCGATGACGGCAATCGAGAAGCAAAAGCTTGAATTGGATGATCATGAAAAGCGCTGCAGCTGCATCGACGCGCGACCCCAAATTGCGAATTGCTGGCGCCCGCTGTGACAATCGACGAGACCCTTTTCGGATGCATCACACGCGACTGCCGCCCTTGCACATGCCGGAATCTCATCCTGTTCCCAAGTCACATTCAGATGTCCGTAATCGCAGTGTTCGCAAAGGCTCTGATGCCGATCCACACACTGCGGATGGTAGCTAGTGAGAAGCTTGACTCTGACTTACGACCTGTAAGCGGCCTTCTGCTGTCGAAAGGGTCTGCGGCTGCGAGCGAGGCTTGACGCGTCCAGGCCTTCAGGACGCGGTGGAGCAGGGGTGTGCGTTAGAACAACACTCGTGCTCAGCAGACCAGTGCAAAAAAAAAATCGATGCTTGTTACATCGCAACATCATCGGCAGAGAAATGATTTTCGCCGCGTCGTCGGCCTCCACCAGCCAGGCAAGAGGGTGGCTCGGGAGCATGCATGTGTATGGTGCGGCTGGGCTCTACCCGCTCTTGGCGAGGGCGATCTGCTTGCAGCACAGCTGATGCGGTGCGCCGTCTTCGTCGTAGCGATCGCCAACAGGCACGTAGCCCAGCCTCTTGTAGAAGTCAATCACGTAGATCTGGCTGCTGAGCTTGATGATGATGCTGTCGAGCTTCTGGTCGTCCTTGGCAACAGCTGGGGCGTCGGCGCCTTGCTTGCTGGGCATTGGACCGAAAGCGCCCTGACGTTGTGCTTCGTCGGACTCGAGTGCCTTGACGAGCCATGCTTCGGCTTCACGGACGAGACGATGGCCGAGCCCTTTGCCCCGGACCTCCTTGAGCAGTGCAAGCCGTCCGAGCTTCGCTCCACCCAGCTCGGGAACCTTGGCTTCCGTCTGCTCCTCCTCGGCATGGGTATCGGCGGGATCGCGGCGGCCCGAGACGGGGTGAGAACGTGTCCATGCGGCACTGATAAAGTCGCCCGCTATCGCCGATGCGCTCCGACTGCCACCGAGCGGATACGATGATGCAGCGTCCGGCTCCGTTCCCGGTCCGTCGGGCTTGGGGATCGGTAGAGGGTAGGGCAGCAGTCGAATCGTGCCCAGCACGCGTTCGGGCTGCGAGGTGTGCGTGAGCGCAAAGTGCGCTGCGAGCGGGTCGTACTCGTCGATCTCGTCGGCAAGCGCAAAGCCCTGCTCCTGGACAAACACCTCGAGCCGCACATCGCACGCGCCTCGAAGCTGAGCGGCTGATGTGCACAGGCTCACTTGGTACTCGTCGGTGAGCTTCGACATGACTGGATCAGTCGTGAACTGTAGCGGCCGGTGAGAAGGAAAGTCCGGTGATGGTGGCTACGGACGAAGTGAGCTCCACCAAACCGGCTCGGCTACCCTTGTCTTGCGGTGGAGGTGCAGTGATCCCCCACGCTTGCGGCGGCGGGATCTTCCAGGGTCGGAATTTCAACAGCAACACTTTCGAGCCCGCACCGACACCATCTTTTCCGAACACCAGCACGACTCGCGCCGCGCCCATCGAGCATGTCTGTCGTCAACGTGTTCATCCACGCGCCGTCGACGCTGGTGTCGGCGGAGCGTCGCGTGCCGTCAACGATCCCGCTACACGATCTCAAGTACCGCCTCGAGTCGATCGTGGGCGTGCCACCCTCTCACCAAGTTCTCGAGATCCACTCGTCACGCACCGACCATGAGCAGCAGCAGCAACTCGCCGGACCCGGACCATTCGCAGCCTCGGTTCGCTCCACACTCGTCGCTGCCGTTCCACCGAACTCGGACGTCGAGTCGCGCAGTCTCGAGGAGCTTGGTGTCGTCGATGGCATGGCGATCAAGGTGCTCGATACGCGCCCCAAGGAGCTCATCCAGACATTCACCGACGAGAGTCTGGTGGACAAGTACGTCATGGACGACGATACCTATGCTGCACGCCGTGATACCGTGCTTGCCTTCAAGCAGCGCAACAAGCTCGGCCGCTTCGACCCGTCTAAAGACGCAAGCTCCTCCGCCGGCGATACAGAAGACCTCCCCACCGAGCTGACCGTTGGCGCAAGGTGCCAAGTCGACCTCCTGTCCGGTACAGGCACAACGGGCGCCAACCAGCGCAAGGGCACCATACGATTCGTAGGCTCCACCAAATTCGCCACAGGCGCCTGGGTCGGTGTCGAATACGACGAGCCAGTTGGCAAGAACGACGGGTCGTAAGTTGTGTCCCTCCCCAGTTCCGTCGCAGCTCTAAGCCCCCAAAATCTGACCTCTCATACTTCTTTCACACTTGGATTTCGGCAGCGTGGCGGGTGAACGCTACTTCACATGCAAACCCAACTTCGGCAGCTTTGTGCGCCCCGACAAGGTTCAGGTGGGCGACTTCCCTGCCGATGACTTTGACTTGGATCTGGACGATGACGAGGAGATGTGAAATGACACTCTGCATTCCAATCCCATTTGGGCATCTACACACGACCTGGCCTCTCGAGCACGGCGCAGTCAAGCTTGGACGGGGCAATGATGTGTGCATTGCGAGTGTTGAAAGCATGGACCACGGAACAGGGCAGCAGCACTTACATCGACGGGAGAGAAGCAAAGCCTGGTCCCCCTCGGTCCACCATGCCAACCAAGCTTGGCGTGGGGCGTGGGATCGTCCAGCTTGGAGAGGCCGGACTCTGCGCAAGACAAAGAGGGCAGGAGAAAGGGGGAAGGAAAGGTGCGGATGCGTGTGAAAGAACGGTCAGAGGGGGAAAGAAAGTGAAGGCTAAAATCGGGCAAGGGCGCCTGAAGAGCAGACGTCGATGCGCAAACACGGCGTGACGAGCGGCCTTGCAGCAGACATACCCGAACAAAGCGTGGGAGCAAGCGACGAGCTTAAAGTCGTCGGCCCATCCGACTCTGACTAGATGCGCAGGTCCTGTCTGTCTCAAGAGGCGTTGCGCCCGTTGGAGCAAGCAAAAGGCATCGACGCAAGAGGGAGAAAGCGAGAATGAGCGAGCCAGGTCTGATGCATGCGAGCCAGATCTTGCGCGCCAATCCAAGGCCACGCTACAGCAGTTGCTTTGAGTCGCCGATCCAACTTGCGATCAGCAACACTGCTTCAAACTCTTTCTTGTTGCGGTTCGCTTCTCGTCATGATCCTGTGGTTCTCGTAACAAAGCCGTGAGCATATCGAGCCGAAACAGCCAAGCCAAGTCGCAGTGGACACTGAGAACGCTTAACCGAGCTTAGCCTGCACAAAAGCGTCCGGAATGCTGCAATGACAACAAAATGATGGTCAGCTCTGGCACCACTGATGCACGGATGCAAAAAAGGGGAGCGTGAGTGAGTTCCGACTTACTATTGCGCGCTGATCGGCTTGCCTCCGAAGAATCTTCCGTTGAGCCCATCGAGGGCCTTGCGAGAGGCGTCAAGGTCAGCAAAGGTGAGGTAGATCTCGCCTGCAGACTCCTTCTCCACATGGATGCGCGTCACAGGTCCATACTTGGCCTGACATTCGTCCTTGACGTCTTCAGCGAGCTCCTTGTCCCAGTCGGCCTCCGTTTCTCTGTAAGGTCAGTGGTGAAATCAAAACGAGTAGAAATCAAGAGTGTCAGCCTGCCTGAGTTCGAGACCGAGTCCATCGTCAGGGAGGGTACGTACTCTGCCGGATCAAACATGTTCTTGAGGAGTAGCGAGGTCGAAGTGGCCTCGGGAATGCCTGCCGGGCGCTCCTGCGGTGCCGTATTCGCCTCCGAGGCGGCCGGGGATGGCTCATTGTTGCGAGCAAGTTTCTGCATCAGCGCCGCACGACGTTCCGGGTTGAGGCCGGCACCTCCACCGTCGTCAAACGCAGAGGTGAGCTGCGGCAGGTGGCCTCCGCTTTGCGAGTTCGGGCCAGGCCCGCCCATGTGGGAGCTGCCCGAGCCCTTGGCGTTGACGTTGCCGACTCGGATGGCTCGACCCGCGAGCTCGAAACCGTTCATGGCCTCGTGCGCCTTCCTGGCGTCGTCGGCGTGCTTGAACTGAATGAAGCAGAATCCCTTGCTCTTGCCCGTTCCTGGCTCGCGGTGGAGGTCGACGTACTCGATCTCGCCGAACGGCTCAAACACTGCCTTGACGTTCTCGTCTGTGAGACTGAAATGCAAGCTGCCCACGTAGAGTCGCGCTTCGGTGTTGGGCATGTTGGGCCCGGGTCTCATGGCGCGCGGACCCGGGGGAGCGTTGACGTTGAGATGGATCGGCGCGCCGGCTTGGTGGTATTGCATGGGCATGGGAACGTTGGCGAGCGCCCTAGCGTCCAGGTGCGGTCCTCCAAGCGCGGGGTGGGAGGCGACGCCGTGCGGACCGACTGCCGAGATGGAAGGCGGGCCGTTGCGCGCAGCATCGGTGCGCTGGACCACGATGGGGATGCCGAAGAGCACTTTGCCCGTGAGCTCGATCGCCTTGGGCACCAGTTCTCGCGCAGCAAACTCGACGTAGCCGACACCCTTGCTTCGGCGGGTGACGCGGTCCATTACGATGCGCACGTCCTGAACCGCACCCTCGCCAAGATGCTCCTCGAAGAACTCGCCGAGATCACGCTGGCCAAGTCGGGCCGATAGCTGGCTGCAGAAGACGGATCGGTCCTCGTAGTCGTTGATCTCTGGACTGGGGGTGCGTCGAGAGCGAACCGAGGCAGAGGGACTGTCGTAGCGTCCTCGGCGTCTCGACGAACGGCGCGAGTCATCCACGTAGCGGCCGCCTCGGTTGTGAGGGCCACGATCGCCTCTGCGGTCATAGCGGCGGTCTTCGTAGTAGGAGTCGTAGCGATCTCGGTCGCCTCGGCTGGACGAAGGAGCAGGACTGGCTCGATGACGATCGCCTGCGGAAGAGTGTCCATCGCGGTCATCGTCACGACGTTCGCTGCGAATACGTCGACGCTCGCGGGCGCGTTCGTCTTCGTCTTCATCTAGGCGACTCCGGTCGCTGCGATGGCCGAGGTCGTCGCCGCGACGTCTCTTGCGCCTCTGCTCAGCTGCCTCGTCAGCGCGAGCGCTCCTTCTGGACTGGTGGCTCTTGCGACTGCGGTAGCTATCCTGGCTTCGACTGCGACTGCGACTGCGACTGCGAGAGGGAGAGTGATCACGAGACGATGCGCGAGATGAACGGCTGGACACGCTGGAAGAGCGTCCTCGGCCGCGGGTATCCGCACCCCTGGCGCCGGCACGCGAGGCCTGGGCACGCTTGCGGAGCTGTTCTGCAAGCTCCTTCTCCCGAGATCGGATGCCATCTTCTGCGTCGGCATCGCCGTTTCCAGAGCGGATGCTTCGGTCGATCTCTCGGTCTGAGCCTCTCGATCCCCGAGACGCGCGAGAGCCGCGCTGAGTTCGCGCCTCCTCCAAGTCGGCGTACATCTGGCAAGGCTGATTGCGGTACTGCTTCCGACTGTGTGGTGATGCTTGCAGAGGCTGTCGATGCTGGCGAAATGTCTACGCGAATGGACTCGATGAGATGTGGTTGATGGCGGGTTGATGGCGGAAAGGGCGCAGCAGGCTGCCGGCAAGCGTCTTTCCCGCACTTGAGGTGCTCGTCGCTGGGCTTTCGGTGGGCGTAGTTTGCGGGTCACGTGATTCCAGAAATTCCGAGTGGCGCAGCGCGTGGCATGCGGGCGACCTTTGGCTTGCATGGAGGTCGAAGCAACACCCGGGGAACGGATTTTGTAGCGGATCGGCTCTGAATCGGCTGCAAGGTGCAGCAGGTGGAGCTCAGCTGGACCCGTGAAGGTCTTCGAGACTCGCGCTTGCAGTACTCGGGCACACCCTTTCAGCTCTCCATATCGGCTATCTCTATACGGCTCACTCGGTCATACGAGCTTGGCATCTGGATGGACTTTACGGCAGCGTACCGGCATGCGTCTGGGCGCTGCATCGCCTTTTCGCCCGGCTCCACCTTTCTAGCCTCGGTGACAGGCGACGATGCGTGCTCGGTCGTCGTGCGCGCCAGCTCCACGCTGCAGGTGATCCGCACATGGACGCTAGAGGCATCAATCAGCGTACTGGAATGGTCGCCGGATGGTGCGTTTCTGCTCGCGGCGCATCCGGGCCAAAAGGACGATGGTGTCGTGTTTGTAGTCTCGCTCGACCCCGCCAAGGAGGCGAACGACGGCTCGGACGCCGGGTCGGGCTGGGTGGCGAGGATCGCATCGGGCTCGGACGGGCTCTCTCACGCAACCTGGGCGCCACCTCTGGGGCCCAAGACGCTCATCCTATTCAGCCAGAACCATCTGCGTGCATCTCTGTACAACCTGGTCGACCAGCACATTTCAGCCATCGAAGGTCCCAAGCACGACAAGATCGCATGGACACCCAAACAGCCCGGCCAATTTGCCAGTATCCTCAAGGGCGCAGAACGAGAATCGCTTTACATCTTCTCGCTTCAGAGGCTGGGGCATGAAGAGAGGAAAAAGTTCACCAACCCACCCAAGTCGGACGAGGCGTGGAAGGTGGAACAGGCGTTTCAACTCAACATGACGGATGCTCAGGACGTCATGTGGGCGCCCGACGGCAGCTATATTGCCGTGTGGGAAGGGCCGCTCGAGTACAAGGTGCAGATCTACACGCCGCTGGGGCACATGCGCGCGGCGTTTCTCATCGAGCCCGACTCGGACACGGGAGCCCCTGTTACGCGGCAAGGACCTGCCTCCGAGCCACGGCCCACTGCCTCAAAGCGCCGCACAGACGCCGCCGACCTTCCCAACCTAGTAGCAGGGGGAGGCAGCGGCGTTCGCCACATGGAATGGCATCCGTCATCGTCCTTCCTGGCGGTAGGAGGCGGCGATGAGAAGGTACGCATCCTCGAGAGCAGCGAGTGGGCCGAGTTTGCAACGCTAGACGTGTCGAACCCCTCGATTCGCGCGAGTCACGAGTCTGCATCTGCGTCGACGTACGGATCGCTGGTCGCGTGGCGCGAGCCGCTCAACTGGCTCGAAGAGACGCGAGCGCGCGGGATTGTAGCACTGGAACAAGCGAGTCTGCCGATCTCGCTCTCTGCAACGCGACCCGACGCGGGCAAGCCGGGGCTGAAAGCCGGAGTGGCATGGATGGCCTGGAGTCCCGAAGGCAATCTGGTGGCTGCGTTTAACGAGCGCTTCCCGCACGTGGTATGGGTGTTTGCATTCACCGAGCCCGATGGCACGCGGTTGTCTACCGGATCTCCGCGTCTGCTTGCGGTGGTGCAGTTGAACGCAAGTGCACGAAAGATGGCTTGGCGTCCAGGCCATGTAGGCAAGCTGGGAATCGTGTGCGACAACCGAGCGATCTACACGTGGGAATTGATCGCCACCTCGAGCGTCGAGTCGCCATCGCAGTATAGGCAGAGAGCAGAGGCGATTCCGATACCCAACGACGAGCTCAAAGCGTCGCAGATACAGTGGTCGCCAGACGGCCAAAAGATCCTACTGGCTTCGGACTCGCTCTTCTGCTGTGCTTTTGAAGCGTTCGATAGCTAGCCCATCTCATAGTCCCAGCAGCGGTTGTATTCCAGCAAAAGGTGTTGCTTATGTATTCTATTGATTCGATGCATGCGTGGTATGGGGATTTCAGAGAAAGCCTCGGCCTGTGCCTCTTGGCCAAACCTGGACGCGGCCTGTGTTGGAGCCGATGGTGGCGCCACCAAGGGCAGCGCTCTGGCCGTCGGGAGCGATGCGGTACAGTACAGCCTTCGCGCGTGTGGGACAGGGCGTCTCGACTGCAAATGCCTGCAACGGAGGCACGTTGCGGTGTTGCTGAGCGTGAGATGCAGAGGGGGCAAGCGTGTGGGCGAGCGATGGACGCACTAGAGGATGGACAGTGATTTCGCCATCGCAGTCGCGCGCACGTCCACTCGCAAGCTCCTTGACTTCCACCCACACATCGGCCGTCTGGAGCAGGCTGCTCAGCAGACACTCGTCGACCGGGTCGGACGCACCGTTCTTGCTGCTCGACGTCGCATCCGCATGCATCAGCGTGACCACACTCGCATCGTTCTAAAGACAAAGATCGCCATGCATGTCAGTACAGTGGAGTCGTCGCAGTGAGGGATGTGGGACTTACTCTGGTTGCCAACGCAGTGAGTGCGCCGAGCCATTGGCTTGTCTGTTGGCCAACATTGGTCACATGCCCCTGTGCGTCGATGGAGTCGGCACCCCATGCAAGAGCGGTGAGATCGTCGACGATGATGAGGTTTCGTGACCCCCACTCGCTCTCTAACAACTGGGTGTCGTGATGCGAGGTCGTTGTGAGCTCGCGAGCGATCTGGTCATAGATGCGCTTGAATGGCGTATGCGTACGAGATGCATCGCCTTGTATGCTTAGTGCTGCTGCCGAGCTTTCGATCCCAGATGCTTCGTACACCTCTGCAGCTGCGTCGATGAACTTGAATGTGCCCTGGGCGGTCTCTTCGTCCAGATGCACGCCCGACTTGCGCGCGACGTTCTTGAGATGCACGATGCCCTCGGAGGTGCAGCCGAGCCAGACGACCTTCGTGCGCGCTTTCCCTTTCCCCTTGATGCTCGCAGTGTCTGGCCCGGGCCGAAGCGTCTTGTTGTACGCATGCGATGCTCGTAGGAAGTGCATCAAGACGAACAGGGCGGGCGCGTCGGTAGTGTCCGTGACGAGGACGTGGGAAGAGCGTGGCGGGATCGGTGTGCGTGTCGGACCGCTCGACGACCCCACACCGGGGGTCGGGAAGGACAACAAGCTGTCCAGGTTCGGCATGATGGTAGCTGGAAGGTCGTATGAGGGCAGCCGCGACTCTGCTCAAAAAAAGGGTCCCGCAGCCTTGGCTGGGCAGACCTCGAGGTGGAGGGAGGCCAATGTAGCCCCGATGATGCTCCCGATTCGTCCAAATCGGCGAGATGGAAAAAAATTCGCCGAGGCAGGGGCCGCACGTGTCCGGCGTGAGCGAGGCCGAAGCGTATGCCGAAAGGCGAACGTGCTCGCTCGCCTGCACCACCGACCCGAGACGCGGACGGCCATTGTTGCCCTTCAGATGATTGGGGTGTCGCTCTGCCGCCCAACCATACGAGCTTGCATGGTCTCACTTGTGTGCCATGATGCTCTCAGGTCACGATGCCAGTCCCAAAACTTCTGCTCGCCAGTCAAGGGCGCTGGGGGCCGTGTGAGGGAGAGAGCAATTTTGGCACACTGTGACAGTCGGAAGGGCCGGCTAAAATTTGAATGGCCCAAGACGTGGACAGGTCGAGGTGTCAACGTGCGCAACTCACTAGCCGCCCTCGACGCGCAGTCCCAAGCCTCAGGGGAGGTGGTGTTGAGCTTGCTTGCCCAAGCGGCGACTCCGGGTCTCGCTGTGGCCCTCCGCTGCCAGCCATGCTGCGAGCCCGGCTGCAGGGTCGTGTCGCTTCGAGGCGTGGATTGCCGCGCTGGTTGATGCGCACGCCGGATGGTCCCATTGTAGTGACGCTGCTGCCCCACTCTGTGCCGGCACGGCCTCCTGCCCTTTGTGACAGCTGGCACTGACTCCAGCTAGTCGCCACACCAGTCGCCCCTATGCACACACATATACACTTGTTGTCCTCCAACAACCCAACCTCTCCCTCCTCCATCATCGAGACACCCCCTCTCACACCTCCCCGACTTCGGCTAGCTCTGCAACACCAGCAACATGGCGGTCGCAGCACAGCCCTCGATCGAGCTCATGGGCGTCGACGACGCCGTCCGCGCCTATCCGCGCGACGTCAAGCGTCCCAAGCTGCGCGTGGCGATTGTCACCGAAAACTTCCTGCCCAAGGTGGACGGCGTGACGCGCACGCTCGCGCGTCTGCTCGAGCACCTCAACAACGAGGGCCACGAAGCCATGGTGCTCGGGCCCGAGACCGGCATCCGCCAATACGCCGGCCACCCGGTAGTGGGCACGTTTGGCGTGCCGCTCGTCGTGTACCCGGGTCTGAAGCTCAACTTTATGCGTCCGCGCTTCGTGCGCAGGCTGCAGCAGTTCCAGCCGGACGTGATCCACTTTGTCGATCCCATCTGGCTGGGCGCGCAGATGCTGCCCGCTGTGCACAAGTGGCTGCCCCAAGTGCCGTGCGTGTCTTCGTACCACACCAACCTGCCCACGTACGCCACGCTGTTCGGCATGCCCTGGCTGGAAAAGACCATGTGGCGTCTTACGCGCAACTTGCACGACCGCTGCGAGATCGTCTTCTGCCCCTCGGAAAGCACGCGCCGCATGCTCCAGGACAAAGGGTTTGGCAATGTCGAGATCTGGTCGCGCGGGGTGGATACCGAGCTGTTCGGCCCGCATGCGCGCGACGAGAACCTGCGCGAGAGCTGGGGCTGCACGCCCAAACCGCCCAACCTCAGGCTGCCGCTCTCGCCCTCGGTGGCGGCAGCGGATGCGGCGGCGCACTTTGCATCCGAGCATGCGGCGCTCTCGCACCTCGCGGGAAAACTGGGCGTGTCGATCGTGCATCCCAAGCGGCGCGGGAGCGAGGAAGAGAGCTTCATCCGTACGCCGCCCACTGCAGCCGCCTCGCCCGAGGTCTCCTTCTCGCCGCCGCCGGCGTACGACAGTCTGAGCGGCGTGCCCGATCTGCCCGCGGGCGGATTTCTGCTTCCACCACCTGCGCTTCCCGTCGGTGCGGCTGCGGCTGCGACGATCCCGGCTGCGCTGCGCGTCGAGGCGGATGCCGCGGGCGAGAGCAAGAGCGTGGTGCTTTATGTGGGGCGCATTTCGTGGGAGAAGAACCTGCGTCTGCTCATCGAGGCGTTCAAGCTGCTCCCCACCTCGGTGCGTGCCAAGGCCAAGCTCGTCTTTGTCGGCGACGGACCCGCGCGTGCCGAGCTCACCCGCCTGTGCAACCGACTCGAGCTGGATGCGGCGTTTATGGGGCATCAGAAGGGATCAAGGCTTGCGGCGATGTATGCGTCGGCTAGCATCTTTGCGTTTCCGTCGTTTACAGAGACGTTTGGACAGGTGGTGCTCGAGGCGCTCGCTTCGGGTCTGCCCGTCGTCGGTCTGCATGCCGAAGGTACCTCGGACCTCGTCTCTCATGGTCGAACGGGCCTACTTCTCGACGTCAATGCAGTCGCCAAAGCGAGCACCACCTCGGGTCGACCGGTGGGGGCGAGTCGATCGAACAGTGCATCTGCACTGGGGGAGTTTGCCACCGCTGCATCGTCGGCAGTTCAGAAGCTGCCCAGTTCTCCATCGTCGTCCGCCCGCGGTGAAGGCAAGGTGGAAGTGGGACTGGCTAGTGCGATTCCGTCTACGCTCGAGTTCAAGGCGAGCATGACGCCCAATACGCCGTGGTTCCATCAGTGTGCCAAGAGCTACTCGATGCTTTTGGAGCGGCTGATTCTGGACCGCGAGACGCGCGCGCGCATGGGCCAACGCGCTGTCCTCGCTGCTTCCCGCAAGACTTGGTGGGACGCAATGGACGCCCCCGTGCGAGGGTACGAACGGGCGATTCAGAATAGCGGCAGACACAACCTCTCCGACGACGAACTCGAGGCCTGGAGACAGAATCAGAGATCCAACGCTCCTCTTACTGGCCCAAGGGTCAAACTCGCTATCGCCCTCTATGTTGTGCTGTTTGCTTGGCTCGTCTGGCTCCGATTCCTCTAGTCTTTTCCCACGTGCACTCAATATACCCATCTCTAGCTTTGACTCTCATCTTGACCAACGATCGTTTCACATGGTGCGTACACTCGACCCTGCGTGTGGTGTGGAAATGAGCCTGCTGCCGTCTCTGCACTGCACACTCATCATTTCGCATTCTGGCGGTGTTGCATTGGGAGTGTGCATTGCGTCGAGCATGCGTAAAATTGCTGCAGTGCATCTCCATCGACTCGGTGACTACATGAGCAGGGCAACAAAGTTGCTGGGAAACGTATTGGCGCCCGCCTTTCTCCTCGCTTCATCCAGCAGTTCTCCCTGCCACCATCCGTCGGCCTCGGTATGCGTGACTGCAATAATGTCGCCCGTGGTAAAGCTGAACTCGTCCGGATTGGTTGCCTGATAATCGTACAGCGCCTTGACGTAGAACAAGATCGGTTGGCCTGCGTCGCTGTACTGTCCAGTCGGTGCATGACCCTGAGGCTGTCCCCCACCCGGCGCTACCTGTGCTGGTGCTGGTGCTGGTGCTGGTGCTTGTTGTACAGGTGCAGGTGCAGGTGCTGGAGCAGGTGCCGGACTGGTGGCCCTATTCCACTGCTGATAATGCTGGCCCTGTGACATGCTCGGCTGATGACCGTGTGCAACGCCATTTGCATGCGGAGCCTGTTGTTGCAGGTACTCGTGCATGTACGCCGATGCCGCCGTCTCCTGCCCACCCGTATACTGTCCCTGCTGAACCCCACCTGCGTACTGACTGTACTGACCCGGTGCCTGTTGAACAGGAGCCTGTTGCGCATACCCTGCAGGCGCAGGGGACGTCGAGTACGATCCTCCCTGCTGATGCGCCAAGTGCGCCGGTACACTCTGACTCGCCGCCGGTTGGTGTCCATACCCAGACGCTGCATAGCCGTACTGCTGTTGTGGCGCCGCCTGCGTGGGCATCTGCGGCGTCGACTGTCCCACGCCCGAGTACATCGAAGCCTGCGCACCGTGCTGGCCCTGGTACGCATAGGGACTCTGGATCGCCGGCGCGGATGTCGCCCCTGGCGCCATACTGTACTGGCTCGACACCGAAGCGTGTGCTTGGTGATGCGGAGCTGCCGCCTGATAGTTGGCGTGAACCACCGACGGCGGTCGAGCAGGCTGCTGCGCATGTGCGGGCGGCGCAGCGGCTGCTTGAGGCGGCGGCTGCTGCGGCTGTTGCTGAGGTGGAACGCTGCCGGCCCTTCGCATGTAGTCGACGGCCATCTGATCGTGCGTGACTGATCCCGTAGCGTCGAGCGCGATTCCCAACGGCGTGGTGCTGCGAGGAGGCACGTTGGACTGTCTTCGCGACAGCGTGCCGGACTTTGGCTGATCCGACGGTGCTGGAGCTCGAGGCGACTGCGCTGCGTGTTGCTGCTGCTGCTGGTGTTGCAGCTGTTGCTGCTGTTGCGTCGGACGCGACCAGGGCTGCGGGCTCGGGCTCCGGCCTCGAGCGCCAACGCCAGCAAAGCCTTGATCCTGCTGGTGCTTGCTTGGGCTCCTGGGTGCTTCCGACGCGGGCGCGCCCGCACGCGACGCCACCGAGTTCTGTCGCGAAAGCGACTTGCGCTCACCGGGGAACGACTGTCCATACTGGCCCACAACCTCCTCGACGGGCAGGGGTGAGGCGGCGCGCGCAGGAGCCTGCATGAAGGCCGCCGAGGGCGATCGAGCGCGCGGCGGAATGTTGGTGGCCATGCTTGGCGACGGAGAGTGAGCGCGATGCTCGGGCGGCATGTTGTGGACAATCTGACCAGGCTGGGCAAAAGGTGCGGGGGGCTTTTGGTCGGCCGACAGACTGTCTCTGCGCCCGAGACCGGGAGACTTGCCGCCCGGACGCATACGCAAGCTGGCCAACGCCTTGGCGATGGGGTCGTCATCATCGGCGTTGGAAGCCGAAGACGCGGCTGGCTGCTGCTGGTGGTTGGAGGAGGTGGCGCCGCCGAGCGCTGCGGGTGGCGCGGGGCGCGAGGAGGACTGTGATTTGGGCGATTTGGATTGCGAGAGCGAAGAGGTGCGCGCGAGAAAGTTTTTAGCCGACATCCTGCGCTGCGTATTGACTGGCCTCGATGGCGAATGGGCGTGTCCGAGGTCCGGATCGGGACTCACCTGAGTAGCGTAGGGAGCGGAGGCCGAGTCGGTGGTTGGCAGCGCAGAGGTTTGCTGGCGATGGTCAGGCTCGTATTGGCGTTGAGGCGAGTCGAAGGATTGGGTGGCGGGTTGCGGCGGCACGGGCTTGTCCTGGAAGGGCTGGGCGTTGCGCTGCGCGACGACGGGCTGAGCTGGTGGCTGCGGAGGCTGCGGCGATGGCGCTTGCGACGAGTGGTGCGACTGGAGCGGCTGAACGCCAGCAGAGGGAGAAGGCTGCTGCGGTTGAGGAGGCTGCTGAGGGATGGGCAGCTGGGTGGGGCGCGTGGTGTTGCGCTGGAATCGAGCGGTGTGGTAGACGGGACGAGCGGGAGGCGCCTGGCCCTTTGCGTAGTTGATGTACTCTGGTGGGGCGGGGATGAGCGAGCCGGTGCCGGCGTGCTGGATGAAGAACTGGACGTCGCGCGGGGTGTCTACGTTTTCGAGGCTGACGCGGATGCGTTCGCAGGATTCGTCGTCGGCGACGCAGACGGCGGAGACGGCGTTGGCAAAGTTCCAGAGGTTGCTCTTGGTAAAGTCGATGCGCTCCTCTTCCTGGTCCTGGCACTGGTCGAGGTAGGCCTTCCACTCTGCGTGCCACTTGAGGGTGGTGTCCTTGAGGGCGCGGACGAAGTTCTGGTAGTCCTTGTCGTTCTGGCTGACGGTGGCCTGCGCCTTGTCGAGCTTGTAGGCGACCTTGTCGAGGTCCTTGCCCTGGACGAGGCTGGACTGTGCGGTGTAGCCGTTGATCTTGATGCAGTCCTGTTCGTACTTTTCGCGCGACTTGTTGACGTAGGCCTCTTGGGTGTGCTTGTGCTTGTGGAGCTTTTCGATGTTGGCCTGTGCGGCCTTGCGTGCGTTCCAGGTGCGATTGGCAAAGTCGACGACGGCGCCCTCGAGGTCCTTTTTGATCATGTTGGCGAGGTCGGAGTGGGTGCGCGAGGTGGCATCGAGCTCGAGCTTGACGACGTCGAAGGCGGCCTTGAGCGCGCCGGTGTCGCTGTGACCGAGAGGCTGACGTGCGAGCTTGGCGAGGCGTTTTGCGTAGTCTGCTTCGATGTCTGCACGTTCCTTGTAGAGCGACTTGAGCTCGTCGAGGGTTCGCTGCGAGGCCTTCATGCGAGCCGAGATGGAGTCGAAGCCGGCGTCGTTGTGGCCCCAGAAGGCGTTGCAGAAGGAGGTTGCTTCGGAGAGCTCCTGTCGGATGTACTCGTCTTCTGCGGCGATGCGTCTGCCTGCCTCTCCGCCGTCGGGGCCCATGCTGCCGCTTGCGCGTTCTGCTCTGGAGCGGGAGCTATGGCCGGAGCCGGCGGAGGACGAACGGCGGTCGGACGGCATGTTGAGCGGAGCGGGAGAGCTGGAGCAGTTGGATTGGAAGAAAGTGTTGTTGCGGGCGAAGCGTATGTGGCGCACGCTTCGCCAGTTAGCAGCAAAGGGTAATCGAAGGGGGCGATGGTGGTGGTGGTGGTGGTGGTGGTGGTGGAGTGGAGATTTGGATGTGTTGGTCTGAGCTCTCTTTGCGCCGACCGACCTCTGAGCCTTCCTTCGCGCATCGAATCGCATCGCCTTTGCAGCGCGTGGCTGTGGTGCGCACGAGAAGCCACTTCAACATGTGGCCGCTCTCTGCCTCTCTCTCTCCGCTCTCACTCCACCTCGCACCAAACAAACGCTCAAAATCGCGCGAAATTGCAGATTCGAGTCGGCTCAGCTTAGGGGCGCCACCGCCCCTTTCTGCCGCTATCCATTTTTGCGGGATAAATGGTGTTAGACCCTGAATTCTGTCAAGCAAGTTTATTTCTCGAGCCAGGGTCTGCCGGCTGGCCGAGCGGCGATGCTTCGATGCGCCGAAGCGGCAGCAACGTGGACAATCTCATGCAGCAGCCGCTGTGACCGATTTCCTGCCGATTCGAGTTGCGACCCTGTTCTTGTTTTTGTGGTGTGTGGGTGAAAGGTGCAGCTTAAATTTGGACGAGAAATGTGCGCTCGCTCAGCGTGGAGGTCGTTCGCACTCGCTCGCTTCCACCACTTTGTTGCTCTCCTGCCAACCCCCTCATCACTAGTCCTGCATCTCGTCCGGCGCCAGAGGTGCTTCATCTTGCTCGCCAGCACAGCCATGACGCTTGTCTATACGGCAACACCAACGCCACAGCTCTGGTGATTCCAACTCGCAACGCAATGACTCGTCGTACACACGCGCTGTCGACTTCATCCTCGGTCTGAGCTGCGCCTCGAAACAACGCTGCCAAGATGTCGTCGTCGGCACATCACCCGCACGACGGCAGCGCCGCATCCACCTCGGATGCCCACCTCAACTCGCCTCCTCCGCTTCCAGCACAGCCGCAAGCCCACCACAGCAGTCCACCATCCATCGATCTCGATCTCGATCTCGATACCCCCGCTCTGCCTCCAGCTGCCCTCTTGCCTCCCGATGTACCTCCACCACCGCGCAGGCCACTCAATCGCCAAGATGCGCTCATGGACGATGCTCTTCGCYCCCTCCCTCCCGCCGCTGAGCGCAATACCCACCGCCACAAATCGCCCGCTACTGTGCTCTCCATGTTCAACGCCAACACCTTTGCCGCCGCCTCTCCAACTCCTCCTCCTCCTCCCCCGCAGCAGCAACATACCCAATCGTTCGCCTATCCGCCGCCCACTGCATCCTCCTCCAGAGCACTGCAGCGCACCATCACCTCAAACACCGTCAGGAGTGCACGCAGCGTCGGCAGCGACTCCACCAGCTCCTCCCATCGTCACAGGCTCAACCCCATCCGAACAGCCTTCACAAAGGTGGCCAACCTCGCCACGCCCATGAGCCCAAAGCACATGCCCTCCTCCGCCACCATGTCGCCCACTCTCGACCGCAAACGCTCTTCCATCGCACATGCCACCTCCGTTCAAAAGACAAAAGAGGCTCGTAGAGCCGCCCGCAGAGAGGCAAGGCGCGCAGAACGTCGTCTTCGCCGCCAGCGCGACGCCGAACTACAACTGGCAGACGATGAGCACGATCCGCCACAGTTCAGCCCACGTCCAGCCCACGCCGCACAGTTGGGCGATGAGATCGTCGAGCTACCAGCAGAGCCGCCCTTGGACGTCCCCGAAGCAAACGCTCCCACCGCCACCGCGCTAGCCATGGCTTCCAAGGTCGGACGCAAGCCAAAGCGCAAGCTTCAGTTCGCGCCCGACCAGAGACGCATCCGCAAGGTTGACTTGCCAGACAGCTTCGAGGCAGACGATACCTACCGAAACCTCGACCAGTACGTCGCCGACTCCCGCCAGCGCAGACGCACCCAACGCGGCCGTCGCGGCCGTCGCGGTGCCAGACGCCGTGGTTCGCGCTCCCAACGCGGCTCTCGCAGCAGCCGTGCCAGCCGCAGCTCGGCTCGCAGCAGCGCATCGGGCGCTTCCAGCAGCTCCTCCTCCAGCTCCTCCTCGTCCTCCTCATCCAGCTCCTCTTCCTCCTCCTCGTCTAGCTCCGGTTCCGGCCATGGCATCACCATCGCCCGTCTACGAGCTTTCTTTGGCGACGGCTCCAGCTCCTCCTCCAGCTCCGACTCGGATGACTCTTCGTCCTCCTCCTCCTCCTCGTCTTCATCCTCTTCCTCTACATCCTCCTCATCAAAGAGCTCCTCAAGCAGCTCCGGCGGCACGCGCTCCAGGAGATCCTCGTCTCGCCGCCTCTCCTTCTCAAACAAACGAGCCGCCAAATCGCGACGCACTACCCGCTCCCGCGTCCGCGGCGATCAGTCCGAGGCGAGCGATGCACCCGGCTCACCCATATCGCACCGCAGGGCGCCGCTCACCCCCTACTTTGGGCCGCTCACCGACTTTCCTCTCGGCAAAAAGGCCGCAGAGAGGCGCCAGAACAAAAAGGCAAGGCAGGCTGCGCGCCGCGCCAAGAAGCGCGAGGCACAGCTCATCCGTCAGGGTCGATTGCCGCCCAAGCCGAGCCGCAGTGCACGCGCCAAAGCCATGCGTGCAAAGGAGCTCGCAGGTGGCGTCACCGAGTACCAGCTCTTCACGCCAATGCGCTTGCCCATGGATCTCGCCTGCACCGCCCTCCCCACACTCGAACCTACCCCGGATCCACAGTCCGGCACCTCGGTCGTTCTCAAAAAGACCATGAGGACGCAGAGCTGGGAGCAGGCGCGCAATCAGCTTTACGTGCTTCGCAACCATCTCAGACAGATCGACTCGCACGGCGGCGACATTGGCCTCGACCCGCAGGCCGCATACCCCATCCTTCATCGTCACCAACGCCACGCTGCCAAGGCTAAGCCCGACCGTGGCTCCCACCACCATCATAGAGCGAGGAAGGCAACTCCCAAGGGCCATATTCCGCAAGCGGTACCAGAGGCACCGGAAGAGGACTTTGACCTTCTGGATGGCGATCTCGCTCTCCCACCTCCTGCACTCGATCTACCCGAGGGCACGATTGAGGCCGAGGCGGCGTCGGCCAATCAAGGCAATGAAAGACCTGGCGGGTCTGGCTCCTACAGACGCTCGTCGCCTGAAGAAGACACGACACCCTACTTTCACTACGACCGCCATCTGCCAGCCGATCAAGAAGAAGAGGCTCGAACCGGCCGCCATCTCTCCGACATGCCGCTCAGTCCGCACTATGCCACCGTGTTCGGCAAGGACTTTGGGCGTCAGCCGCATCCCTTCCTGCCCGAGCCATCCTCCTCGGCGCGTCAGAGGAGCTCGGGTCGAGGTGCCGGATCGGATCCTGCATCGCATCCCGTCGACGCCTCGCGGCCACACACTCCGCACATGCAGCGAGACGGCAATCACGCCAAAACGGGCGCGTCGGGCGCATCGAGCGAAGCACCGGATCACGGAGCATGGTGGCTTCACGTTCACTGTCCGACGTACCGCGACATGCACGAGATCTCCAAGCTGTTCCCCATGCACCCGCTTACCGTCGAGGACGTCTTGCAGCAGGACCCGCGCGAGAAGGTCGACGTGTTTGACCGCCTCGGCTACTACTTTGTCGTCATCCGCGCCATCGACGAGCGGTACTTCCGATACACCTCCACCGCCGCCAAAGGGTCGCCGGGATCTCCGAACTTTGCGAGCACATCGTCCAGCACCACAGTGCACGGTGAGGCCGAGGGCAAGACCGACACGAGCGAAGCGGATGGGCAAGGCGAAGGCCAGAGCTTTGAAATGCGCGAGCTTGGCGCGCAGAAAGCGGGCGACGACGGGGCGGGTGGTGAATCGCCTCCCGACGGCCATCGAACGCGACTGGCCGCACCGGCGCGGCTGGGCAAGGGCCGTGTGGAGATCGTCGAGGGCATCGGCGGCAAAGAGGGTCTGGAGGGTGTCAGTGTGGGTGCCAACAATCTGTACCTGCTGGTGTTTTCGCACGGCGTCGTGTCGTTTGCATTCGAGGATGTGAGCAAGCACATCAATCGTGTGGCTGCGCGGCTGCTCGAGATCACGCGGCCGGTCGAGCTGACTGCGGACTGGATCGCACACGATCTGTACGACTCGGTGGTGGATGCCTTTTTCCCGCTCATCTCGTTTGTGCAGTCCGAGGTGGTGGAGGTGGAGGAGCTGGCTAGCGAGCCGGTGAGCACGAGTCGCAGTCGCAAGACCAACAACTTTGCCCCCAAGCAGCGTCGACAGCGTGCTCTGCTCGGATCCAACCCGGAAGGGAGGCTGATTAGCGTCGAGCCGGTTTCTCCGCTATCCACTGGGTTGGAGGTGGAGAAGCGGATGCCGATGCTCGAGGTACGACGACTCAAGACGGTGCGTGCGGTGCGCTTCTTGCCCGTGCTGCGACTGGGAGAGGGCGTGTTGAATCGGCTTCCACGCGTGCTGGTGAAGCAGCGACAGAAGGTGACCATCTCGCGACTGCCCGAGTGGGAGTTCAAAGACACGCTCGAGGCCGAGATGCGGCGTACGGCGGCCGAGATCGACGAGGCGAGCAACTCGGTGTTCGACACACAGGCGGCGGCGGATCAGAGCATCATGCTGCACCGCATCGCCGACACGCGCAAGATCGTCACGGGTCTGTCGCGGTTGCTCGGTCCCAAGAACGATGCGGTCAAAGGCCTGCGTAAGCGGCTTTCCGACATGCAGCAGCTCCAGCGTCGAGCCGAGGGAGCCAGACGGGTTGGAGGAAATAGTCGCAACCTGCTGGCAAGGACGGAGGTTAGCATGTACATGTCGGATGTGCATGACCACATCATCTCCATGCTCCACCAGCTCAACTCGGGTGAAGGACGACTGTCCGAGATCCACCACACCTACCTCGCGCAGATTACGATCGAGAACAGACGGTTCCGACAGGGTGCAGATGCTGCCATCCTGTTTCTGGCGGGGATTGGTACGACCGTGTTCACGATCGTCTTTATCACCTCCATCTTCTCGGTCAACGTCACCAGGCCGCAGAACAAAGAGGGCACACATCATCTCGCCTGGTTCGGTGGCATCGTGGGTACCGCCGCGCTGGTGCCGTTTGTCATCTACGCCTACATCCGCGTCTGCTGGATCAAGAGCAAACAACGCCTCGCCAACAAGCGCGCCGCCAGATAGCAAGGCGTCCAAGTCTAGAAGTTAGCCTCTCGCATTAATCCAACGTTTTGTCAGATTGTTCTCTGGATCAAGTGGCTGCAAGCTGATAAGCCCGCGATCGTGCTGAGTCTTGACAGCAGTGTGACAAGGCATGCCAGCTCGATCGAAGCGCACACACGAGGATATCGATAGAAAAGTTGATTGTAACAAGAGTCACAAGCTAGCCATTGAGATCGACCATCTTGTGAGGTCTAGTTGGTGCGATTACCACGAGGCCTTGGCACTGTGCGTTGCAACAAGATACCAGTCAGTATGAGCTTCGAACTTGGGGTGCGACTTGAGGAAAGACTTACATCTGGAACTTGGCCGCGACGAAGGGGAGGGAGAAGCCGACGACGAGGAAGGTGGTGAGGCTGATGGCGACGGGCACCTTGCGGGTAGGGCCCGAGGGGAACGGCACTGCAATGCAAACACTCGGTCAGTATCCCGTCGTCCTTCGCGATTTGCTGATCAAGCTACTTACGAGACTAGATTGAACCATCGCCGAAGCACGCAGCACAGCATTGCAGAATCGCAAGGCACAAAGTCAGCATCTGAATCGCATCCTATTTTCCCACGCCCGAACTGATTGCTGGTGCAGGTGTTGAAGGGTGGGCTGCCACTTACGGTCTCGTGGGTGTTCTCGACGTGGAGGTTGCGGCGGAGCATGGGAGCCTGCTGCTGGCGGAAAGCGGTGCGGGCAGAGCGCACGGTCTGGCGGGCGAGGATGGACATGGCGAAAATGTGTTGGGTCGACGATAGAACTGTAGAAGATCACGGTGGAGCAGCGACAAGATGATGGATCCCTGATGGCGACGGAACCTCTTTCGCTCCTCTCAGCGCGCGGCCGCACCGCTCATCCCGAAAGGCCGCCTGGGCTGGATGCCAGGCTTAGGCCAAACTCGGGTGCGAATTTCCAAGCGTGGATTATGTCAGCCTGACAGGGGAGGGTAACTCGTGGAATCACGTGCGGCCACCTTTTTTTTGGAGGCGCCATTGTGGAGAAGCGCCCAAAAAAGCAAAATTTCCATGCTTGCCGAAGCAGAGAAACTCGACCCTTTATGCTCCTCACCACCGGCACCGATCCTAGACGCAATCGCCTCTACCACCCTCGCTCGTCAGTCTACTCGCATCTCTGATCGCATCAGACCACCTACATAGACAGCCTCACCGCGAGAAGCTTGCGCCAGTTTCAACATGCCGGGCAAGCCAGAGGCATCGTCGTCGTCCGCCGACGCCAACAAGCCGGCCTCGGGCTCGTTCAAGCACGTCGGCAACAAGATCAAACGCACCGAGCTGTACCGCAAGTACAAGGCCGAGAAGCGCAAGTCGAAGCTCGCCAGGCGCTCCGCACAGGCCAAGGAGGAGCGCGGCGAGGACGGTGCGGCCAAGAAGGCGGCACGTTTGGCCGCCAACAAGACGCGCACCATCGAGAACACGCGCGACTTTAACCCGACCATCATCAATGCGCCCAACACGCACGAAGGACCCGGTCCAAGTAACCTCGGAAAGAAGAAGGCGGATGACGAGGATGACAGCAACGACGACGATGAGGAGGAGGGTGATGCCGAAGAGGAGATGCAGGAGCAGGAGGCATCGGAAGAGATCGATGATGACGAGGACCCTAGCGCGCCGCCGGCGATCTTGATCACCACGTCGATGCCGTCTTCGTCCACATCGCCGCACCTCGAGTCGCTGAACGCACGCTCGCATCCATCGGAGCGCACGCGCGAGTTTGTCGACGAGCTGCTCTCAGTCTTCCCCGGTGCCGAGTACCGACCGCGTGCGAAAGCTCAGGGGGTGGGGCTGGGCAAGATCTGCGGGTGGGCGCGTGAGCGACGGTACGATGCGGTGCTCGTCGTGGGTGAGTCGCGCAAGGAACCTTTCGCGCTCACGGTGATCCAGCTGCCGCACGGGCCCACAGCGTTCTTCCGGCTCACGTCGATCAGCACGGGCGCCGAGATCTACGGCAAGGCCCGCCCCACGCCGCACACGCCCGAGCTCATCCTCAACAACTTCACCACCGTCCTGGGTCATCGCGTCGGCAAGGTGATGCAGGGCCTGTTTCCCAAGATCCCGCAGCTCGAGGGAAGGCAGGTTGTTACGTGCCACAACCAGCGCGACTATATCTTCTTCCGCCGTCACCGGTATATGTTCAAGAGCGACTCCAAGACCGCGCTGCAGGAGATCGGACCGCGATTTACGCTCAAGCTGCATAGCCTCAAGGAGAGCCTGCCCAAGGGCGCGGGCGTGTGGGATGGCAAGTACACGGCAGAGTATGCCGAACTCGAACCCGAGGAGCTCGAGGCGATGCAGAGTGCAGATGCCAACGCAGAGGCAGAGGCAGATGCAGAGGCGGCGGCGGGGCAACAGCACGGCAGCAGCACAGCCAACGACTCGCAAGCGCAAACAGCATCAGCCTCGTCGAACAAGAAGCGCCAGCGCGGAGAAGAAGACACCACCGGCCTCGACTTCCAGTGGCGGCCCAAGATGTCGGTCTCGCGCCGCAACTTTTACCTCTAAGGCTACGATCCGCTCTTTGTCCGCGTACATGTACTTTTATCGTTTTGCAATCGTGTCTTGATTTGTCCAGTCGTGCGAGTGTCTTGCTGGCAGTGGGTGTCGTGGCTCTGAAAGTTGTGGCGAATTGGTGGTGGAGCTTTTTTGGAAGAAAGTGCATCGCGTGGGGGGAGGTTCGAGAGTTGGACCCTGAAGTTCTGCGCGTTGCTCCACCGGGCCGACTCCGTCTCGATCGTCTGCGCGACCACCATCTTCGACGCTTGCACGCTTGCGGTGGTTCGGCACAATGAACGCGCAGCTGCTGAATCCGTTTACGATCGACATCCCGGACTCGGTGGCGAGCACGATCGAGGCGGCCGAATGCACCACGTGCGTATTCAACCACGGCCTCAACGCACTCCACGGCCAATACCTCGCCGTAGGCCGCAGCGACGGATACATCACCGTCTGGGATGTCGAGACCAAGTCGGTGGTACGCGTGCTTTCGGGCCACGTGCGTGCGGTCACCGCGCTGGCTTGGTCGTCGTACAACCGCTATCTCGCCAGCTGCAGTGCCGACTGGAACGTCATCGTCTGGGACCTCGCTGCCAAGTCCCACCCCGGCCCAGCACTGCGTTCCGCACCCTCAACATCCGCAGTCCCACGCGAATCGAACGGCGAAAGTGCAGGCGTGCAGGCGGGGTCGGAGCGCAAAGTGACGCTGCGGTTCGACTGTCCCGTTGCATCGGTGCAGTTCGCACCAGGGAATAGCAAGAAGCTCCTCGTGGTGCTGGCGTCCAACCAAGCGCTGCTCGTCGACATTACCGAAAAGGTGCGCGTCCGGCGCCGGGCGGGAGCAGCGATCGAGGTGGACGATGCGGCGACTTCACCGGTCCGTATTGGGCTGCATACGGGTGTTGGGGCCGAGTCAACCGCCATCACCGCAGCGCGCTTCACCCCCGATGGAAAGTTCATTGTTGCGGGCACGTCAAAGGGCAGTTTGCTGGTGTTTGACTCGCAGACGGGGGTGCTTTTGGACGAGAAATCCGTCCTCGCCACCACGTCGGGTGTCAAGAAGCTCGCCTTTGACGCAGCGGGTCGGTTGCTAGTGGTCAACTGCAACGACCGCGCGCTGCGTGTTCTGGCTGTATCCACCACCGACCTCGGAACAGGGGTGGAGGATGAGCGCAGTACAAAACGCAGACGCACGTCGTTGGAGTTGACACTGCAACACAAGATCCAAGACATGATCCAACGCACCGCCTGGAACGACCTCGGCTTCTCGCCCGATTCGGACTACATCTACGCCGGCGCAGCTCACAAGGCAGCTCACAACGTCTACGTGTGGGACCGCACATCCGGTACGCTCGTCAAGATGCTCGAAGGACCCAAAGACTGGCTTGTGGGGGTCGACTGGTGTCCCCACCGCCCAATGCTCGCATCGGCCAGCAATACCGGTACGATTTATTTGTGGTTCACACCCGCCGAGGAGATCTGGAGTGCCTATGCACCAGGATTTGAGGAGCTCGAGGAGAATATCGAGTACGAGGAGCGGGAGGATGAGTTTGACTTTATCGACGACCAGGACTCGAAGGATCGCCAGAAGCAGCAGGAGCAGGAAGCGGCGCATGTGCGCATCCAGCCACACTCGCTCACCGCCACAACCACACGCGCGACACTCGATCCAGACCATCTCTTCGACACACTCAACATTCCACACCAACAAAGAGGACAGAGAGACTGTGTGGCATTCCGAGCGGTGGCGCAGTATCTACAGCCCATGGATCCCGCGTTAGAGGACACAGAGGGGGTGGTGCTTTCGCGCGCCGACGACGACACCGCCGAGCTGTTCGTCATCCCGCCACGTCTCGAGACCGACCACTCCGACTTCCACCACGATCCCTGATTGCAATCGCAGCGCTAGAATCCAAACACGGCGGCTGAGCGCGGGTTGGTGAGCGCATGCATAGCGTCCTTCCTAAACGTATCGGGCACAGTGGTGACATTGCCGCCCTTGAGCTGCAGCACCTCGCCCGTCGTATACCTGGTCCAGGGCAGACTCGACAGCCTGCTCGGATCGTGATAGTACGTAAAGCTAACGTACGACCTGGGCATCTGCTCGGCGAGCTGCGGATCCTTTTGCCTCCCATCGGGTCGGATGAAGAGGTACTTGAGTTCCGAGCCGTGGAACGCGCCCAGAGCCGAACCCGTTCCGTTGGGGTACATATCGTTCTGCCTGAACTCGAACGACCACACGTTGCGGCTGTTCTTCCTGGCCCCGCCCACCGCAGCGTGCAGGTAGGTGCGTCGATGCGCGTTGAAGGTAAAGTCGCCAAAGAACGCCGCACTGCGCTTGTACTGATTCGACTCCAGCGGCGGGTACATCCTCGACCCCACATCCAGCGTAGCCGCCGAGGTGCTCGTGCCCTCGTTGGGGTACGGTGACCCCTGAACGGGGTCGTCCGGGTAGAGCTCGAATACGCGCTGCAGCGCGCGCTCGGTGTAGGTTGTGTTGTAGATGACGGCAGCGCTGCGCACCCACGTCTCAAAGTCGGCGCTCGAGTTGAGCGCCTTCTGCGCGAAGAGCGTACCCTCATCCAGCGCATTGCCCGAGATCACGGGGATGTCGGCGAGCTTTCCCTGCGCCAGGTTGACGCTCGGATAGTCGGTGATGAGCGTGTAGTCGACGAGCGGCAGAAACGCAAGTGCGCCGGGGACGGGGAATGTCCCGCCCGCCTTGGCGGTCAACTGCATGCCGGTGCTCTGGACCTGCGTGGCATTTGCGCTCCTCAGACACTTGAGCAGCGGCGCCTGTGTGCATCCGACACCCGCAGCGAGCTGTTCAAACGTGCTCTGTACGGTCGGATGTTCCGGGGTGAGCAGCGGACCCGGTGCGATACCACCCGAGTCCATAATGGCAGCATGAAACAGGCCGTGGGTGTTTCCGTCGTACGCGAACGTCTGCAGCGCTACACTCATCGCGCCCGCCGACTGTCCAAAGATCGTCACTCTGCCTGCATCGCCTCCGAAGCGCGCAATGTTGTGCTGCACCCACTTGAGCGCGAGCCTCTGATCGTACAACCCGGCATTCGGCGTCCCATCCGCAACCACCTCTTTGCCACCGAGGAAGCCGAACGGTCCGACGCGGTAGCTGATGGCGACGAACACGATCGGCTTGCCCATGGCCGCACTGCGCGCCACGAGCTCGCTCGCATTGTACGCGGGCGTGCTTCCGGCGAAGAACGCGCCGCCGTAGATCCACACGAGCACAGGCAACTTGGCGCCCGCCACCACGCCCTTGGGACGGATGACGTTGAGGTTGAGGCAGTCCTCGCTCATGTTGAATCCCGCCGGCGGCTGCATGCAGATGTCGCCGAATTGCGTCGCGTCGATCACGGCGTCCGAGGCGTCGACGGGCTGGGGACGTGCGAAGCGCAGATCGCCCACGGGCGGCTTGGCGTACGGAATGCCCAGGAACTGGTCGAGTTGGTAGGCGTCGTCGACCATACCCTTGACGGTGCCCTGAGGGAGGTGGACCGTGGGCTGGGAGCAAGAGGTGGCGGCAGGAAGTGCAACGACCAAGCGCATCGCAGCCGCCGCAGCCAGCAGCCACACTGAAGCAAGCCGCATGTTGAGTCAAGACAAGAGGAGCGGTTGAGAGGATGAGGAGGCTTGAGGGTCAGTCGGCGAGGTCCCGACTAGACGTCGCTTTTTATGTCTTCGCGAGGCAGCATGAGCATGTGCTGTCAAAGCGCGCTGCTACAGCCGAGAGCGAAGGAAGCGCTGGGGGTGCCGACGGTGGGGGGGCGAGTGGCCAAAGACGACGGCGAACTGCGCCGGAGCGTGAGTGAGCTCGCTAGTGGCAGCGCGCATGTGGCCAAGGCTGTTGAGCGTCGGCGCATCCGAGGCTGCGGGACCAGCCGTGTTTCAGCGGTGCTTGCACGCCTCTGCGCCGGCGGCCGAGCGCAGAATGACAGCCACCGACCCTCATCGCAGCCTGGCTCGCATCTATTCTCCTAACGGCATGGTGTTTGGCTTCCCCTGCCATGCGGGGTAACCCTGCATACGCCGCAACCACCACGTCCATGTGGGGCGAGGGTTATGGACGTTGCAGTGTGGGGACATGGTTTTGACAGCCGTCATGGGGCGGAGTCTTTGCGTCGAGTGTGGGGTGCGGCCAAGCGAGGAGGATGGGGTGCATTGCGGCCGAGATGCACTCGACGCCGGCGATGGCAGTCGGCCGGTAGACGCTGGAAATGGCGGATCGGCGAATTCGGCTTCAGGGTCCGCGCACCGCCATCCGCATGGCCAGCAGCTAGAAGCGAGCGTCGTGGGGCGAATGCGGTTGGTCCATGCATCGACAGCTGCTCCACATCGGCAGACCACCGCTGCATCGCCGGCGCGCGAAACGGACCAGCACCATACGGCTGTTTCCGAAGAGGGACGGCATGAAGCGGGTGCAATACAAGACGGCTGTAACAATGGCGCCGAGGATCAATGGCGGTATGGCCGAGGATCAACCTCGCTTCTTTTGTCTTGTCACATGCGCCCGAGGGTTGCCTTTCTCTCTGTCGGCATGCCAAGCCGTCGTTGCGACAAGAAGAACAGTTCAGCTTCGAGAATGCATGGCTCGCTTGCTCTTTGTCCGCTGTCCAACAGCGCCAGGTGGTTGTATCGTGAGCACAAGAATGGCTGCTATTGTTCATGTCGTTCATGTCAGAGGGGCCACCTTATGCGTGCTGCTTGCTCTTGTTGCCCATGAGAGCAGGAGGATCGACGGATCGCTGGTCGGCATGTGCGACGTCGATTTGCGGATCAGGCAACGATCGGCCGTAACGGATCGGGGCATCGGTGGCCAGGATTCATGCGTCGTGGTGCAAGGTCGGCATTGCACCGAGGATGCTCCTGTGATTTTGCTGGTTGGAGCATGTACGAGCGTGGGTGGGTTTGGTGGTAGCGAGGCTGGCTGGCAGCTCCCCTCTCCGCCCTCTCTCGGCCCTCTCTGCCTACAATATTTTTGGCAGCTGCCCATTGGTGTGTGTCTGGGTGTGTGTGCGTGCATGTGATTGGTAGCCTTTCATTCCGTTTGGCTCCACACAAAGTTATCGGCCAACGCCGACCCAGACGGGCCAGGCCGAGATGGCAGTATTCGCAGCTCGGACGGGTGTTCCTGACGCGCGACATCTGGCTTTTGCAAGAGAGGTGAGAAAGCCGCGCGTTGGCTCGGGTCGAAACTTGCGCCCAAAGCGTCGCGCACTCGAGCTGCGCACGGGGCGTCGCGCGCTCAAAACAGCACACCCAAGGCGGCGGCGGGTCCAGACCCAGCTGCGCCCGCACATTGCCCAAATTCCGCATGAAGCCACTCTGGATGGCTCAATTTCCTGCCAAAGATCTCGGAGATCCGTCCGCTTTTTCCCTCTTTTCGCTCCATGCCTCTTGCCCTCTTTCCCTTCTGCAGCCGGGCCAAGCAAGCGCGCGTCAAGTCAAGTCAGGCCCACAAGCGAGAGAGAGAGCGAAAAAAGAGGCGCCTGTATGCTCGTCTTGGCTCGCCTACTCGGCCGCTCCTTTCCCGAATCGGCTCGAGGCATGGGGGGGGGGGGGGGGAGGGGGTAGGCGGCGTGGGGGGTGCGGGGGGTGGGGGGGGGGGGGGGGGGGGGGGGGGGGGGGGGGGGGGGGGGGGGGGGGGGGGGGGGGGGGGGGGGGGAAGGATGACTACGGCTGCACAGTGAAATTCATTTGACTCATGAGCGAGGCAGCCTGGCAACCTATCGGATGCTGCATGCTCGGCCGTGCCACTCTGCATACATGGACGGCGCTTCAGCCAGGCGGCCAGCCACAGTAGAGATGCTGAAGATGGCATAATCTGCCCGACTGTGCACTGCATCGGCTGCCACTCGTCTGTGCGATTGCGAGCGGCCACCGAGTAAGTTGGTGTGGCAGCAACAAGCAGCAGCTGAGGATTGCACAGGGTCTCATCCAGCCGAGCCACACGCGATGCGATGCGATGCGATGCGATGCGATCCCAAGCCTCGACCTCATCCTCGACTTCATCCAGATCCATCAGCCCCTCCCTGCCTCCTTCGCACCGCGCATTCACTTGAGCCACACACATCCTCGCCCATCCTCTCCCAATCCTGCTGCACATCTCATCGAGTTCACCTCGCCTTACACCGCGCCCACCGCATCTTCAAGACTCTGCGATTGCTCTGCAGGGCCGGCAGCCTCCGTTCGCCCCGAGCATGCCTCCGTCGCCCTCCGCCACCTAGATCCCCACCTTCCACATCCATTCATCCCAGCATGTCCGAGTCGTCGTCCAAACCAACCATCAACACGCGCATGCCCAAGGGCGCAAAGCGTCCAAAGACCTCGCGTGCCTGTCTCGCCTGTCGCAAGCTCAAAGCAAGGTGCGAGCCCGCAGGAGGCGCAAAGGCCGCCCCCGCAGACGATCCGCAACCCAGCTCCCTCTCCTTTGTCATCTGCCATCGATGCAAGACGCTCTGCATAGACTGTCTCTACGAGACCCCCGCCGGCGAAGTCGTCCAGGGCGAAGACGTTCAGCCTGCCATCTCGTCGCCCTCCCCCGCAGAAGAGCACAACCGCGCGCCACGCTCCTCCAAACGCTCCCGCCCCGAGGAAGCGCCATCCTCGGATCCCTTCAGCAACGACCGCGCCGTCTTCCTCTCGCCCGCCATCTCGCCTAGCAGCCTCACCCGCTCCATCTATCGCGACGTAGAGATATGCTCGCTCAACACGCTCCAACCCGCCTACCTCGAGCGGCCCGTCCTGCCCGCCAATGCGCTGTCGCGCTTGATCGGCTCCAACCCCGCTCTCAAACGCGACGCTCAAGACTACATCCTCAACCTCTCCGGTGCCTTTGGCTCCGGCTCCACACACAGCTGGAAGCAGGCTCCGCCAGACCTGTGCGCAGGCAAGGCCGCCGCACGTCTCATGGCCGGCCACGCGCCCCTGCCAGCCTATCCTCACGACGAGCTCGAATATCTCGCCCGCATCCTTCGGCCCCACGAGCACCAGCTTCGCATCCTCTTCCACGGCCTCTACGGCGCCTTTTCCCCCTTCCTCTCCACGCCCTTTGAGGACTCGCTCATCCTGTCCAACGCACAGTCCGAGGCACAATCCTTTGTGCTCCTCACCATCTACCTCGCCGCCTTCCCACACCTCGAGGCCTCCCAACCCATCGCGCAAGCCAAGGCGCCGCTCCGCAAGGCCATCGATGCGCTCCTCCGGCGTGCCATCCAGAGCCCGCAGAGCGACCACCTCAACATCTTTGCCCTGCACAACTGCGCCTCCTTCCTCCTCCTGCCCGTCGATGGCCTCGCCGAAGACTGCCGTCCCATCTCCACCCCAGAGCAGGAGGTCGACGGCTTGCTAGAGTTTGCCTCGGACCTCAATCCGAGAGCCACGATCATCACCGCTCTCATCGTCGCCCAGAGACTCGGATACGCCAGTCTCGCCGCCCGCCTGCCCTCGCTCCGCCAGTCCTTTGACGTCGATTCGCCGCAGAACGGATACCCGGGCGACTCGACGCGCGACGAGTACGCGCACGCCGTGCTGTGCACCTTCACCTGGCTCACGCTCCTCCAGTTCCGCGCCTCGATCGACGTCGCCGAGGATCGCGTCGAGTGGGATTCGCTCGCTCAGTTCGAACGCGACATCCCGCGCGTGCGCATCGACGCCATGACGGCAGCGCTTCAACCGCCGCCCGCCTTCCTCTCGCCTCGCGAACAGAGCCGTTGCTGCTGGATGGCACAGCGCGCCGAGCTCTACGGCATTGCGCGCGACCATCGACACACCAAGCGCGCCGCCGCCTCCTTCACCAAAAAGGAGGCCGAGGACCAGGCCATGGGCTACAAAAAGGCGCTCGACGAGTGGCGCTACAAGTTTGGCGAGCAGATGCGCAGCATGAGCACCGAGTTCCGCAAGGATCCGCGCGGCCTCGGCCTGCATCGCTTCTACTCGATCTTTTCCAATGCAGAGGCGGCTTCGCTCCAGGTCGCCATCGGTTCGGTCTATCACAAGGAGTTTGTCGCCGATATGCGCCAACGCCTCGCCGAACCGTTTTTCGGCGACGGTCTGCCCTGGAAGTCGGCGGCAACCATCCTGCTCGGCCACGAGGAGGACCAGCTGACCAAGGCGATCCTCATCAACTTTGCCTTTACCGATGCCATGCTCAAGGCGATGGGCCTCATCTCGAGCCTCACGCCCGTCATGCCGCAGCTGTACGACTTTGTCTCGTACGAGGAATCGGCCGGCAGCGAGATCCCTTCGCTCTGCATTGTTGCACCGCCCAACCTCCAGGCGGGTCTGTTTGCAGTGCCGCTGCTTGCGGCGGCCGACCTGCGTCTGTCGGTGATCGAGACGTGGGGTGCCAGCGCGTCCTACTTCAACCACCACGTCATGCCGCTGCTCACCAACTGCGTCAAGTCGCTGCGTGCGTGCCACGTGAACGTGGATCTGCCGGGCGTGCTCAAGATTCCCTTCGCCACCGCCAATCCGATCGCCGACTATCTGCAGGGGCCGTTTGAGATCCTCATGCGCAAGGTGGCGTCGGCCGAGGAGCGGTTGCAGATCTCGCACGTCGAGAGCATCCTCAACAATTCGTTCTTGCTCTCGAGCAAGAAGAAGCAGATCGAGACGGTGGCGGAGGAGCTTGCGCCCGATGTGCCCGAGATGGTGCAGGCGATTGCCGACAGCAAGAAGATCGAGGACGAGATTTCGGCCGCCATGATGGGTGCGCTGAATGTGCAGTCGATCCGCGAGATTCAAGATACGGATTTTGCGGTCAAGGTGTTTGGCTCCGATCTGCGCGAGGGCGATGTCAAGGCGATTCGCAAGCCCGGACGCAACGGGAGCAGCTCGGCGACGACGCCCGATGCAGAGAATCACCGCAGGGGTCCGAGCAACGCACGCTCGAGCAGTGTCGAGAGCGAGCAGACGGGAAGTCCTTCGGTGTTGACGCACTCGTCCAAGCAGAGGACGCCCATGCATCGCAGTGTGCGCTCGGTCGCCAATGCTTCGCAGTACTCGAGCCCGAGCTCGTCGACGCAGTCGGGCAACGCTGCGCTGCCGGAACCGGCGGTGGTGTATCACAAGGATCCGGCCGTGCCGCCACAAGGGCTGGAGCAGACTCCTGCTATGGGGTATGCTCATCCTCCCACAGCGTACGAGGCTTCGGTGCTGCAACCACCGTCGCAGCCGCATGAGCAGGCATTAGCGTCATCGTATGCACCCATCTCGCAGACGACGCATGCGGGACCGACGTACGCGCCTGCATATGCCGAGAGGAGCATCGATGCACCGCACGGCTACTCGGGTCCCGCTTCGGGCGTGCATGGCATGGATGCGTATGCGTCGTATCCCAACGAGCGGTATCCCGCCGAGAGCGTGCTGGGTCTCGATGCCGGGCATGCGAGTGCGGCAGTCACGACAGGCACGGGCACAGCCGACGTATACGCCTACCGGTCCGATGGCGACCATGGTCCGGTCCCAATTCACAGTGCTGCGGGGTACGACGGAATGCAGAGACAGGGAGCCAAGGCAGAGGGTACAGGGTATGACGGTTATGGGAATGTGCCGCAGGAACAGCCTCAGGTGTCCGAGCCCTGGCAACAGCAGCATGCACAGCAGCAGCAGGGGTACGGTGGTGCCTACGGTGGGGACGCAGCGTCGGGTCAAGCGTACTATGGCCAGCAGGTGAGCGAGCAGCAATATGCAGAGCCGTATGCGCCGGTGTACGATCAGGCGCACTACCAGGTCGGGCAGGGACAGCACCAGGTGGCGCAGGGGCAGCATGGCTCGACCATTTGGGACGCGTGGAATTGGACGCCCGGCCAGGATCAGCCCCCGCATCACCCGCACCCGCACCAGCAACA
The DNA here is from genome assembly GCF_000747765.1 of Moesziomyces antarcticus. Lineage (NCBI taxonomy): Eukaryota > Fungi > Basidiomycota > Ustilaginomycetes > Ustilaginales > Ustilaginaceae > Moesziomyces > Moesziomyces antarcticus. Next base: position 1,941,767 of record NW_014639009.1, on the reverse strand, counting down.
TGGTCATCACCAGCAGCAGCACCAGCAGCACCCGCCTCAGCAGGGCCAACATCATCACCATCAGCAGTACCGAAACTGAAACCTTGGCGCCAATCTTGTTGCGGGACAACGCCGTGGTTGCGCGGTAATCTTATTCGTTGGCGGTGTATCTCACGAACGAAGGACTGGTGAAAGTTGGTTGTGGGTGAGAGCGGATGCAGGACGCGTGGCAGCAAGGGCCGGGTGCAATTCGGCGCGCAAACTTGAAAGTCTGCGCGGGTGTTGTTGATGGAGACTTTGTGCCATTGTTTGTGACTGGAGTGCATGTGGCAAGAGATTCTCTCACAGCGGCAAGACGGCTCACACGCAGCATATCTGTGCATCTCGCTTTGGATTACCAGGTGGGGGAGTTGGACTAGTCGGAGCCTGTATCCGAGGCTTCGTCTGTTGCTAGTCTAAAGAACGCCGCCACTGTGGCGTGGAGTGCCGGCATGAGGCCCCACCTTCCCACAGCCTGATCCTGCTCCTCATCCCCCCACCCCACAATCCCATCCTGCTGTACCGCAACCTTGCAGAGGTGCTTGAATTCGTCCCCGAACTGTTGCAAGAACGCAGATGCCGTTTCGTCCATCAACTTTCCTGGTACGTTGGGTTCAGCGTCTAGCTGTGGCACTGCATGGCCGTAACGATTCCAGACAATGCGGAAGCGCAGTGTTAGCGATGCACCGTGGGTGTTTTGCAGGACGAGTGTTTCGGCATCGGCAGCGATGAGTGATCGACCTAGGGTTTCGTCGACTCGGGACGAGGCGCGCTTGCGTGAGGTGCCCGGTGGATACCAGGGCGCAAAGTCAACCCCATGTGTGGATTCCCAAGCCCGAATGTGTGATCGCACCAAGTCGGTATACGACTCCATGAGCGATGTAAACATGTTGCGCCGCAACGCCAGCAGTGGCACCATTGTACGCAGCATGAGCATTATAGCCGGTAAATCGTTACGTTTGACCAAGCGGGAAAACAGCGTGTGCGGGGTGTTGAGCGTAGTTGAAAGCCAGCTCGGAATGTCGATTGCCAGACGCTGGACCGCAGGAGAGGAACCAGAGTCGTCGATGACGAACCGGATATCGATCGGAAAAAGTCGTGCAAACGATCCCGCTAGGTGCACACTTCGACCCTCGCCAGAGGATCCTTGGTCGAGAGTGTCGATGTCGAGATAGGAGAACTGGGCGAGCGACTGAACGAGCGCATTGGAGCGGCGCTGTCGATCTAGCAGCCAGGTGTTGACGGACGCTACATGTCGGGTTCGATGCAACTCGTTCTCCACCCCTGCGCTCTGGGATAGCGCAATTCGACGGTCGATATCAGCCCCACTACCTGTGCCCTCCACACCGACCGACTTGCTGGGTACAAGCCCTGTGTCGACTGCGGTCCAGGATGCGGAATCCGCACCCGCAATCACGCGCGCCAGACTGTGCACCGACGCACCCAGCAACGCGGTAAGCGCATCGTCGTCCATCTGGCGCAGCTTCTCCAGCAGAGTCGTGCGCACCTCGTCGCGCGTTGCATCGGTGGCGCGCTGCTTTTCCAGCTGCCGCTGCGTCGAACGCCTCCGCTCGCGCTCCGCCGCTATCGCTCGTCGAAGCTCATCGATCTCCAGTTCGAGCTCTTCCGTGCGCTCCAGCAGCACACTCCGATCGCTCGTGGACGTGTTGGACCGCACAGAACCCGGCGTATCCACCGGCGCCCGCCGCCGCGAAGGCGTCTGTGTCGGCGTCTGTGACATACTCCACCACCGTAACTGCGTGCAGAGTAGATGCGCCTGTGAAAAAGGTGGGTGTCCAAATCGAAAAGAATGGAAGGCTGTCGTCAAAGATCGTCGAGTGCGCTGGGGTATATGGTGGATGGTGCGGGGCAGAAGACGGCGTTGGTGAGGTGTTGTGAAGCTGCGAATCATGGAGGTGTTGCCGACCTCTCTGCAGGGTCGGACGGGCGCGGCGCGCGACGCGTCCCAACTCTAAACACCGGTTAAGCAAGCAAATTTGGATGATAATGTTTCAATTCTTCCCGCAGGCCAACGCGGGTTGTATGGAGTAGTTGGTTAACTTAGGAGATTCTGATCGAGCGCCTCTGCAGGTGCCGGGTTCGATTCGACTTCTCTTGCCCTGGGTTCGAATCCCAGTACGACCTCATTTTTTTTTGGCGCGGGCCACCCATCTCTTTTTTTTTTCGACCGAAGCGTTCATGGCACAAACGCACACACCCCGCTGGAACTATCCCAGACAAGACTGAAAGCACACACTCTGCTGCGTGATGCGAAAAGGTATTGCAGTGCATGTGTAGCAAGTGACGAGTATAAACACTTAAAAACGGGAACGCTTGTTGGTGGCTCCAGGTGCGCCAGCCTGGCGTTTGCGTTTGGGTATCGCCGCATTGGCGCCCGAGCCGGAGGGGCCAAAGCCGATGCCGACGGGCATGTCGCGCTTCTCCTTCTGTGCGTTTTTGCGCCTCCTTCTCTCGAGCGCCTTTTTGAGCTGCTTCTTCTCCTGGCCCGAAGCCCTGCGCCCTTCGCCATCGCCCGCACCCGCGAGCCGGTCGTACTTGTCCTTGAGCAGCATCTGCTTGATCTCGCTCTTCTTGGGGTAGAACGGCTGGAGGCCCTTATCGACGCGCTCCTTGTTTTGCGTCTTGATGCGCGCCTTGACCGTGGATTCCCTCTGGCGTCTCTCGCGCTCTCCGGCCAGACCTTCTGCTCGGCGTAGCGCGGCTTCGACCTTGGCGCGCTCGTCGCGGATGGCCTGTGCGTGCTCCGACTTTGCCTTGGGACCGGCCTGGGTGGCTTCCTGCTTCTTGAGCTTGGCGAGCGTCTTTTTGAGCGTGCTCAGCTCGTCCTTGAACATGTCCGGGAGGAACGAGTAGGACTTGGAAAAGAGGTCCTTGTTCACGCTGCCGCTGAGCGACTCGAAGCGCGGATCGCGGATGTGCGCGCTGGGCGTGTCGACAACACTGCGACGGCGAGAGACGGGCCGCTTGCTCGAGATCTCGGTGGGTGCATTCTTGTTGGCACGCTTGGCGAGTTCTTTGCGCTCGTTGTCCTTGCGACGCTGCTCGCGCTGCCGCCGTGCTTCCGCCCAGGCATTGTCGCCTTCGCTCGAAGGGCCGGCGGCGTTGCCGTTGAGCTGACGCAGACGCTCGCGCACTTCGCGCCGCTTCTGCTCGAGCGCCTCGTCCGCATCCGCAGCCGAAGCTTTCGTCTTGCCGCTACGCGCAGGTTGCTTGCCAGCTGTCTGACGCGCGAGGCGTCGACGGTCTTCGGCAAATTCGTCCTCTTCCAGATCCGAGATGTCCGGTTCCGAAAGTTGATCGCTGTCCGAGCCATCCATCTGACGACGTGCCTTCATGAGCGCCGAAAACGGGATCTGCTTCATCTGCTGCTTGAGCGCGGCCTCGTCAAGGTCGGAGCCAGCCTCGTCGCTGCTGTATTGCGCCTGGCCATCGTTGCTCGCGTCATCGTCCAAGCCGTCGCTGTCACCGTCATCATCGTCGTCGTCGTCGGAGGCGGCTTCGAGATCCGAGTCGTCCATGAACTGTGCGTACTTCGGCTGCTGCTGCTCCTCCTCCTCTTCATCGTCTTGCGATTCCGCGTCGTCGTTACCGTCAGCAGCATCGCTCGAGTCAGACGCATCGACGTCCGAGTCGAGCTCGCTGGCCGAGTCGAGGTTGAGCGAGCGGCCGTCATCGCCGTCCGAGTCCTGCTCGAAGACGGGCGCGCCCTTCGGCTTGCGATGCGATGCTGCGGCACCGTTCGCCGCTGCCCTTTTTGCCATGGTTTCAAGGCAATCGGCGCTGAGGTCTGAGCAAGTTGCGAGGTGCAGTAGTGGTCGAAGGGTCTGAAGAGTGGAGGCGCTCTCGGGCGGTGTCCCACTTTTTTTTCTTTTTAGGCTCGGCCCAAAATGTGGAAACGGACAAAATTTGGCCGCCGAGCAGTCAGGGTTCGGTCTTTTGGAGGCGGAAAAAGTTGGCCGCCACCTCCAAGCCTGTGATTTTTTTTCTTTCTTCATCTTCCAGCTCCACTACCACCCAATCACCCCCGCTCGCAACCAGCACTTACAGCTGCGCATTTTGATACAAACCGCATCAGAGCATACATTCGACCCGTGCTTGGCGCAAACCACTATCATCATGGAGGCGGGTCCGTCCAGACCGTCTCGCACCGCGAGCGCATCTAAAAAGAATGGCCAGAAGAAGTCGTACCACAGCCAGGAGGCGCTCGACAAGCAGGCGCATTCCATCTCGGCCGCCACCTCGCTACCGCGCGCACTCGAGCGCTCGGCGCCCGCGTCGATGGCCGACGTCAAGCTGCCCAAGTCCGTGGCGGGCATCAAGGACAAGAAGCTCAAGAGCAAGCTCACGCACCAGCACCTCTCGCAGAAGCGTGCGGCCGAGTCGGCGCGTCTGGCCAACGAGTATCTCAACACCGCCGCGCCGGGCGAGGGTGCGGGCATGATCGAGACCGAGGGCGAGCTGGAGCGCACGTTCAAGGTGACGCAGGCGCAGATCAAGGACAACGTCGGCATCGACACGGCCAAGAAGGGGTTTGAGCTCAAGCTGGATGGCGGCAAGCAGGGGGTGGGGCTGGGGCCGTACCGATGCGACTACACGCGCAACGGCCGGCATCTGGTCATCGGAGGACGCAAGGGCCACTTGGCGGCGTTCGACTGGCAGACGGGCAAGCTGAGCTGCGAGATCCAGGTGCGCGAGACGGTGCGCGACGTCAAGTGGCTGCACAACTCGAGCTTCTTCGCGGCGGCGCAGAAGAAGTACGTCTACATCTACGACGACGCGGGCATCGAGATCCACAAGCTCAAGAACCACACGGACGTCAACCGGCTCGAGTTCCTGCCGTACCACTTTCTGCTGGCCTCGGTGGGGGCGACGGGCTATCTCAAGTACCAGGATACGTCGACGGGCACGCTGATCAGCCAGCACCGTACGGGGTTGGGCAACTGCAACACCATGACGCAGAATCCGCTGACGGCCGTGCTGCATCTGGGTCATTCAAACGGCACGGTGACGCTGTGGACGCCCAATCTGTCGACGCCGGCGGTGAAGCTGCTCGCGCACCGTGGGCCGGTGTCGGGCATCTCGATCGACGCGCGCAACGGCGGACGCGACATGGCGACGTGCGGCATGGACGGCACCATCAAGGTGTGGGACACGCGTATGCTCGGCAAGGGACCGCGGCGCGAGTGGCAAGCGCGCCGGCCCGCTTCGGACCTGCAGTACTCGCAGCGCGGTCTGCTCGGTGTAGCCTGGGGCCCGCACGTGTCGGTGTACGACACCAACGCTGCGTTGGGGAATGCGCCGCCGGGACCGTACATCACCCAGGGCTTTCCACGCGCCGAACCGCTGCAGGTCAAGTTCTGCCCGTTCGAAGACGTGCTGGGCGTCGGCCACGCCGCTGGCTTCACTTCGCTGCTGGTGCCGGGAGCGGGCGAACCGAACTTTGACTCGGCCGAGCTGGATCCGTTCGAGTCGCGCACGGCGCGGCGCGAGCGCGAGGTGCACCAGCTGCTCGACAAGATCGCGCCCGAACTCATCTCGGTCGACTCGAGCATCCTCGGCAGCGTGCGCGTGGCCGAGACCAACGTCTCGGCCGCCGAGCAGGAGCGAATTCTCGCCGAAATGGCACGACGCAATCCCAACGCAGTAGCGCGGTCGGCGGACGGTAGGTCGTACTCGCAGTTATCGCGCGTCGAACGCATGCAGCTCGACAATCCCGATGCCGACCCGATGGGCGAGGACGCCGAGTTTGTAGCCGGCACCGGATCGCTGGCGGAAAAGGTGGCTGCGCACGAGACCGCGCCCAAGAAGGAGAAGAACAGGATGAGGGGAAAGAATAAGGCGCTCAGCAGGTATCTGCGCAAGAAGCGCGAGAATGTTGTCGACCCGAACCGCATCGCGGTCAAGGCCAAGATGGAGCGCATGCGCAAACAGCAGCACGACGCACGCAAGCGTACAGCAGCAGCAGGATTGCCCGAAGGCTCGACCAGTGCCCTCGACATGTTTAACAAGCGATCCTAAACTGTGCTGGAATCCTAATCAATTCGTATTTTCAGAGGTATGCGAGAGAGAAGGGGGTTGTTACTGGAGAGAGAACTTTCCGTCGTTGAGGAGGATGCTAACGGTCGACTTGGTATCGAGACTCCTTCTACCCGCCTCGAGGATGGCGGTGGTAAGCACTGTGTCCCTAATGGTCGGGAGGACGGTATCGTAGTGCGCTGCGTTGCGTTCGTTGCGGTTGATGCGCGTGCAAGCGGTGACAAAGTTCTCGAGCGACAGATAGCCGTACCCATGCTGTCCTGCAAAGTACCCCTCCGCATCGGGGGTATACCGCATGTAAAACGGATTGAAGTCGGTGCAGCTTCCGCCCGTCACACCCTGAGCCGGATCCTCCTGAGTGAACTGATACCCGCGGCGGGCTTGGTTGATGCGCGTTTCGCCGTGGGCGCCTACGTAGTGGAAGTGCTGTTCCGAATGGACCCCTGCTCCCTGGGGAGCCGACCAGCTCGCTGTAAATACCGCCGTTGCCACTTTGCCCTGCTTGGCGCTGCCGTCCGAATCCACGATGGCAAAATCGACAAGCAGCGTGATGGTGTCTTCCGTGCCGGGGACGCATCCAACCGAAGTGGCGATACCTTGGGATGCAGAGGCGGTTACGCGGAGGGGTAGGGCACGACCAGCTGTCATCCAAAGACAGATGTCGATGTGGTGCGAATTGAGGTAGTACGAAATATCACTATCCCTGCCCGCCCAAGCCTTGAACGTCTCGAGCTGATTCTTGGGCTGGCTCATGTACGAGTAGAAGTAATTCATATCTCCCAGTCCACTCCTCGCCCTTTCCCTTGCATCCGCATACGCCGGATCGAACCGCTTATGATGTTCCACCATACAAAGCACGCCCTGCTTCTCCGCTGCCTCTACCAGCTTCTGGTGGTGTTCCAACGTTTGGGTGGCGGGCTTCGTGACGAGCACGTGGATCTTGCGTTGGATCGCGTACATCGCAATATCAAAGTGCGTCGAATCGGGCGTAAAGATCGTAATCGCATCGCCGGGCGCCAGAGAATCAATCGCTGCCTTGTATGCATCGCCATCGCGAACCCCAGCCTCGGGGTACGAGGTAAAAGCGGTGGAGAGATCGCGATACTTGTCCTCGATATTGCGCTTAAAGTGATCCCGGATGCCCGCAAATTTGTCACCGTTGGTGCCGACCATCTTGATCTCTGGTGCGATGAGCCCGCGACGACGCAGGTCGAACATCACCAGGCCCACCACGCCGAGCTTTTTGTCCGAGGGCGATTGCGAGTTGCCCACAAAGCCCGTGGTGTACTCGCCCGTGCCCACCGCAAGCACCGTAGGAAGACCGTTACCCGACATGGTTTCAACTAGAAGGAGCTGGAATGTATGTGGTGGAGGGATAGGGAAGAGAGGGGGGAAGCAGGCTTTATAGCAAGAAGAGGCGTGGGGGGGAAGGCGTCGGTGAACAGAACGGGCTGACAGCGGAAGAGCGGACCGTGGGGGACCGGGGCAGGAAATTCGCCGCCCAACCAGGGCCATGGGCACGCGTCTATTCCCCCCACGCCTAATTTTACTGCCCCCAAGAACCCCCACGTGCTGGCCCAACATGACCGAACCAACTGGCGCTCCACAGCATCACTTTGCCGTCCCCACCCCCCA